>NW_022900947.1:28950497-28971543 GCF_012274545.1 Fukomys damarensis | reverse complement strand
GGAAAGTGACGTGACGGCGGGGCGGCACCGAGCCTGCGCCCGAGCCTAGGAACGGTGGCGCGGTCCATCCACGCAAAATCCAGGAATAGATAAAATTGTAAGGAAACAAGTCAGTGATTTCTTCCAAGAGCTGAGGCCGGGGGAAAGGGTGGTGTTGGAACGACTCTGGGTCTTGATTGAGATCATGGCTGCACAACTGTTTGATTTACTTAGGACTGAACTGGGCATGGTGGCAGCAAGCTTGTACTCTGGGAGGCTGAAGCAAGAGGATCACGGTTTCGAACCCAGGCTGGGCAATTTAGTGATTTAGTGAGATCCTGTCTGAAAATAAATAAGAGGTGGGTGTGGTGGTATAGGCCTGTAATCCTACTTCTCAGGAGGCTGAAACAGGTGGAACTGTAATCCCAAGCCCTCCAGAAGCTGAGGCAGGAGGACCGCTGCGAGATCGAGGCCAGTCCCAGAGCAAGCCCCATCTCAAAGAAAAAACCTAAACAAATAAATAATAAACACTAGGGATGTTGGCCAGTATGAATGCCTTGGGTTCAATCTATTGTACCACAAAACCAAACCCAGAATTGCACACTCAAAGGGTAAATGTCGTTGTGTGTAAATTATATTTAAATGTTTACAAGTCTTAAAATCAAGAGTGAAGGATGTTTCTCAGTGGTAGAGCGCTTGCTTAGCCAGTGCCAGGCCTTAGTTTCAATCACCAGTTAAAAAAAAAACAAAAGTCTTAAGATTAAAATCTAAAAACAACCCGGAAAGACTGAGGCAGGAAGAGTATAAGATTAAGCCCAGCCTGGGCAAGAGAACAGGACTCAAAATAAAAGATAAAAGAGGGGTTGGGGATGTAGGTCAGTGTGAAGGCCCTGAGTTCAATCCACAGTCTCACATGTACACACACACACACACACACACACACACACACACACACGATGAAGAACAGGAGGAGGAGTCAAGGGGGGGCAATGAAAAGGGAGAAGAAAAAGAAACCTAAAGGAGGCAAAATCATTAATGGATGTCAGGAAAGTTGTTTCCTTCAGGAAGCAGGGAAACTGCCTTTTGGGGTTTTGGAACTGTTCTATTTCTTGTCTTCTACAGGTCTGTTTACATATAGTAACAATTCACTAAACTACAGTCTTATAAATGTGCATTTTCTGTGTGCTCTACTTTAATATTAAAAAGTAAAAAGTATGTTTCCAGGGTCTGTGCTGTTGGTTTGAGTATAATGGGAGAGGTACACCAGCCATAAAACAATAATTCTAGCCTAGCGCTGCCCGAAGGGAAGAAAGGCCAGCCTGACAGTGTGCAGTGAACCAGGCTGCCCCAGTCCCAGCTTCCTGGAGCTGCTCCAAACACTCATGGGAAATGCAGAGCCGAAGCCTTGGCTGTAGTAAACATCAGGAGGCGGCCTGGCAAATTCTCTTCAGACAGACTCTGTTCTTCCTTGCACTGAAAGCCTGAGAGAAACGGAAGCACAGAGGAGATGCGGGGAAGAGGAGAGGAAGGATGCTGTCTTCGTCTGTGCTGTGGAATAGCTAAACACCACAGAGTGGGAAATTATGAGGAAGAGAAGTTTGCTTAGCTCATGGTCCTAGCGACTAAAAAGTTCAATATCAAGGTGCATCTGATTTGGGGGATTATGTTTCCAAATATTCAAACCATAGCAAGTGGGCAGCAGTAGGGTCCCCAACTGTCAGTTGTCTGTCATTGGCACACTTGGGCTGCCTTCTTTTTCTGCACCAGTCCAACCCTCTTCTCTGTCACATAGGCAGATATTGTAGGGCACATGGAGTGAGAGACCGGGCAAGTCTCGGTCACCCTTGTTTTCCTCTTAAATGCCACAGTTTTCCCAGAAGAGTCTTTCCATTTCTGCCAAGATGGCTGTGGAATCTCCAAGTCATAGGCAGTTCTGGGCCTCAGCATTCATGTGGAACCCTCCACGATGGACAGGATGGTTGTCACTGAGTCTCTACTACTGTGCAAAAGGTAGGGGGACAAGGGCATGCTTGGACACTTTATTGCATGAAACATGATGGACCCAGGTGATGTCTACTCAGAATTATTTTAACCTCATCAGAGACACCAAGAGGCAGACTTCTCACTGTTTGACTAATGACTCAAGAGAAGAAAGCAAGATCTTCAAGCAGAGAGTAACTTTTAACAAGGAAATTGCCAAATGATAAATAAATTCTCTCAGGACACCAAGATCTTAGGTACTGCTCTAAAATCCAATGTATGAGAGTCAAGTACTGGTGTACTTCCCATGTGGGGCAGAAAGCAGTCCGTCTAAGAGGGGTGGGGGCATCTCTATGCACAGGAGAAATTCTCAGGGTGTTCTGCAACAAAGATGCCAACACTGAAGGTTTTTCTGGTCCTGACAGTCATGTTCCAGTGACCTGAAGCCAGTGATTTTCTACACGTGACCTCACAATTATTATAATTTTGTTTCTGTGGAAGCTCACACAGAATAGAAGACTTGACCAGAAAGAATGTTTTTGTATGGGTGAACATTGACTTCCTTTTTTATAGGAGATAAAGTATTGATATAGAAAATTTGAAACTATCTCCAGATATGACACTGGTAAATGGCAGTCAGCATTCTCACCCTAGTCTCCTGGTTGCCTAATCTAACATTCAAGTCCCTGTTCCGCTCAGCCCACTTTCACACATTCCGTGGAAAGAAAATGAACTCTAGTGATAACAGCTGGCTCTTGATGAAAACAAATACTCTGGCATTGATTGCTGACGTAAGGTGGTGCTCAAAATAATTTGTTTGTGCATGCTCCCTGGCTGGCTAAGGACTCACTTCTATGGGTGTCATTTCCTTGGAAGCTTTCCCAACATTGCCAAATGTCTTGTCAGCAATTCTCTGTCCAGCCTGGGGAGAAAGTTCAGGGCAGTTTTGAATATTTACTGAATTTGATTCCTGTGTGACCATCATGCACCTTAACAGTAATCCAACCATGGCCCATTGTGCTTCATCTACCTACTTCCTCTTTTTGAGTTATTTGGAAGATGATTACAGGTACCACAGTATTTTGTCTACAAATTTTTGATGTGTATCTCTGACATTTAAGGGCACTGAGAAAAATCACAAACCCAGTATCTCGCTAAAGTTTTTTTTGAGACAGGGTCTTACTCAGTAGTCCAGGTTGGCCTCAAACTCACAGTGATCCTCCTGCCTCAGGCTCCTGAGTGCAGAGATCACAGGCATGTACCACCACACCTGGCTTACTAAAATTTTAAAAATTAAAGTCAGTAATTCTTTAAAATCATCAAATATCTATTTTTTTTTTTGAGACAGGGTCTCACTATGTAGTTGAGACTGACCTGTAACTCACTATGTAGCCCAGGCTCATCTCGAACTCACAGCGAACCTCCTGCCTCAGCCTCCCGAGTGCTGGGATTATAGGCATGTGCCACCATGCCTGGCAGATCTATTTAAGTTTTAAATTTCCAAGAATTTTGTCATTTTAAATGTTTGCATAAAATAGGAAACAAATAATCTTCCTTTTGATTGATAAATCTCTTAGGTGTCCTTTAATCTGTATGTTCTGACTTTATTTCCTCATAATGTATTTGTTGAAGAAACTGGATCATTTGTCCTGAAAGGTTCCCCAGTCTGGATTTGCTGGCTGCATCTATGGTGTCCTTTAGCCTGTTCCTTTCTCTCCTGTATTTCTTGAGAATTTATTTTACTGCAACGTTTTCTTTGTGGTTTCTCCCTCAGTGAACCAGAGCCAAGCATGCTAAGCCCTCAATAAATGGCTAAAGAAATGAATGAAATTGGGCAGCTACTGATTCTTTCCTCGTGTAGGAGCAGAAAAACTGTAGGGTTAGTCTGTCGAGGACTGGATGTTGGCCTCAACCTTTACTCTTTGAAGGGATTTTGGAGAAGTCATTTAACTTCTATTGGTCTGTTTCCCTATCTCAAAAATGAAAGCAATACTTGTGTCCTCCTCATTAGGGTGATGTGGCTTAAATGAGAAAATACACGTAGAATGCTTCCCGTAGTACCTCACAGGGAGTAAGGGCTCCATAAACATTAACTATTATTCAGCAAGTCCTACTGGATGGAAAAAATCTATTCTATTTAGTCAGGATAGGCTGTCAAACTAAAGTAAAAAACTCATCACTAAATTTAAGGATATAGCGAAACCAAGTTTTTTTTTTCTTACTCAAGTTACATGACCAGGGTAAGTTAGTGGATGTTAGATTCCACACAGTCACTTAAGGATCAGAAGGCCCCTGTCTTGGACTCCTCCACCTTACTATGTGGCCTCTGCTATCCCAATAGAAGGAGAGAAACCGTGGAGGTCACACAGTGCTTCTTCAATGCTTCTGGCTAGAAGTAGCACGTATCACTCCCTTTCACACCTTAATTTGGAGATCTGTCCATTTCCATAGTGTAAATGCATCCATCGTGACTGATTTCAAGTCATAACATGACATCATCAAATAGTTGGGGAAAAACATCACAGTGACACCCCTCCATGCAATATTTCTAACAGGAACATAAAGATAGAAACACAGTCACGCACTGCACAACATTTCAGTCAACAAAAGACCTCATGTACAATGTGGTCTCACAAGATTACAATGGGCTGAAACATTCCTATCTCCTAATGAAGTCATGGGTGCCTGAAGGTCAGTGTAGTCTTGTCCAACCTGTACTCTGCAGGCTGCACTGTGGCCTTGGACATCTAGAAATGCGGCCCCACAACATTGTAAACCTTTCACATAACTATGTAATTTTTAGGCATGTTTTTCATGACTCAACTGTATGGTGCTGGACTGCAAACTGTGTAGGGAAAAGGGAATGCTGTGTAGGGAAGGGCGCAGTGCAGTGCTAACTCCGCCTCGTGCTAGCCACGCAGTCAATCGAAATGTGTGTGTGTGCGTGTTATGCATGCTTGGGTGACTTCGTGAGCTAAACTCAGCTATTACTGATAACAGTATTTCAACGTACTGACTCACGTGTGCACCTGTTGTTCTTAAACAGACTTGTAAAATTTCTGCTTGAGGTTATTTATTAAGCTGAAAATCACAAGATATAAACAAAAACCCAACTAGATCACTTGATAAAATAATTTGAACTTTGGAATCTGAAAGGTTTTTTTTTTTTTGATGTTTTGTATCATGTTTTGTATAAAGTTCTGGATGTCTTAGTCCACTTTCTTTTTATTTTTGCAAGAATTTTAAAAAAATTTATCCATACTACTAATACATCTAAAAGGTTAGTATGCGTAAATAAGAGGCTCAATTAATGAGACAAGTATTATATTCCTTAGGTGAGTTGAGGTAGAGAAAGACATTAAGAACAAGATATGAGCCTGAGCAACATAGTGAGATCCCATTTAAAAATTTTAAAAGAAGGTTGGGGATGTAGGTTCAGTATTCCTATTGGTTAAATGTTTAGTACTGGGTGTGTGTGTATGGGGGAGAGAAACATTTGCCAAATGAAAGACTTTGCCTTATTTCAAAGAGTGTGCCAAAATTAGCTAAGGGAGAACTAAAGTGGTGTTATGGGATAAAGGAACAGGGAAAGAAAAATGATTAGATTATATCTGGTCTATTTGAAAAAGCCGAGGGGCCAGGGATTTAGCTCAGCAGTTCAGTGGCCTGCTTCGCAAGCTCAAGGACCCAAGTTCGATCCCCGGTACCAAAAAAAAAAAGAAAAAGCTGAACAATTTAGAAAAGGCTAAAGCAACACTATGAAGTATTGAGCTAAGGAGTACGAGTTTTATCATGTAGGAAAAAAGTGTTTTAAAAGATTAAATGAATGGCGTGTATGTATATTATAGATGAAATGTTAAGACTTAAACAGAGACAAAGAATTCCTCAGTTAGGATGCTGCTGAAAAGAAGTAAGTAAAGAGACCTAATTACAGAAAAATTTCTCAAGGCTGGAGAAATAAAAACATGACTATGGGAAGCTGGGTGTTGTGGAGCACACCTGCAATTTTTGCATTTGGGAGGCAGAGGTAGGAGGATCACTGCAAGTTAGAGGCCAGCATGGGCTATATAGTGAGTTCAAGGCCAGCCTGAACTATGTAGTGAGACCCTGTCTCAAAAGACAAAAAAAAGCATGAAACAGAAGGCTCAAGAGACACTCAAATTTGTTTATGTCTGTCGTCTGTCATCTGCCATCTGTTAGAACTGTTAACTTTGACTCAGCTAAGCTGATCAAGTGAAAAACAATTTCAGAGTCACCAAAGTAAATTCATAACAGCTTGATCATTACACACATACCTACTATCATTTATCATTACACACATACCTATTAACCACACATTCAAACATTTTCTTTAGACTCTAAATGGTCTCAGATGGATGTTTTAATTGTGAATCATATTCATAAGAACATTGTCTTGTCTGCAAAGGTCAAATAGGCTGAGGCACATACAACTGTTAGGACTGTTTCTAAGAAGTATAGGGAGCTGGGTATGGTGGTGCATACCTGAAATCCCATCTCTCAGGGAGGCTAAGGTAGAAGGATCACAAGTATGAATCTAGTCCAGGCAACAACTTAAGACTGTCTCAAAAAGGAGGCTGGGGCTGCCTGGGGATGTAGCTCATTGCAAAGGCGCTGGATTCAATCCTCAGCCAGTGCCTTGTGTCACACACACACACACACACACACACACACACACACACACACTACATACACACATAGAATCAGCAAGTAACATTATTGTGTACAGTTATTTTAACATAAAGGTCTAAACATTTATTTTGTCAAATTTTGTCACTGCATATAGCCTTAAAAAAAAAAAAGAGCTGGGGGAGTAGCTCGGTGGTATAGGGCTTGGGTAGCCCATAGGTTTGATACCTAGCATTGCAGAAAAGGAAAGAAAAAATAGAAATTATTTTTCTATATTTTATAAACACGATAAGAACATAAGCTCTTAAAAGTTTCTGGTGCTGTAGTCAGTTATGCATTAAAGGATTTCATGCTATTAGTAATAAAACACAAGCCACAAAAAATCTATTTTAGTAGATGGGAATGTACTGATGATTATCTCTTCTGTCCCCAAATATATAAGCAATATATTTAAATGCTTATTACAGCCAACTCTATTTAAAAATTTTAGAACATTAATTTTTCTCCTTTTTGATAATATTCAATGAAAACACTTGGGAAAATATCCACAAAAATAAGAATTATGTTTTATTATTGTCATCTTATTATTAAACAATATAATTCATGGTGCTTATCTTCCTTCATTTAACTCATTAAGGCTAAGTAAAAGACGCCTTAATCTCCTAATCACGTTCCAATGCATGTGAGTGTTCAAAGAAGTTTGGTTGTTTTCCAGAATTGGCTCTTAGAGGTCAAAATCATCTGTGCCAACCTCGGTGAAGTTCTGCGGACTGCTTTTTCCTGGAAGTTATTTTTGGTGATTTTTTTTTTTTTTTAGTGATTTTTTGGCGTGGTCTTAGTGGTGCTATACTCTTGGACAGGTTATCCTGTCTCTCCTACTAGATTGATGAGATCAGGTATCACTTGAAAATGGCCCCTTACTATTCTTTTTAATGTTGGCATGCTCATTTTACCTATTTAAAAATGTATATTATAGAACAGTATCCCATGCTACACCAGCAACAACCTCATTAGTTCATGCTTACTGAGTCTCGCAAGTGCAAATTTTCCCTTGTGCTTCACTTAACCTCACACTGCTTCGTTCACTACGGCCCTAGGAGCAGCAGGCCATGCCATATATATATATATATGCATCCACATAGCCTTCGTATGGAGCAGGAAACACCATTTAGGTTTGGGTAAGTCAGTGCCATGATGTTTGATAAAATCGTCTGAGGACACATTTCTCAGGACTTAACCCCCTCATTAAGCAATGACTAACTGTAATTAAAAAGAACAATTAATGGTAACAAGTAGTAAACAAAATAGAAAATGATGAGTTTTGTTTTTAATAATAGATTTACTTATAGGTTTGCATAATTAGTTTTTAATAATAGCTGTTATTAGCTTTCTGTCTCTGTGAAAAAAATACTGTACCTGGGAAAACAGGTTTAGAAGAAGAAACATTTATTAGTTCACGGTTGCAGAAGTTTCAGTCTGTTGTCTGCTGGCTCCATTGTTTCTGGACCTGTGTTGACACCATATATCACGGTGGACATGGGCATGGCAGAGCGAAGCTGCTCTCCTCATGGGAAGAGGGCGAAAGCCAGAGAGGAAGGGGCTAGGGACAAGATATAGTCCCCAAGTGAACACCCCAAAACACCCTGCCTTTAGCTGTGCCCCACCTCCTGTTAGCCCATTTAGCATGATATGAACTCATCAATGGATTAATCTTTAAAGAATTTATCCTCATGATGTTCTAAGGAGTTTTAAATATCATTCATCTTTTCCATTCTTTTTTTTTCCCTAAGTCTCCAGCACCTAGAAAAATGCTGGGTTCCTAACAGATGTTTAGTAAGTGTTGAAGAATGAGTCAGTGGGCCTTATACCTGTCATGAAAAAATAAAAATACAATAATAATAATAATATGCACAAAGCCTACACTAATGTTTTCTAAACAAGCTAACAAGCTAACAAAACCCCAGTGTATCCCCTTTCACCAGCTTCCTCTTTCCTTTGTTTCTCTGCTAATGTGCCCAGGGGTCCCATATCCCTACCAAACCCACCCCTGGCTGTGAAAACCAGATCTCAAGGTGCCAGTCTTTGATCCCCATTAAGGTTGGTGACCATATAAACATCACTATCACCTTTTGCCTGAGGTATCTGAGTATTTGAGTAAGCACTAATGTGCTGGTGAACTTAGGGAAACACTGTTGTTTGAGCACTTAGTTTCTACTTGATCAGAGAGATACCCTGTCCACGTCAGAATGAGAGGCTAAACCTCTTTAGAAGATTCAATTTCAATACCTAAACACTAGCTAAGGTGAAAATGTACAAAAAAACGCATCTCCACAACATTGAACAGACTTAGAAAGAGAAACAATTCTTTTTGTTTTTCCTTAATTCCACAGAGTTGAAGAGACTCAGAGAAATAATTTTTATTTTTCCTTAATAACATAATTCCCAATATTTCTGAAACATCAATTTTTAAACAACTGATTAGTTCTTCCTTGTACTTTAAATTAGAACTCACTGCGTCTGCTTAGGTCATTACATGAACTGCTGGATGTACTACATTTTTCTTTTTCATCAAAATTACTTTGATCTACCACCTTCTCATTTCTCTCATTTTTAATTCTACCTGTCTTAATGTAGAATTTAGCCTGTACTTCCTCAAGTGAACAATATTACAAAGGAGAACTCGTACACTATTAAAAGAAATATTGGCCTCAAGTAAAATCATGTAGAAAGGTAACCCACAAACTAATTTGGATTTTATAGCCTTAAAATACAATTGTGTTTAACTCAAGAAGAAAATGTAAAAACCTGATCTTTTGCATTTTAGTTGCTGTTCAAATTTTTCTTTAATCATATTATTTATATTGTGGTTGTTTTATAGGGTTTTGTTTTGGTTTGGTTTTTTTTTGAGTCAGGGTCTTACTCTACGTAGTCCAGGCTGGCCTTGAACTCACTAAGTAGCTCAGGCTGACTTCAAACTTGTGGAATCTTCCCACATCAGCCCCTCTCGAGTCCTGGGAATATAGGCATGCGCCACTACACCAGCTAATCCCATTTTGTTTTTCAATGAATCAAGTTCACAACTTTTCCCTCTCTCTCTCTTTGGTCTGTTTTCTACCTGTAGAGATTATATTATCCTTTCAGATGACTCATGTATCCTAGCCTCCAAAGAAGGGTTATAGATCCACCCTTTGTCCTTTTTGAAGTTTTTGAAACTTCCTCTCAATGGTAACTAAACCAACTATTTCTCAGTAAACCCCCAAAACCACACACCTAAGATAGTTTAAAGGATTTTACTGTTAAAATGTTCATGTGTGGCTTTACAGATTTTCCTCTGGCTAGCATAGAGATAAAGACCTTTATAAAAAGCACAAAGGAAAACAATGTCCACACTTCTTGAATACCAGTAATTGTCTATTCTGAAAAAAGGCTATGTCATAGTTTGAACTGATAAAATCTTATTAAAATAAAGTTTCACACTATAATTGTTTCATTTGAATAGTTTACTATTCAAAAAATGACAAGTAGCTTAAATACAAGTTTGATAACTATTATTTAAAAATTAATAATATCAAAGCCAGTTAAATTTTCAACAAAGCAATGTAACACTCACTACTAACTCTACTAAAGGCCACACTCACACTGCTTTTGGAGTGATGGTATTGCCATGGGCATTTTCATCATTTTCTTTTTATTTATACTGTTATTTTATAGCAAATAATGTAGAAAGCACACTGTTACAGTTCACACTAACTCATTAAATGCTTATCTGACAAAGCAGTTTCTAGATCATCAACTATTAGTGGTTCATTCTTTACACACTATCCATTACAAGTTATCTTACAATACTTATTTATTGATGGATTTATAACCTATATCAAGCACCATTAATTGCACACAGTGGTGCTGCAGAGGTGGTGTTTTTTCTTGTTCCACATCTGCTTATACTCTTCCTGTTCTCAATAATGTGCACCTGAGTTCCTGTGATAATTTGCCAATTTTTTTTCTAGCTTTAATTGAGTTTATTGGTACATTTTAGGGATACAGTACAGTTACATTCATTGTTGGGATCTTGTACCTCTACATGACAAGTCTTGATTCTCATTTTTTCCCCTTACCTCTGCCCTCCCTTCACCCCCTCCTCCCCTCCCCATCTACAAACACTTTATTTTCATCTTTTCATTCTCTCACATTTTTTCTTTTCCCTTTTTACTCTTCCTCTACCCATCCCACCTTCCCTACACCTTTACCTCCTTTCTTCCCATTTCTAAATGTCATTAATCTTATTAGAATCTTATGCATTGTTGCAGATTATTCACACCAGGGAAACTATTCGGTATTTACACATGTGTGATTTATTTCACTTAGGAGTATATCTTCAATATGTATCACTATATTTCACAGAACTAGAATAAAAAATCCAAAAATTTGCCAATTTTAAAAGGCTGAATAGTTAAGAGATTTCTGTGATTCATTAGCAAGCTGCTTCACAGCAAGGATATTATAAAATTTGTCCAGATTTTTCTGCTTATCAATATTAGGCACATTCATAGTGTACAGAGTATCCATAAGACAGATTTACTTTGCATTTTCTTCTCCAATTCTTTCATGCTAATGAACAAGAGCTTATTTGCTAATAAATAGTGAAATGGTCAATCTGCTCTGGACAATTAGTCTCTGAATTAAAAGACTCTATAGCTTAATATCTTTTAAGCTTACTGACAAGAAATAACATTATTAGTTAACTAATGTATTACTTGGAATATTATTCCTTTTATGTAGATTACACAAAGTTTGTGAAACTACAAAAAGGCAGCAAAATTACATGCCCATAATTCAATTTCAGCATGGTAACAGACACAAAACAAAAACAAATATTATAGCTATAAATTTTAATCACAGAGTCAGTTCTTAAATTATAAAATAGCAACATTGAAAAATAATCAATATTCAATCATACTCATTTGAAGATTGGTTTACTATTTTAACTATAGGGAGTGAAAATGGAACAAATGCCTACTAGAGTGCAAAAAAATTTTTGGGGGGTACTAGGGATTTAACTCGGGTACTTGCGCTTGTGAGGAAGGTGGCGGATCCACTGAGCTAAATCCCCAGCCCTCATGCAAAATATTGAAACAGAAATCTCCTCTCAAAAATCCAATAGATATGAACAACTGTGAAGTACACACTTAACACTTCAATAAATAATATGTTGTATTTATATATTATATAAATGTATGAAGTTCTAGTATAAAAATTTTTAAATGGTTACACTAAAAGAAATCTTCCATAAGGAGTTTCTTTACTTAATAAAGGCTTTCCCTTTAGAAAAACTTAAATAAAATATATAAATTATCTCCTAAATTAGATGGTTTTTAACAATTCACACAACTCTGATGACTTTACAAGTAGGTGTCCCTTAAAGCCTTGAAAAAAAAATGACAGCATTTTCCTGCATAAAAGTTGCTTTGGAAAGGAAGATGGTTTCTTTCTGCCCCTTCCAAGAGCTTTTTCTGTTACTGCTGCAGTTTTCTTGGTTGGCTCTTTATTCTATCAACTAGGTTTGGCCAGGGAGAAATTAGTTTAATTTCTATTGGAGGAGGTGACCAAGAACTTTCTTCTTTCTCTTTGCTTGCTTGTTGTGGTTTTGCAGTCTTGGCTCTTTTCACTTTTGCCTGCCCATAGCTTCTAATTTAGCATCATCTACAAGGTGGGATATAAAGGAGATGTTTTTTCTCCTGGTCCTCAAAGCAGGAGGTGAGAAAAATAAAGTGAGGTAATAAATCTGAAACTAATTTTGCAGAAACCCGTTTTTTTTTTTCCTTTCAATTTTTCTTGGAACCTTTGCCAGAGGAGGAGAAAATAAAGAATCATATTTTGGTTCAGAGAGTTCTGGCAACAGGATAGACTTGCTTGATCTTATTATTTTGCTATGGGAAATTTTAGTAAAAGCTGCAGCAGCAAGAACTCTTTCTTCCTTGTCATTTTATTCTTTGTATTTCATTTCATCTATGTATTCTTGTGATACTAAGCACAGTGGACACTTTTGGCTTTGATTTTCAGCATTATTTGTAAGCTTTTTCTTGGTGCTAATTACCATAATTTGGTAATTATGGATTTTTCTAAACCTGACTTGCCAACATCAGTATTTTCATTTCTAGCTGTGGCATTCCTTGCAGATCTTTGGTGAGAACTTTCATCTTTTTGGAACTTGTCTCTTCTGTCATAGCCTTAGACCCAACATCTTCCAATGGATTTATCTTCCTTGGTCTACCATGTTTCCTAAGTGTGGCAGGCATATCAAATTCTGCTTGAAGAGTCAATGTGGATGCATCAATTTTAGACTCTTCTAACAGATCAAAAATGCTAACATATCTTTCTTTGATTCTTCTCCTACACTGAATAGGAAGTAGCTAGTCATTGGATTTTTCATCTTGCTTAAATCTTTTATTTTCAGAATCTTCTAAATTAGTATTTGTCAAATTTTTGGCAATCCTCTGAGGATTTTCTACTTGATGAACTTTTAGATCATTTATCATTTCAGTACTTTCCTGATTTTCTACAGATTTCTTGTTTTAGGAGTCCTTTGTGTAAGAGGCAAAAGCTTAACTTCTTTTCTAAAAGAAGTTTTTTCAGTTGCTAGTTTTAATGGATGAGATGATTTTAATCTTTTTGGTTTCCTACCTGGGGTAACCTGTATTCCTTGTTTCACAGAATCAATACTTTCTAATATGTCTTGATGAATTTCCTTTTTATTCTTTCCCCTCAGAAAAGAAAAGAATTTTGGGTATTTGCTGTTTCCTGAGATCTTCCTTTGACATCAGAATAGACATTTATAATGGGCTCAGAAATGCCTTTTGTTTTTCTAGTTTTCTTTATAGCTAGTGCCCAGCATCTTAGGAATACCAACATATTCTGACTCTGCCTGTTGTGTTGAGTTGATGTTCAAATTTTGGACCTGCTGCCTTCTTGAGAGAGATCTGGAAGAAACCATATCATCTTCCTAGCTACCATTTATAGTCACTGAATTTGTCTTTAGTGTGGGTCTGATTAACTTAATGGCAGCCATTGCCTTTTGGCTTATTAAAGGTATGTCTTCATGCATGGACTGTTCCATTGTATCTGAAATACTTTCTTTTCTTATGTCTTTAATTCAATTTAATATATTTTCTGCAAGTGTTACTTTAATTGGATCAGGCACATATGGTAAAGTCTACTTTTCAGAATCCTTGGTCACTAGTTATGATAGGTGGAAAATTTGTAACATGCACATTATCATCATTCTCTACACTGTAGTTTTTCCTTGATTGCTGTGTTAGCTGCTTTAGTCAGCACATTAGATATCACAGAATTGTCCCTCTCAACTTCTCTTTCACCTTCTAATATCAAGGTAAAATTGTTCTGAGCCACAAAAAGTTCCCCATCTACTTTAGCAATGTCACATTCAACAAAATCTTTATCATCAGGCAAATCACAAAATTGTTGCTCAACAGTATCAGAATTATATTGAAGTTTAAGAATTTTCAAGGGAATGCAATTCTTTAGATGAATGATTCCTAGCCTCTTCTTAATTTTGAACTTTATGTTTTTCATGTGCAATCATGTGATCTTCTTGAGTATCAGGAGGCTTTTCTTTTGGTAAAACAGCACTTTCTTTCAATGCATAACATTCCATTTTACCCTCTTCTCTTAAGTTACTTTAGGGTCAAGTCTATGTTCAGAAGTAATTAGATTTTCAAAGCTAATGAGCCTAATGTTTCCACTATCACCAGCGACATCAGCGAAAGATTCATTTTTATTTGCACTGATTTTCCAGGTACGGGTTTTGAGAGATATTAATCCTTCATCTAAAATTGGCAACTTTGATTTAGGGGTGAGGATTTTACCTTTCTGGGTTGCCGGCACACAAAGGTAAGCTTCAGCTCCTTGAATGGGGCTTAAAATGGTTTAATTCTGAAAATGCTTCCTGTGCAACTTCTAAATCATATATTTGTTTCTCTATGTCTGGAGGAGTTGCTTCTCACTCAAATATATCTTTATCAAATCACTTTTTCAGTTTTTTCAGTTAAATTAGTAATTAGTTCAGTGGAAGAGCTCGCTACCTTGGAAGATGTGAAAACAAAAATCTTCAAATTCTTCTGGTGACAGTGCATTGTAATACTCTGAAAGACTCTGGTCTGATCTGGTTGAAGCACTACTATCTTTGCTTACCTCCAGGATCTCCAAACTTTCTGGGGTTGTATACTGTGACTCTGTGTCCACTTCTTGATGATCCTTTCCAGTGCTATTCAGGGAAGAAGATGTAGTTTTATCTCTCCTGTTCAGCCATTCCGTTTCTGTGAGAAATTCACTTTTATGGAAAAGTGTAGTAACAGATATTTTTGTTTCAGAGTCATCTTCAGATTCTGAAGTCAATTTTGTGCTCATATCTTCTTCTGCCAATAAAAGTCTAGTTTTTTTTTTAAGTTGTAAAGATGGAGTAAGAGACTTACTAGGTGATACACAAGGAAATACTAATGGAGTTGTCTGAAGACCTGACCTTTGGATGGATTGAGGAGTCAATTCAGAGAATCTAGAAGAAGTAACTGACATAGCCAAAGCTTTAGCTTTCTTAACTCTTAGAGAAGTTTCAAGCAAAGGCAATTCTGAAGACTTATGGTATTTTGCTTTTTCAGTTATGAACTTAATGAGACAGACAGTAGGTATAGAGGTCTTTGGGGGCTTTGCTGAATAAACCCCAAGTATTGAGAGGGCTGCAGGACAGGATAAACAAGCAAGTTCAGCACTCTAGAAATTTTCTGTGATACTTTTGAAATTGATTTTCAAAAAAAAAAAAAGCCACAGGCAGCTCTGGATATAGGAAATTATATACTATAGGAGATGGTTCTTCTATTTTAGGACTATAGAACAGTAAGATTCTATTTCTAGGTTCACACTTCTTCAATTTTGCATAACACATTATTAATGAAAGCAGATCTTATTAGCACTGTCTTTGTTACAGCTTTTCTTGGAAATGTTGATAGTGGTTTTGGTCTAGAAACTTCTTGAAAAACTTTTGATCTTGACTGGTTATAAGGCTTAGCTTGCTCAGGGGCTAACTTTCTTTGGACTTTAGGAAGGATTTTCCCATATTGACCTAAAATAGTATTTTGAGTCACTGATCTCGCCTGTAAATGAGGATCACGATCACTCTTAAAATTAATCTTCAGCATCTGGTTCAGCCTCAGGGCAGGGATATAAGTGGCATGCTGGAAATGGTGAACTAAAAGGAATTCCTGACTTTGAGCCCTGGGGTTGGGTTGTAAAAAGTTTACTAAACATTCCTGCTCCATGTCTATAAATGGTAACTTCGGTAAATCTTCCATTAAGCCCATTTCCTGACATATTTCATACATGTGCTTTAGTAACTCCTTTTTATTTATTATGTTAGAATGTTTTTTTAAATAAACTCCAGGCTTCAACCACACATCTATTAAAGAGCAAAACTGTGAGGGGAAGGAAAACATCATTGTCACCTGACACTGTTGTTGGCTTGTTTGAATGTATCTGAGGGCATGTCTGTGCTCTCCTTGAATCAGGAGGGCTTGAATAATCTTTGAATGTTGCCATGACTCAGGTTTCTCAATAGCTCAGTAAGTCTTGTTGACAGAAGACCAGATAGAAGACACTGATTATAACCATCAGGAATGACATCATTAAGAAGTGGTTCCAATTTCTTTAAAAAGGTCAAAGTCTCCTTCTGAAAGCCAGTACAAATTATAGGACAACTCCAGAGTTTAATGAGCATGTGGCATCAAAATTAAAAGTACTGAGGTAAAAAAATACTGCTCTGGAGGTGAATATGAATAAGGAATGCCTTGACTTAAACTTCTCTCACGGACTAATATATCCAGATATAATGTAGATAAGGATTATTTAAAACAGACTCCAATGACCATAATGCAAAATAGGAACAATTATGCAGGCATTCTCCTGATCTTATTGAATCGGGAATTTGTACAAGATACTATGGAGAGCGCAGCCATATTGACCTGTGATTCACCCGAGCAGTGTGGACTGCCGTCGCCCATAGCAACGGGCTAGTTCAGCTGGTGGTCTGATCTGTTGCCTAGCAACTGTAACGGTTTAACGGTTTCCTTCTGGAATGTGCGGGCGGTACTCTCGCTCCCATGCAGCGAGAGAGTATAAAAGGAAGAGGTTCTGTAATAAATAAAGCAAGGAACATGAGAAGAAAAGTGCTTCCCATCTCTCCGTCCTCGTCCTTTCAGGTTTAGGACTTGCTGGCAGGATCCTGACGTCGTGGCTCGCGACAAGTGGCGCCCGAACAGGGACCTGAAAGTCGATGAGGATACGTAATCCTGGACCCAGGTCGAAGGCAGCGACGGTGCTCCGGAGGACTGACTGCTGCGCCTGATCCTCGCAGTAAGTCTACCGTTCACTTCATGAAGAAAAAGTGAAAGAGAGTAAGAAAAAAGTGAATAGGAGGTAGAGAGTGTCAAGTCTGTTGGGAAGATTTTATAAGTTAGAAATTGTTAATTATGGGACAGTCAGAATCCAGAAATTATCTAGCAAATTCAATTCAGAGCCTATTGAAAGCACAAGGAGTAACAGTTGAGAGGGCACAATTAGAGGCCTTTGTTAAGATTCTGGACACAGTTTGTCCATGGCTATATGGTAAGGCAGAAATAAATGCTGAAGTATGGGAGACAGTTGGAAAACAGTTGAATGAAGCCCTTGTGGCTAAGCCCGATCATTTTCCAGAAAGTGCTCCTTTTTATTGGGCTTTGTTAAATGCAGCTCTCAGGACCCCAACCAAAAAGGAAATTTTGGAAGCCTTAAACGAGGTGCATGAAGGGTTAGAAGAAATTAGAGAGGAGCACTCTCAGACTTCAGAGCCTCCTGAATCTGGTCCAGAAAAAGGCGCTATAGAATGTCCTCTTTCACTTGAGCCCCCCGAGCCTCCAGATTCTGGAGGACCCCCCGCAGTGCTATATCCCAGTTTTGAGGCTTTTCCACTGCCTTCTGCACCACCCCCCACTCAGAGGGAGGCAAACCTGGCTCAGTTACATACTATTAATCAGGAGCTCAGTGAGGAACTTCAGCTGAGGCAGCAGATTTCATGCCTCTCAAGCAGACTTGCATCTCTTCGTGCCTCAGAGGCCAGGCCTACCAATGAGCTCAATGGTAAAGACCCCATAACAACTGAAGGGTCTCAAGGCTTAGCATCTCCTTTACAAGAGGCTCTCAAACGCACCACAGCACAAGGGGAGGAAGTCTTTAAACTATACCCCATCGTTCAAGTAGAGGGACCCCAAGGGCCGATTAGAGAACATTGCCCTCTTGAGTTTAAATTGGTGAAAGAATTAAAAACTGCTGTAAATCAGTATGGCACTGCAGCTCCTTTCACTTGTGCTATCCTGGACTCCATTGCTGGATCCTGGCTAACACCAAGTGACTGGATTGCGGTCTGCTGCGCAGTTCTTTCAGGGGGAGATTTCCTCCTGTGGAAATCCTATTACTCTGAGCAATGCAAGGCAGCTGCCATCCGCAATGTTAATGCTGGAGCTGCCTTGGCAAATTATGACATGCTTATGGGAGAAGGATTGTTCGAAAGCATGCAAGCCCAGGTTAATTATACACCACCAGTTTATGAACAGATCGCTAATTGTGCGCGCCGAGCATGGAAACAACTTTCAACGGCGGGCAATCTTAGCACTAGTCTTAGTAATATCAGGCAGGGGCCAGATGAACCTTATTCTGAGTTTGTTTATAGGTTGCTAGACGGAGCAGGGAAGATATTCCCTGATGCACAGACAGGGCTACCCTTTGTTACACAGCTTGCTTATGAGAATGCCGATAAATGGTGTAAGTCTGTCCTCAGACCCTGGAAAAATAAAGCTGACTTAGATGGTTATATTTGGCTTTGTGCGGATGTGGGAGGACAAGTGACTGTGGCCTGGGCTCAGGCTGCAGCACAGCGCGCTGCGCGAGAAGGAGGCACATTCCAAACATTTTATCAGTCCTTACATAGGACTCAGAATGCAAAAGGAGGCCCTAAACAGCCTACTCCTCCTGGTCGCGCACTGCCTGTCTGCTATGCTTGTCGCCAAACAGGTCACCTGCGAAGGGAGTGCCCCTCCAGGAGCCAAATTTCCAGACCTGTGCTTTGCTCCCATTGTCAAAAGGGTCTCCATTCACCTAAAGAGTGCCGTTTGCTTTTTGCAAAAGATGGCACCTTTCTAGGTCCAAATACATCCTTTCCCAACCAGCCAAAAAACAGGAATCAGGGCCCACGACCTCGGGGCCCAATAAATGCGAGGCAAAACTTTTATCCGCTCCAACAATTTGTCCCAGAGACTCTCAGCGATATGTCTCTGATTTGTGCCGAGCAACCCCCGGAAGCGGAGGACTAGATCTTGCCTCTACTTCCTATACAGTACTCACCCCCCAAATGGGCCCACAGCGCCTCCCTACGGGAGTGTTTGGGCCTCTACCTGAAAGAACAATTGGCTTATTCCTTGGGAGGAGTGGCTGGACTTTAAAAGGGCTCCAGGTTCATCCTGGATTGATTGATGCAGATTACACAGGATAAATTCAGATCATGGCCTCCTCGCCTAGAGGAGTTATGGCTATCCCACAGGGAGAAAGAATAGCTCAGCTGCTCCTCCTACCTTTCCGCAGTGACACTCTAGCAATAGGTGGCACACGAGGAGATAAAGGATTTGGCTCCTCTGACGCTTATTGGATACACCAAATTACATCCAAGAAACCAGAGATGCATATCACACTTAATGGAAAGCCATTTAAAGGACTCTTAGACACAGGGGCAGATGTCTCAGTAATAGCTGAACAGCATTGGCCAGCCACATGGCCTACCCGAGCGACAGTCACCCAACTGCAAGGACTTTACGTTGCTAATGCGCTCCGACAGAGTAGCCAGATGCTTACTTGGAGAGATGAAGAAAGTCATGAAGGGGAAATACAGCCTTATGTTGTTCCCCACTTGCCGATAAACCTATGGGGCAGAGATATCTTGGCAGCTATGAGAGCTTTAGTTTGTAGTCCAAATGAAGTGGTCACCAAACAGATGTTAGCTCAAGGCTATCATTCGAGTCAGGGTCTAGGAAAAACAGGATCACCCCAAACACCTCTCGAGGCCCGTCCTCGACCCCCACATTTAGGATTAGGAAACCCTTTCTAGGAGCCATTGTTTCTACTGCACCCCATGTAAGGAAAATAGAATGGATAGAGGGCCCACCAGTATGGGTGGACCAATGGCCCCTAACTCAGGAAAAACTAAAAGCCGCCCAATGTTTAGTGCAGGAACAATTGGACGCGAGACATTATAGAAGAATCATTCTCGGTCTGGAATACTCCTATTTTTGTTATTAGGAAGAAATTAGGAAAATGGCGCCTCCTACAGGATCTGAGAGAGGTTAACAAAAGAATGGTCATTATGGGATCATTACAACCTGGCCTCCCTTGCCCGGCGGCCATCCCTGCTGATTATTATTTAATAGTCATAGATCTTAAAGATTGTTTCTTTTCTATTCCTCTCCATCCTGAGGACAGAAAGTATTTTGCCTTTAGTGTTCCTAGCATAAATTTTTCTGAACTCTTTACACGATATCAATGGAAAGTGCTTCCCCAAGGTATGGCCAATAGCACCACTTTGTGTCAACATTTTGTACAGCAAGCCATAACACAAGCCAATTTAGCTACCTCTGTTTTGTGTTATCATTATATGGATGGTATTTTATTAGCTGGTTCCAATTCGGATTTTATAATACAAGCCTTTGCTCAGTTGTCTGATAGTTTAAAAAAATGGGGACTTATCATAGCCCCTGAAAAGGTACAAAAAGTAAGGCCTATACAATATTTGGGCTTTCAATTAGGTACAGATAAAATCATTTCCAAAAAATTAAAAATAAATGTGAATAATTTAAAAACTCTCCACGATCTTCAGACTCTTTTGGGAGATATTAATTGGTTGCATCCTTATTTAAAGATTTCTACTCATCAGTTGTCTCCCTTATTCCAACTGTTAGAGGGGGATGTGAGCCCTCTTTCTCCCAGGACTCTAACTGAGGAAGCCCGTTTTGCTCTAAAAATAGTGGAACAAGCCATAGAGGAACAATTCATATCTTATTATGAACCAGGACTCCCACTTCTCCTAATTATTTGTGAATCCCCTGATTGGCCTACGGGAGTATTAATGCAAAAAAGACCTCTTTATTGGATTCATCTACCTCATGCTCATCTAAAAGTCATCAAACCTTACCATGAGATGGTGGCTCAATTATGTCAGATTGGAAGGAAGGCCGCTGTCATCATCTTTGGTAAAGAGCCCGACAGGATTGTGATTCCCTATGATAAAAACCAAAGATTGTGCTTGGACCAGACTAGCACCTCCTGGTTCCTTAGCTTCCTAGATTTTTCAGGT
>NW_022900947.1:28932937-28950436 GCF_012274545.1 Fukomys damarensis | reverse complement strand
CTATGGACTTCCCTTAAGATAATTAAAGGAGCCCTTACAGTCTTCACAGATGGCTCCCGTAAAGGAACAGCTGCAATAGTTTCACCTCATGAGGCATGGGCAGTTAAGGTACCTTATGCTTCTGCACAAATGGTTGAATTGAGTGCAGTCCTTTTAGCATTAACCCGCTATTCTCAACCCAGACATATCTACACAGATAGCATCTATGTATCCCAAGCTGTGCCTAAGTTAGAGATGGCAGGAAAAATTTTAGCAAAAGGAGATCTTTTAACATTATTTGAAGGCCTACAAAATTGCATTCGTGGGTGCTCCACCCCCTTTTCTATTCATCATCTATGGGCACATTCAGGGCTTCCTGGACCCCTTGCTGAAGGAAATGCAAGGGCAGATGCACTCACAAGTGTATTTCCTGTTAACTTTATCAATTTGCCCCTAAAAGCAGCAGCCCAATTTCATAGCCTACATCATGTTAATGCCCAAACATTAAGGAAAATGTTTCAAATCACCAGAGAACAAGCCCGAACCATAGTTAAAGAACGCCGAAATTGCATAGTACATTTACCTGTCCCTTCCTTGGGGGTCAATTCTCGTGGCCTTCAAGCCAATGCCCTATGGCAAATGGATGTAACGCATTGCCCCATTTTTGGCCGTTCTAAGTTTCTCCATGTAACAATAGATACCTTTTCAGGAATGATTTGTGCCACTCCCAGAACAGGAGAAGCCCTCAAAGATGTTATTGCACATTTGCTTCATGCCTTTGCCTATATGGGCAAGCCTCATGCCATTAAGACAGATAATGGACCAGCGTATTCTAGCGCTGCCTTCTGTGCTTTCCTCTCCACATTGCAGATTTCGCATTCTACTGGAATTCCCTATAATCCTCAGGGACAAGCTTTGGTTGAACGTTCCCACCGTACCTTAAAAATCACCTTAGAAAAGTTAGGGGGGAATCCCCTCTCTGGTAGCTATTCACCCATGCATAGATTACATCATGCCTTATTTGTTATAAATTTCCTTCTTTTGGATGATGCGGGTAATACTCGAGCAACACACCACTGGGGGTCATATCAATCTCGAAAAGCACAAGTGCTTTGGAAAGATGTCCTTACAGGACAATGGAGAGGGCCTGACCCCCTACTCCATTGGGGGAGAGGTTTTGCTTGTGTCTTTCCGCAGGACACTGATCAACCGCGGTGGATCCCGGAGCGTTTTATCAAACAGATTAACGCAAGCCGTGAAAAGGACCAAAGACAACCCTCTGGTGTTATTTCATGGGATGTTGTTACAGACTCTGTTAATCCCTTAAAGATAAAGATTGTGAAGGCTCCTCCTAAGAGCTAATTCATCCTGCTTTTCCATCTTATGTGCTTTTTCATACTTTGCCTGTCATAGTAAATGATTATTTTTTACATCTACAAATAGAAGTTTAATAGTAAATGAGACAGAAAAATATTAGGAAAGCTATAAGTAAGAGTTATACTTTTGCACTTGTTAAAAAACAGGTAAAGAAAGATATACAAGATCAGAAGGCCTAAGTAGATAGAGAAGGTGTGTGGAAATCATTTATTTATGTTTGCTTGTTGGTTTCAAGTCTGTTATAAAAGGTTTATATTTACAGTTAAGAAGAGCTTTCATTCCTTTAACCCTAATTCTACAAGAGATCTCTGTTAATTTCAACCTGCAAAAATGTTGACTAGTCGTAACTAAAAGATTTTATAGTTCAATTGGCCAAAACCATCTGAGTGCACTCGTTAAAATTGTCTTATATGTTTGTCTGTCTTAAATGTTCTGGTATACAAAATGTATTTATATTGTTTGACCATGCAGGTTTTCCAGCATGTTGTTTGTGATGGTAACCTTTTGGTCCAGGTATTCTCCTCTCTTCTGCTCCACCTACTTATGGTTGCAGGTACATTTATAGACCTGCCACTACCCCTGAATAGCTTGAAGCTGGGTTTCCATTCTGGAGACCGGATTGGGACCCCAACACTGGATCAGTGGAGAGAACTCCAGGATGTGTCTTGTTGCACAAGCGGAGACTTTATTGTCCAGAACAAGGATGTAATGGGACTGGTGATTTAATAAGACATCTCAAGGGTTTTTGGACTGGTCACTTGAATATTACATGGACTTAAGCTTGTCTGTAGGACTTTGGTAAACAGATTCACGTCTTCTTCAGGCCAACATTTCAGTACTGCCGCTGAACAGTACTCCTGCATTGGTGGTCATTGTAGTTTTGATGGTTCTTTGTATTTGTAATTGTTATATGTATCGCAAGATGACAAGAATGTATCAATTTTTTGTGTTTTGTCATGAACAACTTGTTATGGCTGTACAAGCTTCAGTAGAGAATGATGCATCCCGGGTGGCCATTTATTTGGTGCAAGCCTGTCACGCATAATTCCCTCTCTGTGGAGTATCCAGAGACGGGTAAGGTCAGGGCATCCTTTCTACCAACCTAAGACAGGCAAGAGGGACATATGCCCTCTTCGCTGATGACGGGTAAGGAGAAAGGACATCCCTGCCACCTAAGACAGGAGCTCCTTGGCATATGTCTGGCGTCCTCTGCAGGGGGCTCACTGACATAAGAAAAATGGGGGAATTATGGAGAGCGCAGCCATATTGACCTGTGATTCACCCAAGCAGTGTGGATATGCCATCGCCCATAGCAACGGCTAGTTCAGCTGGTGGTCTGATCTGTTGCCTAGCAACTGTAATGGTTTAACGGTTTCCTTCTGGAATGTGTGGGCGGTACTCTCGCTCCAGTGCAGCGAGAGAGTATAAAAGGAAGAGGTTCTGTAATAAATAAAGCAAGGAACATGAGAAGAAAAGTGCCTCCCGTCTCTCTGTCCTCATCCTTTCAGGTTTAGGACCTGCTGGCAGGATCCTGACATCGCGGCTCACAACAAGATACCAATATTTATTTCAAACAGCCTCAAATATACAGAAGGTATATTTCCCTCTCCATAAGTATTCACTTTCCAGGTGAAGACCAAGACACTAGTATTAGGAGATGGAGCTTCACTCACACCTTCTTTTTGTCACCATGGGGTAGAAATTTCTCTATACTCTGGCATTCCAACAATTTAGTATTATGTCCCCTCAAAGGAAATAAGCCACTAGCCAGGGTATATCTTTCTTCACAGTACTCTAAGCCTTCATATAAGATTTGTCCTGGTGCCAAACATTTTCTATCACCAAGGGTCAGCTGAAGCAGATGCATATTCAAAATATCTCCTTCACTATCTTGTGTCAACTTGACAGCACATAAATAATAGCAATGATGAGGATCATTCTCTGGTTCTTGAAAAACAAGGGCATATACAGGAACTCTTCCACCGTCAAATTGTGTGTAATACTCTCTTTTAATGCTTTTCATATTCCAAAGTGATAGGCATCAGAAAAACCTATAGCAAACTGATTTGTCCTGTTAACGTAACTAAGAGTAGAAGCGGCTGTTCCTGATAGGCTTCCTAACTGGAAACACAGGTGGCGTCCTGTTCTCCTGGCACTCTCACTGATATATGATACTACTGCTAGGGTACGAGTTATAAGTTCCAGGTCTGAGACCTTTACTACATTTTGACTACATGATGAGTCATCCAAACAAAGATCAATTAGAAGGATCTGACCAAGATCAATTGCCACAGCCACCACACCACACAACCACAGCAAACTTCAGTGTTTGTGCTGGCTTCTCCATGATTAGTTACAGGTTCGATAGTTGTTACCTTTCCAGGAAAAGTAACTGCTTTATCCACTCGATATACTAAGGTGAAAAAGACAGAGGGCACTCTCTCCTGCTTTTTCCAATCTTATTAACAGTACAGTTTTCTTCTGCCAAGAGAATTCCTTCACTGCTAGGACCACAGGAGGCTGTTTCTTTATTCCCCTGAATCTATACACAGACAGCCGCTCTCCTGTTACAGAACTCACAACCTCAATTTGGGGACCACAAGCCAAGTAAGCATGACCAATTTTCCTTACAGAAAACTTTCCACAAAACACAGTCTAAGATTATTTCATCTTCTCTAAGAACTTCAATAGTCCCTTCCGGTAACAGCAGGAAATCACTAGTTACCTGAGCTAATAAGTTTCTCTCAGTTCCCTGGAACCAGGCCCTGGAACAAGGGGCACACATACCAGATAGGTCCAGACCACCAGCCGCTTCTCGAAACCGACGACCCGTCATGGCCTCAGCCTCCCGGAAGGATAGCAAGAGAGACCCAACACCTCCATGCTTCTCCCCGCTGTGCCACCGCTTCCGCTTCCGCTTCCGGGACAGAGGTCAGCAGCTTCAGCAGCGGCTTCCGAGTGGCTGAGCCCAAGGGATCCCAAGCCCGTGCCTCTCGCCCACCTACCCCAACTGACATCCATGCCCTGACAGCTACAATTTGCTTTAGGCAGGCTCCTGTTCAAATTAAAGGCTTAAATAGTTATATAGTTGGACATCTAAATAATTAAATATTTTCAGTCAATTTAATCATTTCTATATGGCAAACATCCCATTCCGCAGTTTTATGTCTTAATTATTTTAATTGTGTCTCACTTATTTTCTATGTATGCATGTGTTTTGGCCCATTTGAGTAGCTATACAAAAATACCATGATTCAGGTAGATTATAAACAATGGAAATAGATTTTTTTACCATTCAGAAGTTGGGAAGTCCAAGACCAGTGTAGGGAGATCTGGTGTCAGCTGAGAGCCTACTTCACATAGCTGGTGAATTCTGACTGTGTCCTTAAAGGGTGAAGATTGAAGTGTTTCTCTGGTCTCTTATAGTGACACTAATCCATCTGGGACATCACCACATCCCTCCTAATAATATCATCATCTTGGGGCAGGTCAAGGTGTGTGTGTGTGTGTGTGTGTGTGTGTGTGTGTGTGCATGAGTGTGTGTGTGTGTGTGTGTTCAGTTTTAGTTTTAATAATGGAGCAAAACATTCTATGCTGGACTTTAAAATCACTCCCTCCCCTTGATGCTGAGGATTGAACCCAAGGCCTTATGCATGCTAAGCACATATTTTAGTACTGAACTACACTTTCAACCCTCCCCATAAAGTTACCTTTTAAAATATTTTTAGAAGCTGGACATGGTGGCACACATCTGTAATCCTAGCACTCATGGCATGCTAAGGTAGGAGGACTGCTTCGAGTTGGAGGCCAGTCTGGGCTACATAGTGAGTTCAAGGCCAACCTGAACTGACTTTATTTTACAACATGAATTTGCTAAAACAACAAATAGTTTAATTTTATGTAATGTGGATTTAATACAGAAAGCTAGATGCAGGAATTATTTCACTGAAAAAAAAAAAAAAATCACAGAATTAAAAAAAAAACCTTAAAAGCATGAATAGACAAACCTGAATCTCTGACTCAACCTGCTGGATCAACATGAAATATTAGTTTTATTACTGGTAAAGCCTGGGTTGGAGCTTTGCATTAAAAAAAAACAGTCTGGGAACATATATAGGCTATCACTTCTAAAACCTCACATGGGTGGAAATAAAGGGATATTTTAGGAAGCTATAAATCTTAGGGACAAAGAAAATTAGGAGAACTGGGTGGCAGCAACCATCTTGGAGGCACAAAAGTAGTTAGAAGGAAGGTAGCTTCCATGGCAGCCCTGAGAAATGTGAACCCTAGACACAGTGGGAGACCCAAGGCCTGCCCACTTCAAAGCCAGATGTCCCTGCCCCTCAAGACCAAGAAATTGTAGGTTCAGAAGCTCCTTGAAGTAAAGATGAAGGTGGGGCTAAAGCCAGCAAGATTGGTTGAAGTATGTTTTAAGAACCAGTAGTTTTTTTGTTTGTTTGTTTGTTTTGTTTTGGTACTGGGGATTGATTGAACTCGGGTTATTGTGCTTGTAAGGCAGGCGGCGAAACCACTGAGCTAAATCCCTGGCCCAGAACCAGTGAAATCTTTACCCTCCTTACACCCCATATCAGAGGTCATTGCCAAGCAACATCAGCAGAAGGCTGGAGATTTATTCTCCGGGTTTCTTTACTTAGGAACCTCAGATTTTGATTAAGATCAAGATACCAAAGTGAAGCTAGGAGGAACAGAGATAAATATTTATACCGACTATTGGTATCATTACAAGCTTTTTATCCACCAGTTTTCCCAAAACGCTAGTTGATCCCTACCTGGAGTTCAAGAAAAAGAAAGAACATTTGATGAGGTTGAGTGTTCTCCAGTGAAGTAATTTTGTCATATAGAAGTAGAATTAGAAAGTAGTCCCTAAGTATTAGATATATTTAATTTTCCACTATCATAAGGTTACCTGTCTCCGAATACTGTCTCTCTCCCCATTTGTGTGACCAAGTACAGTTAGAGCAGGTTAAAGCCCTGACATACTTAACTAGATTCGTTATTTTCCTTCCTAATGTTGTGTAACTATTTTGTACTCAGAATAAAGGGATTTTCTATAGGATTTGTCCCCCACCCTTTTTCTCTAGTGGATGCATGCCTAGAACAGATCACATGGTAGATGTTAAAATATCTGTGGACCTCTTACTGCATGAAGACTCATCAGGTATCATGAGGGCTCCCTGTGCCCAAGCACATTACATCTTATTTTAGATCTCACAAAAAAAGTGCACAAGCACATGGCCCCTGCACTATTTTTAGTCACTTTCTTCATTGGTGGGACAAAATACCTAACATCCATAACTTACAGGAGGAGAGGTTTATGTTGGCTCAAGTTTATAGTCTGTGGTCCTTTAGCTCCAGACAGGAGCAGTGTGGTACAAGGGTTTGGCAGAAGAAGCAGAGTGAGAAGGTAGAACTGGGCGGGGAGCTACTCCTTCCGGGTTACTCCTGCCAGTGACCACCTCTTCCAAATAGACCCCACCTCCCAACAGCAAGCTAGCTGTAATGTCCTCACAATCCAGTCACCTTTTGGAAGCCCTGCCTCTGAGCCCATGAGGCTTGGGGAGCATATGCAGATATAAACCTTAACAACCAGTGACACTCAATTTACTTTATACCACCCCAGTTTGCTAAGAAGCCCTTTGATGGTGTCAGCCAGATGGAATCTGTCTGCATTGAGGCTATGGGCACGCCGGGCATGGGAGAGGATGAGATGTAGATAATATAAATATCCCAGGATCCCCTCTACCAGCAAGCTTAAACTAAGGAAGGTTAGCCAAGGTACAGTCATCACTACTATTAACAGCTCATTGTAACTGTAGCAACAGTGCTACAAAGTACCGCTACAAATCACATATATGCAGAAAAGTAACACTTTTATTTTTATAGCTAGTCTGTTTTTTCTGTTGCTGTCATGAGAACCTTGAGAATGCTCATGTACTGGTGGTATGTTGATAGATCCACCTTGGAAAACAAGTGAAATTAAAAAATATAAGTACTCTTACTTCAGCACTTTTATCTTAGAAATAGAATCTAGAACAGGAGCTTCATTCTTTTCTGTAAAGGGTAAGATAATAAATGTCTGATCTCTATCATGGCTACTCTACTCTGTTGTCAAAGCAGCCATAGACCATGCAAGTGCATGTGTGTATTTGTGTTCCAATAAAACTTTATGGATAGATATTAAAAATTGAATTTCATATAATTTCTGCATGTCATAAAATAGCTTCTCTTTTTTCCCCAATTATTTAAAATGTAAAATCACTGTCAGCTGTGGATGGTGCAAAAACAGGCAGTGGGCTGGAATTGCCCTGTGCATTGTAGATTGCCAAATCATTTTTCAAGGATTCAAGGAATGGCTTCATGTGTGCACTGAGAGGCTCCTGCAGGAAAGTTCAAACAGGAATAGCACAAAAAATCCACCACAGAAGCAAAGGCAATAAAAAATAATTTCAGTAAGTTCATTTGATGGAATGCTATAGGATATCCAAAATACATGAACTGCATATTCGTGATGTGTGATGCTTGGATCACCGGTGCTACACAATGATCAGAAAAACGAGCCATGGAAAAATTGATACAGAATGGGACAATAATATTAAGGTACGAAAAGTCACTTAAGCAATGTAAGTGTTAAAACTATAAAAAAAGACAAGGAAATTGAAAAGACTAAGTTCAAGAGAGTGGTTCCTTTAGGGGTGAAGAGAGGATACTTTAAGAGAAACATATAGGCGTGTTCAAGTTACTGGAAGTTTTCTATTTCCTAAGTTTAATTCTAAACATGTGGAATTTCCTTCTCATGTTTTAAATTATATTGTTTTTATAAGCAACATTACGGATATGTTTTATTAACCTTTTAATTTTTATTTTAAAAATAATTTAACTGCATTATGTTACTTTTTGCTTGTTTATTTGTTTTGTTTTGTTTTGAGACAAGGTCTCCATACACAGTTCATGCTGACCTTGAACTCAATCTGTAGCCCAAAGTGGCCTTGAATTTCTGGCATTCCTTCTGCCTCAGTTTCCTGAGTACTGGGATTACAGGTGTGCACTACCACATCTGGCATATTAATTTAATATATGTGCTGCCGAAGTGAGCACTTGGCATACTAATTTAAAATTTAAAAAGATTTGCTATTGAACATTTAAAGTTGATGTGATATTTCTAGTTCACAGATGTGTTTACATTGTAAAGGCTTAGCAAATATATCTTGCTTTTATAGGAAATGGCGCCCTCTTTGGGCAGCACATCCTATGTTTAAAGGTGTTGAACAGAAAGTGTGGATAAAAAGAAAAACATCAGAATCTTGTAGAATCACCTAAGAGGCACTTTGCAAGGTGTGATATATGTCTTTTTAACCAGTTCAAAACATTTCACTTTTAGAAATCCACATGAAAGGATTTTTTTTTCTATTTCCAGTTAATATGGCTTTAGTTAATTGGTTAAAATCCCCATACCTTTCTATCTTAATTTCAAATCATTTTTACATATGAAACCTTCAGGCTACTTGCTAATAATAGTTAAGGTTGAATTACAGAAATGCTTGGTGTGGATTGTCTTTTGTAATAACACCAGTTGGGGGAAGGCTGTTTATTGCTATTTCAGAATTATATTTTTGCTCAGCAGAGAGGAAACCTCTACTCAGATCTAAGGTCTTATGGGAACTACTCTAGTTAGTTGAATATTGAACATTTTCTTCCACTTACTGTGCATCTTACCCTTGAGTCTGTGAAAATGATTTAAGCAGAAAGTACCATTTAATCAGTAATTGCTAAAAATGTATTTAAAGATGTAGCATTAGTTACTTGGAGTTAATAGACATTTCTTTTTTGATCACACATCATAATTTGGTCAAATAAAAGTTGCCTTTTGTAACTTACTTAATAGGCACTTGTTCATCATTATTATTATAAACATAAATAAAATATACTTATTTTCCCATATCATTTTATAGGACCATTGTATTAAAAATCTGTTAAAATGTTGCTCAATATTTTACATTATATGTTAGTTTAAAGTGATGGTGAAATATTTAAGTCGATCTATGATTTTTCTAGCACCATCTGAAACAATTTGTGAAGGTTTTTATTGGTCTTATGATCATGTTTCTGAAAATTACTTTAAATTGAGTGAAGAATGAGTTTTACTTCTTTTAAATGTATGTACTATTTTTATCATGTACAGAAGAATGGAAAGTGGACAGAGGAATTAGAAGCTAGAATTTTGGAACTGGAAGAGGTTTTAGAGATCATGTTGTCTGTAGTGATCTTCTCGTCTGTGTGTACTTTTGTCACAACTGAGTAAACTGAGCTCAAAAGAGCTCACTGATTTGTCCCAAATAATGCAATTGATAAAAACTTTTTAAACAGTTTCAACCTTAGTAGAAGGTTAGTTTTTGTTTTAGTGGATAAGCTCTTTAGTGAGAGGAGAGCTTGGCAAGTTTTGAACAACTCATCTACTGCGTGGCTGGGAGACAATGTTGAGTAGTAAACTTTCCAAATCAAACTGAGCTCAAAAGAGCTCACTGATTTGTCCCAAATAATGCAATTGATAAAAACTTTTTAAACAGTTTACACCTTAGTAGAAGGTTAGTTTTTGTTTTAGTGGATAAGCTCTTTAGTGAGAGGAGAGCTTGGCAAGTTTTGAACAACTCATCTACTGCGTGGCTGGGAGACAATGTTGAGCAGTAAACTTTCCAAATCAGAGAGAGAGAGAGAGAGAGAGAGAGAGAGAGAGAACACTGAAACTTGGCTCCTCCTGCTCCATGACACATTTTGGCAAATTAGTAGGAATATAAATGATAATAATTTATACCCTACAATCATGGGGCTTAAAAGAGATGGACAGTGCTTAAACCATACTAGATATTCAATGAATAGTCACTGCCATTATTGTTAGCTACATATTTTTATTAGCAGCAGTATAGCTTATACTTAGTCATATATTTTAGATAATATAGCTATATATTTGATTATCAGTGTATTTTTATGTTTATATGCATTTCATCCAAAATCCATGTCCTTAATTTCTAGTTACATACCATAATCCCCCATGTTTTCCCATATCCCTAGCACAGTGCCTTGTACAGCATTTAGTTCCTTGGTGCCTCAATTTCCTCAATTTGTATGAAGAGAGAAGAGTTGAACAAAATAACTTTTTTTCAGCTTTGAGTTTATTGGTACATTTTAGGGATACAGTACAGTTACATTCATTGTTGGGATCTTGTACCTCTACATGACAAGTCTTGATTCTCAGTTTTTCCCCTTGTCCCTGCCCTCCCTTCACCCCCTCCTCCCCTCCCCATCTACAAACACTTTATTTCCATCTTTTCATTATCTCACATTTTTTCTTTTACCTTATTACCCTTCCCCTACCCATCCCACCTTCCCTACACCTTTAGCTCCTTTCTTCCCATTTCTAAATGTCAGTAATCTTACTAGGATCTTATGTATTATTGCAGATTATAAAGTGATTACATCTTTAGGATAAGTTTACAATATGTAACAAGGGCTCTAAAATTTCTTAGGAATCCTATTTTGAAAGTACACCCTAAAGAAATAAAGTCAAGTAAAGCAATATCAGTTTTAGCACAAATATAGCTGTTCCATTTATAGTACAAAATAAACAAATAGAAATAAAGGGAGAATTTATCAAATCACAACAAACTCAAAATGTATGCCACACATGTATTTATACATATTAACTCTCTAAGCAGAAGAAGTTTGTGTGGTCTGTGTAGATACTTGGAATTGTTTTAATGACATTAACCTTTTTTGGGGGGTCAGAGATTTAACCCAGGGTCTTATGTGTGCTAAGCATGCACTGTAGCACTGAGCTACACCCTGGCGCCAACAATAATCTCACAGTGAAAAAGAGAAGCCCAAGAGAGTAGTGAGACATTGAGTGCAGAAGCAGTCATTCAGGCAGTGATTGTTTATTCAACTGAGTTTACATCTCAGTTTCTTTCCACTGTGAAGCACAGGGTTGTTTTCAGGAGGTTCTTGGAAATGAGGGGGCTAAAAGATGGTGGCAGGGGAGCTCGAGAACAGTGTCCAAAAATTGAAGTAGCTGTTTGAAGGAACAGGATAAGAAGCCAAATATTCCTGGATGGTCTGCAGTTGAGATATACAGCCTGAATTTCTGAATTTGTTCCAGGCTGTGGAGAGTGATTTCTTTTTCCTTTGGCATGGAGCCAATGTCAGGATTAACCTGAACAAAGAAAAGGAATACAGTCAGAGAACAAAGGCTGAAGTTTGCAGACTGGTGAAAAGGACAAAGAAGCAAGTAGACTGAAATACTGGTAAATGTGGCAGCCATTGAGTAAAGGAATGAGGATGAACAATTAAGTTATGTGGAAAATGAATAACAGAGTAAAGGGAAGGCTGAAGAACCAAGCTCAAAATACAGATGAAGCTGGGTATGGTGGTGCATACTTGTAATCCCAGTACTCAGGAGGCTGAGGTAGGAGGATTGCCACTCAACTGGAGCTACATGGTGAGATTCTGTCTTAAAAAAAAAAAATCCCTTGAAAAACCCACATAGGAGCCAAGAGGCATGAGACAGCCTTCATAGGGAGATCAGCCAGGATAGTCTTGTTGGAGTGGCTGCCAGTATAGCCAAGGGCAATTCCCACCTCTGGATTCACCTTGATTGACTGTGGCTGCCAAGAGCACACCATGAACTGTTTGTCTCTGGTGTCAAGAGCTGAGGCTGCTGGCAGGAGCACTGATTGGCTAAGCTTAGGTTTGTGTCCAGCCTGTACCTCCAAAAAGAAGAGAGAAGTACCTGGTCTTATCAGCTTCCGTAGTGGGAGTGAATCTCTACCTTCCAGTGCACTCTCTCTATACGGTTTCTCCACAATGTGGAAGGGAGTTTAGACACCAGAGAAGAAAACAGTCAAGCAGCAATGCACACAATAGCAACAAATGTTACTATTCATTACAGTAAGACAGTGGTTGGTTATTTGTTAGTCCATTGCTCGACTGTAAGTTTTAGGTCTGCCCTGCACTTTAATTAGTGGGTGAGTTTATATAAATTCTTGTCTTCTCTATTTATGATTTATTTTAAAAACACAGAGGGGCTGGGGATTTAGCTCAGTGGTTCCGCCGCCTACTTCACAAGTGCAAGGACTTGAGTTTGATCCCCGGTACCAAAAAAAAAAAAGTATAATAAAAACACAGAAAGGTGAGCCTAATGTTTATCCTGTCAATGACTTAATGTGATTGTATGCCTTTAAGGTATGGTGTAGCAGAGACATCAAAGGCCAAAAAATAAAGTAAAATATAGAAGATAAAGTCAGCCTTAGCTTTTTGCTTCATTACCTAGGTAATAATATTATTTTATTTGTGTAGACAAACTAAACAAGTTTAATCCATTTGTATGGACTAAATTTATTTAATAAATTTTAGTCCCTTTTTAAAGGTTTAAAAGGTTTGGTGTGTGTGTGCATATGTGTTCAAGTGTTGTCTGTTTGCTCCAAGATCCATTCTCTGTCCTCTCCCTGCTGTTCTGTACTGCAAGGACCTACCTTCCTCAGACTCTGGGCCTGTGAATCTTGACTGTCAGTTTGACTGGCTAGGAGACTCCTGGTGCATTGTTTGGGTGGTGAGGGCACTAAACCCCATCAGTAGATTAGCCTGTGGATGAGTTCACAGGTGAATGCGATATTGGGAGGTGGTGCTTCGTTGGTGGAAGTTGCTCACAGTGGTGGGACCTCGGGAACTCTAGCTGGTCCCTGGCCCCTTCCTCTTGGGCTCTTTCTAACCCACTCTGCTTCCTGGCTACCCTGAGTTGAGCAGCTTTTCTCTACTACACCCTCCTGCCATGATGCCTGTCCATGCAAACATGGATTGAAACTTCTGAAACTGTAAGCCAAAACAAACCTTCCCGTAACTAATTTGCAAGTCAGATTATTTTGTCTCAGCAACAAAAGACTGATACGGGGTTCTTTGGCAGCTGGAATCTGGTGTAGTCAAAGGGAGACACTAAAGGAGGACTTGGGGAAGGGGGACTCCTTTCTCTGTATGTCACTCTTCTCTCTCTGTCTTTCTTCTCTCTCTTTCTCTCCATCTCTCCCGCTCTACCTCTGGTGCAGTATCCTGTAACAGTTGGGTCTTCTTTGTGGCCTCACCTTCTGCCCACAAGCCCCATCCCTCCGTCTGGGCATGGCCCACTGTGACACCGCCACCTCATTCTATTGGCCTTCCAGGCTTGGGGGCGATAGTGGCTTCCTGCATCTCTAAACACTGAGTAGTCTTAATGTTCCCTACTTGTCTTCTCAGTCTTTCTGCAGATTCCTTTTTGAAGGACATACAGTGTTTGTTATCTGTTCTCCTAACTAGAGCCTGACCAATACAATATTGATAGCAAAAGCAAAGTATTGTACAATTCACTTGGTCTTTGCTGAATTCCAAGTTCATCACATGCAAACTGAGCTTCCTGGCACCTGAGAACACTTCTGTTCAAGTGGGAAGTTATAATCTGACCAGAATTTCTCTTTCCTCTTAGATTCTCTGCTGGACTCTTTTCTAAGCCACACAATGGGGTGCTGGCAAATGAAATATGGGCAAAATTTATGTCTGGCACAGATGTCTGGGCCACAGATATCTCCTTTGTCTTCTGACTGGATATCAATATTCCAGACGACCCTGGATGTCTATGTTGAAGATATCAGGCCTCCATCTGCCTGGGTCCTTAGTCATATAAGGGGAGTAAGTTCTCCAAATCACTCTTGCCCTGAATGAGAAACTTCTGTAATGGTGAGTCACTGAGACTTGGAGGTTTATCTGTTAATAGCACCCAATATCATCTTAACTAGTATGTAATCTAAGAAAGAATTTATTAGTGCTTATTAGTTGCACAGAAAAATGGGTTTCATTGTGGCATTCATTCCAAACATGCATATGACATACTTAGACTCTACGTGCCCCCCAACTTCTCTTATTTCTCCCCCTTCCCCAATCTCCTTCCTCTTTTCTAATAATCTCCCTCTACTTTTATGCCATCTCTCTTTTTTTTACATCTAGATTTCCCATATGAGAGAAAATGTGACACTTGACTTTTTCAGTGTAGCTTATTTCACTTAACATGACCTGAAAGCTTCTTTATTAATTCCCCAATCTCCTTCCTCTTTTCTAATAATCTCCCTCTACTTTTATGCCATCTCTCTTTTTTTTTACATCTAGATTTCCCATATGACAGAAAATGTGACACTTGACTTTTTCAGTGTAGCTTATTTCACTTAACATGACCCGAGAGCTTCTTTATTAGAGAACATAATGGCTCGGAGTGAGGGTGGACAGGCTTGGAATCCCAGCTCTGCCACTTAGTGGCTGTGTGAATTTGAGTGAACCACTAAATCTTGCGAAGCCTCAGTTTCCTCTGGTATAAAGTGGAAACAGCAGTAGTATTCCATAGTGACATGATAAAGAATTGCTATGCATAATTCTATGCATAATGGTCACATGCATAATTCCATTCATAATTTCTGTGATACATATAATTACTGACAACTGCGTAACTCTGAGCCATTTTTGTTACTAGTCAACTAGGAAGCAGATTAGATATTAAAATAGCTTTACTTGCTCTGTGTACTATTTTAAGTAGGTAGAGTCTCACATATCATTAAAGGGCATGAATACAAGTTGTGTAAAGTACTATTTTAGGTAAATGGAACTCTATTATGTAGTAGATCACATGGCCATTGCTTTCGTCCTGGGGTTGTCATCGGATTTTTCTGGCACAGTTGCTGGAACTTGACCTCACTTGACCTCCCCAGTTAGCACTGAGGAGACCTCTCTCAGCCTCGCTGTGCAGTTGACACTGCAGGACATTTACCTGTTTCCCAGATGATCTCAGCATCAGTATGCAGGAAACAAGTGAAAAAAAGTCTCTTGAAGGGGCTTCATATAGTTTCAGGGGAACAATGGTGGGGGAGAACACTCTCCTGGTCCTCGCCGCAGGGAGCCACTATGAGCCCTGGGCTGGACAAGGGAGAGGTGACCACAGCCTGGATGGACATGTAGCTCTGGAGAAGGCTGCCTCTCAAGAGCTGTGACTAGAAGATTGCAGCCACTGTGCAGCCTCAGCAGGACAGGAAAGGAGCCATCCTGGTAAAAGGAGGCTCTGCTCATCAATGAACCCAACTGAAACCATAGGGCAAGGGAGCCCCACTAGCCTGCAGGGCCACTAGCTGGGTGGGCAAGGTGGGAAACAGGTTTAGAGGGGCTAAGGAACATATACTCTGCTCTGCCCCTATGGGACAGCGAGCTTCTTGTGAGAAGAGCCCCTGCATACTGCCTTTCTGTCCTCCTGTTCAGCAAAAGACACGTAATGGATGTTATTTAGACAAATGAACACATTTAAACTTGAAGAAAATGTGTAATGTCCTCATGTCCTTAATTTTTCATGGAGATAATGAAAGTTCCTCCTGGAAATGAGGGCTCTAGCTAACCCAGGAGTAATCAGTACTTTAAAAGCCCTTGCACCCAAATCCTAGAGCATTGACACTTAACTCTTTCCCAATGAAGCCATCTCCTACGTGTGGCCACAGTGTCCTCCAGTGTAGGTCAAACTTCCAGGCACTAGAGCTGTTTTTGAAGATTTTCAAATAGTTCTACCAATGCTCCACTGCCTGCTGCTTCTTATCCTACTTTCCTTGACCTTCTCCTGGGCATCTCTGGAAGCCCTAAAGCTTGCACCTTCACATTCAGGCTGATACTCATCTCCCTGACCTTTGTGTTGATAGTTTTTGAGCTGCATTTTAAAATACGGATTTCAATGTTTAGGCTGATATTCTTCCTTTGATTCTTCCTGCAAGTCTAGTTCTATCAATTGCTCAAAATTCCTCATCTGGTGGATTACGAACTGTTTGCTAATAATGGAAAAAAATAAGTCACAGAGAAGAGCAACACGTACTTCAGGACACTTCAACCCAGGGCAGGGCAGTAGCTCTCACTGGTCACAGTAAGGATGTTGAACAGTGGAGGGTGCCTGATGTTCCGTATGATGTATTTTCCCCATTTTTGGTTGAGAATAATATTTAGAGATAAATATTTTATAATAAATCAGTACCCCCTCAGGGCTGCAGTAAATAGAATATGCATTTATTGGCAAAAGAAAATCTTTCCTTGAAAGTTACACAAATTCACAGATGCGTTATGCAGCTTCAAAAAAATTCTAAATGACATTTCCATGTATTTTAAGTCAACTTACTTTCAGACAAGTCTTTTGTCCTAGGGTCAAATATACATCTAAAAGAAAAATAGACAGTAGAGAAATTAAAAAAAATGTATTTCCTATGGCTTTTTTCTGATTGGCCAAGTGCTCTGAAAGTGGTTAGAAGGAAAATAAGGTTAGAAAAATAAATTTGATTACCCAATATCTCTGGCATGTGTAGATTTGGAGTCACATACATAGATTTTTTTTTTTAAAAAAAGCCTTAATTTTTAACAACTATCATTAATCATTGAACTCATTCACATTTTCTACACTGTAACACTGAAGGTCATGGATCAAATTTCTTTGGTTCTAATTTAGTCATGTGTAATTTGGCCAAGCTGACCTGAGGTTTTTGCTGTAGGCAGGAGCCTCCTGAAGAGACAACATGTTTTTCTTTCAGTTCAATGTGGTCAAACTGGGACTCTGAAGACATAAAATAGTACACTTCTAGTGTCTTAAATATATACATTTATGACGCATATCCATTCTCTGCTTATTGGATACCCTTTAATTTGAGCCTATACCTGATGTTCCAGGGTGGAGACATGGTTCTTGCCTTAAAAGATCTTCTGTCAGGGACTATCAGGAGGGAAAAGCAAATAAATGAAAAATATATGACTATCTCTAAGAAGTAAACATTAATCCAAAGAGATGCAAATCATTATCCTCTGATTTTCCTTTTCTTGATTTTCTTTTTTTTTTTTTTCAGCTTTAATTGAGTTTATTGGTACATTTTAGGGATACAGTACAGTTACATTCATTGTTGGGATCTTGTACCTCTACATGACAAGTCTTGATTCTCATTTTTTCCCCTTACCCCTGCCCTCCCTTCACCCCCTCCTCCCCTCCCCATCTACAAACACTTTATTTTCATCTTTTCATTATCTCACATTTTTTTCTTTTCCCTT
>NW_022900947.1:28927748-28932448 GCF_012274545.1 Fukomys damarensis | reverse complement strand
CCATATTCTTTGTGGGGTGAGGTGGAATCTCAGTGTTGTTTTCATCTGCATCTCTTGAATGAGCAGTGATGTGGAACATTTTTTCAAATATTTTCTTGATTTTCTTGGTTCTTGGTCTGACCCGAGTTTCTCAGTCTTAGCACCGTGGACATTTTGGACCGTATGATTATTTGGAGCTTGGGACTGTCCTGTGCACTGCAGACTGTAGCAGCATCAGTGGCTTGGAATCTCAGTGTTGTTTTCATCTGCATCTCTTGAATGAGCAGTGATGTGGAACATTTTTTCAAATATTTTCTTGATTTTCTTGGTTCTTGGTCTGACCCGAGTTTCTCAGTCTTAGCACCGTGGACATTTTGGACCGTATGATTATTTGGAGCTTGGGACTGTCCTGTGCACTGCAGACTGTAGCAGCATCAGTGGCTTCTTTGGCACTCGGGGCCAGCAGCATCGCCTGTCACATCCACGCCTCAAGACCCTCGTTGTGACAACCAAGAATGGATCCAGACATTACCAAGAGTCCCCTGGGTAGCAAAATCTGCCCCTGTTGAGAACCACTGGTTTAGACCAATTAATATTAAAAATAAAGCCCTGAATAGTTCAACAAAGGATCACATGAGTGGGGGTACAGTGTGGGGTTACCACAGAGAGAAAGGGAAAGAAAATAAGACATTTTAAAACATTTATTTGAGGAAGTACATTTTTGATTTTTCTGAACAGTCTCAATTATTCCTAGTAGAGAACACACAAAATAGTATTTCTGAAGAAGCACACGCACCATCAACCAGCCTGCACAATCCACCTCTGTCTGGAGCTGTCTAAGCCAAGGCCCAGATGTTTTTGTCAGCAGATCTCTGCTGGCTGAGCACAGGAGTTTTCTGAGCCTCGTCCCCTATGGATGCCCATGTTTTATTTGGTGAACTCTGGCATTGAGCAAGCTCACGGCTGGGTCTTTGTTGTAGGCGGTTGAGGCAGATAGCCTTCCTCCAGGGCTTACAGAGTCATTTCCAAGTAGATATGCAGGAGAGCACACACAGTTAAATGAACTCCACGTAAATGACCTTCCTTGTCTGGAGGGAGCAAGTCAAATTGCTGAGTGTCCCTCTCCAGTCAGCTGGAGTCCACACTGCGATTGATTCCCACTGCTGTGTAGAATCACCTCATCAATACTGGCAATGCAGTCCTGTTCTTAATCTCCAGGGCTTTCACCACTGGTATCCTTTTTAGAAATGCTTTATATTTTATGTAGGAAAGCGGATGATATTTTTATCACAGTAACTGGTACCAGAATTCCTTTTAGGGAGAGAATTGATTTTATAGGAAAAAAACAAATTGCTAAATACCTGAAATAGAGGGAGTGATGTCTGAGGTACATTTAATCAAAGAAGGTCATCTTGATTACAAATGCTCTGTGGAAAGCATAGGGATAATTCTGCTCTGCTGTTTGGAAGAGATGAGATGAAAGAAGGAAAGGGGAAGCGAGAAATAGAAGAGGCAAGGAACAAGGAAGGTGGCATAGTGTGGACCATTTGCACCCTCCTTGGGATATCCAGATACCACAGCAGGTCTTCGTTATCGGTGAGGGACATATTAGGCTGCAAGTAATAGAATACTAGAATCATTGTGGGCTGAATAAAAGGGACTTTATTTTATCAGTATTTAGCTGTTCGCATGGATTCAGAGGTTCAATGATGCCCTTCATTTCCACGTTGCCATTTTATTTTTTTGCTGTTTGTGCACATACTTACCACATTGTCTTCTTGGGGTAGCTTCCGTGGGCTCACACATGAAGCCCATATTCAAAGCAGGAGGAAAGAAAGGGAGTAAATGGCCATGTTCTTCTTTTAAGAAAGTAAAATCTTTCTTAGAAACACCCCTAGCAAGTTTCTACTCGTATCACATGGCTGAACTCAGGTATGAAAGGAAATAATTCGGTTTTTAATGCTTTTTTAAAATAGAGGCGGGCAAGGAATAAGGCACGGGGCTGGGTCAACCACCCTGCACACAGTCCACACAGTCTACTGTACGTGAAAGAGTGGGCTGTTGGGGGCAGTGTGGTAAACCACGGTGGAGGAGAGTTTCATGTTGGGAATTGACCTGGTGTGAGCAGAAGCAGTTTGTGGGAAAGGCAGAAACTATGGAGCAGGGGAAACTAGTGGTAAACAGCTCTCTGGAACAAGCAGATATTGTACCAAGAGCTACAGGCTCCTATAGACTGTGGATTGCACAGAGGGACGTAACAATGAGACTGGTGGCTGATGTCTGGATTACACCATCATCTAGTTAATCATCAATTCTTATAAATCTGACTTCTCTATGGGATTAAGTTCCCACTCTCTCACCGCCAATGTCTTCCACACCATTCCTGAGATTTCCAAAACCACCTGCTTTCTCTACCTTCAGCTTTTGTCCTTCTAGTTCAGCCTCCTGTGGCTTGTTGGTATCTAGCAGTTGTTCCATACATTAAAAGATCACAAAATTACCTCCATGGAGAAATACATAGCTGGAAAACAGATCACCTTGTGTAGTGGTAAGAAATTAACTTCAGAGTGAACCACTGTGGTTTTGGGATTGGGTTATCTCCTCTTTTGCATCTGAGAGCTTGCTCCTTTAACACAGCTCTTCAGCCTCTGTCCTTCAGCCCCTGCCAGAGCAGCTCGTAGCCCCTTAAGACTCCTAGGGGCCAAAGAAGACCGACTCTAACAATGTATGGTGCAAGCTATTTGTAAAGTTCAACTAGATAAGTTCCTTCTCTCCATAACAAGCAATAGAAATATATTAAAACAAACAGCAATAACTGCAGATGGAGAACATGTTTTAGAATACTTAATTGTTTTGAGAAAATGGTTAAAATGCCTTAGTAAGTGTAAAAAGGGGCTCACAAACAGCATTATCTGAATTTTTACACACACACACACACAAATACAAAAGGGTGGGGTAGAGAATAACATTACATCATATGCATTTTAGGTACTGACTTTAGAATTTAATCTCCAGGAAGGTATGTCTATATTATCTCATTTACTCTACACAAATAAAGTATCTCTTAATATGTATCAGGGTTATAGTTGCTTAGTATTAATATATAACAAGAGCAAATACTGCCAGTAAGCAAGACTACTCTGGAACCCTCCAGCCCCTCCCAGAGTTATAGTAAGACATTCCTTTTGATTCCTCTTTTATGCAACATGAGCAATATTCAAACACAATATATATATTCAAACATATATATATATTCAAACATATATATTCAAATATATATATATTCAAACATATATATCCAAACATATATTTATATTCAAATATATATATATTCAAATATAAATATATGCATGTATGTGTGTGTGTGTGTGTATATATATGAAGCACTTTACAGGCTTATGGACGGTACCTAAGGAGTGTCTTGAGGATGGTCCAGGGATAATTTGTACGGGGTTCTCCTCTTTATTAATTGACTTTAGAATCAAACTTTGAGTCCCAAGTAAATTTTTACAGATCCAAAGGACATAATGAATATGAGAAAGTGGACCCTGTTTATTTTTGGTAATGGAACTGTGAGGAAAAAACTCAAGTAGGACATTCTACAACGAAGCTGCCTGCCTGCCTGCCTGCCTTTCTTCCTTCTTCCTTCTTCCTGCCTTTCTTTTCTTCCATCTGTGCTGGGTGTTGAACGCAGTGGCTTCACACTGAGATACATCCCCAGACCTTTCTTTGACTGTTTTTTAACTTTAAGTCAGGCTCTCACTAAGTCTCCCAGGGTGTCCTTGAACTTTTGATACTCGTGCCTCAGTCTCCTGAGTAGCTGGGATTAGAAAGTGTGTACCACTGAGTGTGGCCATATTATTTTTCTTCTTAAAAGCCATTTATATTCATTCCTTTTCCTATGACGACATTTTCTCAACAATGCTTAGTTTACTTATTCTCCCTCCACAGACTTTGCAGCAGCTTGAACATCAAAAGCTGGGGCAATGGTAGGAGTGAACCCCAACCTGTGTCAGCTTCAGACCCTCCAGAGCTGCTTTTTTTTTCACTTTAAGACAGACAGGTATCCATAGGTGGTATCGCTGGGATAAATCTGTCTGACCATATTTTAAAACCAACCATATCAGTCAATATTTACTAGAGAAACAGATATAACACAAGATATATAAGAATTTAAAAGATAGGCTTACGTTGGCCATCCACAGAGTCAGATGACAAAGAGTTGAGAGGAGCTCACCAGACCTTGCATATCCCAAGCAAGTCCATTTCAGGAGGCCAATGGGTCTGCGATGGAAGGCAGGGGATGATGTCCTGACATCCAAGGCAAAGAGGGGAGCTCCTCCAAGGGAACAGAAACATCAGTCCTTTCTCATTTCCCCTTTACAATATCCAGGCAATGAGCCACCCTAGGGTGGATCTCTCACACCCTAGGGTGTGGAATTGCTGAGCTGATTTACCTAAGCTTCTTTCTCAAATTGACACAATCACTCAACCACCACACCAACCAATCAACCAAACAACTTACTAATCAAAATGACCAAAATGTGAGATTATACATTCCTCAACCACCTTTGTTTCATGTGACCTAGATTAACAGCTCTGTGATTTCTTTCTTCATATACAATCCTCATTGTTGCTTACAGTATTGTTTCTGTCACAGAGGTAAGAATGAGGATTTTTCCAGGGCCTGCTTGCCTGCCTGCTTCTTTTCTTCTCCTGTC
>NW_022900947.1:28862416-28927655 GCF_012274545.1 Fukomys damarensis | reverse complement strand
CTCTCTCTCTCTCTCCCTCTCCCTCTCTCTCTCTCTCTCTCTGGCTGGGGATTGAATTTAGGACCTCAAGTGTGCTATTCATACATTCTACCACTGAGCTGCACCCTCAGTCCTTAACTGGTTCTAAAAGGAAAGCTCTTTGTATGAGAGAATTTTATTTAGCTTTATCATGATGAGCATCAGATAAGATAAATTAGTAGGTCTGCCTGTTTAAAAGTATTCCGAAGCACAACTAGTTCAACCACTCTGTGCACTTTAGCAAGTATGTAGATTTATTTTATGTTCCTGGCTTTTCAGATCTTCTGGAGCTTTAGGGTATAGAGCAAAAAGGCCTTTCTTTGTGTTTCTAAAATCCTTTCATCTTGGTGCATATGCTCAGAAACTGGAGGTGACGTTGCCAAATAAAGAAATATGCACAAAGCATCATCCCAAACAAACTTTCATTGAGCTCCATTTTATTTGGTTTGAGAAGTCTAGTGTGTTGCAGAAAACAATGCAGATAATGGACGGCTCAGATAACCACTGATCCCAGGACACTGCTGGGCAGGGTTTCTAGCACAGCCTCTTTCTGCTCTTTACCTGTGTCTCAATTGAGGAAGGCTTTGAAAGCAGCCATAAAAGGACCCACACAGGAAATTTTGATTCTGCTGAGAAAGGTGACCAAAAAAAGAAAAGAATGCAGGTCATTTATTTTTACATGCTTCTTTGCCTTTGTCGTCCTTCCTTGCTTTTGTACCTGTCCACCATTACAAAATTATGGGGAGGAGCAAAAGCTCATCACCTAAAGAGCCCTTCAGATGAGACATGGCTGAGGGAATTTCACTGCTTACTTTTCTCTTTCTAAGGAAAATAAAAACAAGCAGGATGGTTCAGTATGCAAGGGATGTTTTACATATCAGAGACCATGAATCTGTAGTGTTTGTATTAGTGTCTAAATGTGTCAGCACCATCCTTTCGTTTTGTTTTTAGTTGGGCTTGATGAATAGTCTTCAACTATGTGAAATCATTACATTTGTATACTGCAAAAATCTTTCCCTGAGCCCGGGCTCCTTTTTTCATTGGATGGGAATGAGGGGAGCTACAAAGGCAAAGCAAGTCTTGTGGTTGCAGTGAGCTAGTGTTCACTGCATTCTTTCTGAGGTCACAAAAGGAGGTCCTGGAAAGCAAGTATGGCCACCTATGTGTCTTGGTTGAATTCCTTCATCAAAGGCACAAAGAATGGAGGGCCAAGGAAGTGAGAGGTACATTAGTACCTGGCTTGTCAGGGACAAGACCATGAGTAAAGGAGAGAAAAGAATGGTTGGGTAGACATATTCTACACTGCTGCGTATTCTAAGAGAGAGAGCCCATGTGTCAGAGTTAGCCTGTAGCTGTCTGGGAGCATGCTTCTGGCCAAATATCAGAGTCAGGACTAGAACCCAAATTTCCTCTTTATCCTTAGTGTTAGTCATTGTTCTTTTTTTTTTTTTTTTCAATTTTAGTGTTGAAAAAAGCATTTGGAAGTCAAATGATTTTCCTACTGTTAAAGGTGAATTTTGATTCAGTCCATTCTGAGATCAGTGATAGAGCATAAAACTTATTGGAAAATTATGTAAAAAGATAAACTGAAAACCACTGACTTCTAGTATTTGGCACCCAGAAAACTGCCTGAAGAATGCCAATGCCAAATTCCTGCTTTGACTCTGCAACTACCCTTCAGCAAGGAGAAGCCATATTACATAATGGAAAAGTACTGTGCAAAGTCATTGACCAGGATTGACCTCTCCGGGCTCGAGTTCCTTGTGGATAAAGTAAGAGAGTTAGAGAGGTATGCAAAAGTCAACCCAGTTCTATGCCTGAGGATTCCAAGAACCAGATAGATGTGAACATTGTGGCTTAGGTAATGAGGACCAATTACTTCTCATAAATATCAGAGCATCAAGGGAAACCATGACCCCTAGGGATGGGGTGGAACAGTGCCAGAAACAACTTATTTTTTTTAAGTTGAATATTTCATTTGTTTCTTATTGTGCTGCAAAAATGTTGCTTCATTGTATAAAAACAGCACCAGCAAATTCAGTATATTGTAAAATCAAGAAAATATTGTTCTTTATCCAACACTACAACTAACACACACTTTCCAGTTATTTCCAGGGGGAAGATCAATTAAGCATTTTGACCCAAATCCAGGCAGGAATGTAAGCAAATTACAATATTATATAAGATGCATGATAATAATGTTATCCTTGAATTGCGTCATTTTTATATTTGGCTTTAACATTATAATTTTATGAATTCTTAATATCAGAATCTATAGTCTAGTTTAAAAATTATAAGTTACATAAAGAAGACACACATTTTGTTTAACTGCCACCATCAGGGATTTAAGGGGGATTTGCTTCTAGTGGAAGTGTTCAGAGAACTTTCTTTTCCACCATATTGTTGCAGGAAAATATGAAATATATCTCCCAACCCATTAACTGTATGACATACTGAATTCTTGTTCTCTAGAAATTGGAGAATGAGTCCTAGGAACAATGGAGGTTCAAGGTAGGAAGATATTTGTTGATAGGAAAGTTCCTGAGGGGCAGGAGGGGTCCCGCGTGGGGAGCCCATGGACCCCACTTTACAGAGAAGTTTTATAGGGTGAAACTCACATGGGTACGATGTGGGCCCCAGCCGTGAACATCCAATGAGGTTACAAGTATAGTCACTCAGGTAATGGTGGTCCAATTGGGAAGCAAGTCATGCAGCAAGCGTGGATGGAAGGAACCAGGATTCTCCTAGGAGGCGATGGGTCCAGAGGTCTCTGGTTGCTCCCAGGGTGGTCGACACCTATCTATACTTCACTGAGCCCAGTTCTTTGAAGAAGTATGTGGGTCTGGCCACCTTGTCTCCATCTTGAGGCCTGGTTTTCAGCCGATGTGCAGCTGTGGTGTGTTTCACCTTTGTCCTGGCCCTCTAGAGGACTTAGCCCTATCTGACTGCCTGTAATATTTCTCCCTAGCTCAGCTGTCTATAATAATATTATTGCTAAAAGTTACTATTTTAAGTCTTCTGTCCACCACTAATTTAAGGTGACTATGCCAGATAAGTGATTTCATACTCGGTTACTTTGGGTGTCACTTTACTTCTCGACAGATTTCAAGTATTTCTCATGCTTTATTCACTCATAAGCTTACCTAGTTCTGGAGGGTCATTCGATGTCATCTTTTTCAACCAACCATCTTTGTAACAAGATTTGTTGACAAGCCCTGGATTTTTGGCAAGGGCTTCCTTAATTTCAGTTACTTCTGATAGAAGAGTGTTGAGTTCACTGGCAGCTTTATATTTTCCAAAGTACCGAGCTCATCTTGCGTTTTCAATTTTGTTCTGACTTCAGGCTTCCTGTGCAAATTCTCTGATCCCCACTGTCCAATACCATTTCCTGCCGTTATCCATTCATGTTTCTCTGTGGATTTATGCACTGCGAGCAGAGTGGTGAGGTGAAGTCAGGCTGCACACAGGCTGCTCCTGACCCCTTGCAGCACCATGTTCTTCAGGAACAAGTTCAAGTTGGGCTGAAGGCCCAGGGTTAGCGTTGCATTTTATTCAGGTGCCCAGCTCACATTAGGCTTTGGGAGTAGAATAAGGAGCAAAATATTGTAGTTGGCCTTGAGGAGCCCACAGTTTATTTAAAAGATGGTGAGAGGCAGTGTGGGATTGGAGGAGTGCCGTGGAGTCAGACTGTCAGAGTTGGTTTCTTTAAGTGAGGTACCTGCTACTCAAAGCTCATGGCCATGAGCTGACCGGAGCAGCACCAGGGCAGCCTCAGTGATACTCACACAATGGCTCACTGATATCGCGGGTGCGACAAGGGACAATGACTGAGTGAGTGTGAATGCCTCCAGACGGTGTCTGCCTACCCCCAGCCCTGCCCCAGATGAACAGACAGCTTTCTGGGCCTGCTTGCCAGGGGCTTCCAGTGTGAAACGTTTCCTAAAGTGAGGTAAAAACTAGCTTGTGGAATTAAAAAATAGACAGTGCGGGGAGGGTAAAGACAGAACAGAAGCTAAGTAGGTACAATAAGAGGAGACAGAGAGAGGAGTTGAGGCTGTGGGAGGCAGATATCTCTAGGGCAAAGAGGAGGGTAGAGAATTGGGCTGTTGGATGGGGACAGAGACTCTGTAGTGTGGGGTAAGAGTCACTAGGCAGGTTCTGAGGAGTTTCCAAAGAGGAGATGGGGACCTCAACTCACCCCACTCATGGGAAGACTGTAAGTTCTTTTACTTCCATCACAGAAAAAATTCTTTTTCAGGGAATGTGGTAATGAGGCATAAAGAGGGTTGTCAGGCAGAACTGAAAAGGTTTTTCTATAAAATGGAATACTACTCAGCCATAAAGAATGAGAAATTAGATTCATTCATAGGAAAATGGATATATATTGAGGGTATACTCCTAAGTGAAATAAATAAGTCACACATGTGTAAAGACCAAATAGTTTCTCTGGTGTGAATAAACTATAATAGTACTTAAGATCCTAATGAGATAATTGACAGTGTGAAATAGGAAGAAAAGGGTTGAAGGTATAGGGAAAGTGGGAAGGGTAGGGGAAAGGTAATAAGGGAAAAGAAAAAAATATGAGAAAATGAAAAAATGGAAATAAAGTGTTTGTAAATGGGGAGGGGTGAAGGGAGGGCAGGGACAAGGGGAAAAACTGAGAACCAAGACCTGTCATGTAAAGGTACAAGATCCCAATAATCAATATAATTGTACTGTATACCTAAAATGTACCAATAAACTCAATTTGAAAAAAAAAGAAAAGTACAGACTCAGAATAGAATGCTGGCCTTGAAGTTGAAGGTACACTATAGTCTGGAGCTGAGTATATTTATTGAGTCTTGAGGATGTCTTCAAAATGAGTGATCTAGGATGTGTATTGCTACTACCTGTCAAGTCACCTAACGGTGGACTGTGTTAAAATGCAAACCCTTTACTTGTATTTGACTTTGAGATCTGCTGCCCACTAATATTGCTGCTTCCGTGAGGATGGAAGTCTGGGAAGAAGCATATTTTACAGGTGAAAATATGGACTCAGAGCCCAACTTACAGGCTTCTTGTGTCTTTGAGCTCCTTAAGAATTATTTAGGAGTAAGTGTTCTGGAAGGGAAAAAGGTTTGAGCAACTTTTATATCCTGAAGATGCAGCTTCTTTTTAAAAGTGCAATTTTAAAATTACAATTTTCCAGTCTCCCTTCTACCTATTTTTATTTCTTCTATTTCACCTCAGGAAGACGGGTGGGGGAGGAAGAAAGGATAGGAAAAAGAATTGGATTCCCTCCCTCATCCTTATTTTTTGAGATACAAATTAAAGATTCAAGATTTCCTTTTTGTTTGTCTTTGATTGCTTGTCTCTCTTTAATCATGACGCCATTGAAAGACTGAACCACAAGTGTTTGGCATTTTAAAGGCTTCCAGCACATACATGAATAATTGGAGTGAATTGTGGTAACTGAGGTATTTACAAAGGCAAGTAGTTTCAAGGGAAGACCAATTATTTCTCACAAATGGATCAGAGAGTATGAAGCATTTGATCTTTTTGAGCGTGAATGGTCTTCGTAGCATCACTTAAACTCTCTGAGCCTCAACTTTCTCACAAATGCTCCTTGAAGACTTGATGTGTTATTAAAGCGAGATATTGAATTATAATTTACAATGAAGAGGCAGCTGCAAATTCTGGTTGAAAGGATAGCTTGTCAAGTTCGACATGTGTGGGTTTGAATCTTGGCTCAATGTGACTATGGATAAATAATAGGATATTTGTGGGAAGTAGTGGTCAGTGCATGTAGAATCACACAGAATGCCTGGCACAGGGCAAGTACGTGGGTGTTGTTAAATAATCCTTGCAAATCTTGAGACATTATGCAAGTAGCTGCTATTATTTTTGAAATTCTGACTGAAGCCCAACAGTACTAAGCAGTAGAGACAAAAATTCACAGGGGCGAGAGGGGAGGTACTGTACTCCTTTCCCATTGCTTCTTCAACATATTACCATGAACAACTCAAATTTGAGCTCGTACAGTCTGAGAGGTGGCAGGATAACCATTTCACTGGGCTAAAGACTAAAATCAATTCCACTGGGTTAAAGCAGGCATTTTCCTTCTTTAGGGAAGAACCTCAGATTCTTTAAGGGGGAATCTCCAGGTTCCTTTTTCAGCTGTCTGGAGGAGAATTTGTTTTCTTACCTATTTCTGCTTCTAGAGCCAGGCTCCATTTCTCACGGTCCCCTTTGCCCATCTCCAAAGTCAGTGTGAAAGAACTTTGCTTCTCTCTCTGACATTAATTCTAATTTGTGCTTCTCACAAGAACACCTGTGATTATTTTAGGTCCCACTGGATAATTCAGGGTAATCCGCTCATTTTAAGAACTATAATTGAATCATTTCTGAAAAGTTCTATTTGCCATAGAAGGTAATATATGTACAGGTTCAGGGATGAGAATGAGAACATCTTTGAGTGATCCTCACTCAGCTTTTTACAGCTACCCAGGTGTATTGTCACCATCTCATCACAAGGGCAACCTACTGGGACACCCACAACTTGAAGGAGGAGAAATTTATTTGGCTCATGATTTCTAGTCATTTCAGTTCAGAGTTGGCACGGTAAACAGCCTGGTGGAGGACAGCTGCTCAACTCATGGCGGCAAGGCAGCAGAGAGAAAGGAGAGCAGCCAGGGCCAAGACTGCATCCTTTCAGGTCACACCCCGGTGACCACCTCTTCCAACCAGGCCCCACCTTCTAACAGCACATTCAGCCATGAACTCATCGATAGATTAATGATGAGTACAGCATCCCTATGACCCACTCACCTTCTACACACATGAAGCTTTGGGGAGACATTTTAGATCTAAAGTAGCAAGGAAGAAATAATCTCCAAGAAGGAAAACCTTGAAAATTGAGGAAAATAATTGGAGAGAATAACTACTGAAGAATTGGCCAGAAGTGTAATGAAGGCAAGTGATGAGATGACAGCTTGTGGACCTGCACAGTCTCAGTCCCGGTGACTCTTGAAAGCTAAACGTCCATTTGACTGACTTCCTTCTGCCATCCTCACCTTCCCTGGGCAGTATCCCAATTTATGTTTGCACCATCGCATATGTCTATCCCTTTATCCTTTTCTTCTCTTCCTCTTTTTCCTCTCTGTGTCAAGATGCTGTTGTGAGGCCTGATTTGTGAGATTTAGTTATGAGGCTTTTCTGTTGTATGAATGGAGCTTTGAATTTTTGTTCAGTCATTCTCAAAATCCATGACCTCGGTCCAGTTACTTAACCTCTCTGCACCTGAAATACCTTGCTCTGGTTTGGACCTGGCTTGAGTGTGTCTCCTGAGGGCTGGTGTGCTGGAAGGTCTCCAGTGTAGCCCAGCTGAGATGGTAGAGATGTCTAAGAAAGAGGTGGAGCTTAGAGAAAGGTCACTAGATCATTGGGAACATCACTCTAGGAATGGATTCTCGTGGTTCTTCAGGAACCTCAATTAGTTCTCACAAGAGCAATTTGTTATTTAAAAAGTAAGCCCTGTCCTTGAATCCCTCTCATTCTTGTGTACCGAGGGAACTCTGTGCAGCCTGTGCAACCCTGCCATAATGACATCCATCTTGTGATGTAGCCACAAGACCCTCACCATAGATCAAACTTACGGGGCCACTGAACCTTGGGGTTTCACCTTCCCAAACTATAAGCTAAGTAAACCTCTTTTCTTTTTGCATTCCCTAGCCTCAGGTGTTATAACAATAGAAAACAGACTAAGACATACCTTACTTACAACCCAAGGGTTTTTACAAAATACGAGGTAATTCTGAGAAAATATGTGACTCCAATCAATACTACTTTTCTTCTTTCCTTCTTACTCTTTTAGTCCTTCTTTCTTCATGGGTTCAGCAAATCTTTCTCAAGGACCTCCTCTTGGTTAGGAACTTTAAGATATATTATCTCATTTGATCCACAGAACATTCTTCGACATGTTTATTTCATCCTTTTGCAGAGCTTAGTGAGATCCAGAGAGTTGAGGGAATTGACCAAATACCTGTGGGAGGAGGTGACACAGCGACAGCCCTGGCCTGAGACTTCTTACTCTATGCCTGGCTGTGACATAGAAGCACAGTTTGTATATTTTATTGTTGCTAGAATAAAATTCTAATTTCTTGCTATTTATTTTCAAAAGTAGGTAGTTTTAGAAAACAAACACAACCCAAAGCCTCTATGGCTGAGCTTTTAGTGTGGCCCCTGATTTTGTTCTGGATATCTCTTCTCATCACCAAAGAACTGCCCAGCTTGTGCTACTCATGGCATGGCGGGGAGGCAGAAGTTCTGCTCTTTCCATGCAAAGATGCTTGGCAGGTGGCCAGCCCATGGCTCTGAGCTCATGTTCATTGTAGTCTGTTTCTGCAGTGCTGGTCATGTGAAGGGAAATGGATGACTAAAGGCCACAAAAGCTATAATTAGTAGGAGTGGGAGTAAATGTTATCACGTTGTAGCCGTACTGACACCCACACTAACAGATGTGACACACCACTGTGAGCCACCCTCAGTACTAACCTGGGCCAAGGAGAGATGCTGTATTGGGCGGCTGACAGGCTGGACCTCACCAATAAGAGAAGAGAAAAAGTGTTTTCTTTGGATAGAGGTCCTGTTTCCTTGAGAAGAGAGGGCTTGACCAGCAGAAGGCTCTTGAGCAATCTGAAAAAAAGCATAGTCTGGGTAGCATAGTCACACACAAGACACTGAGCTCACCATGAAGCTCACTAGGTGCATTTTGACCTTGTCCTGTCCCTGGCAGTATGTGCAGTGAGCAAGAGTTTCAGCAATGCTTGAATTATAGCTCTGCTACATATATTGCTATGTGGCCTTAGGCAATTGACTTCACTTCTGTGACTTATGTATACACTGGGGAGGACACACCTATTTCAAAGGTTCTTATGAGGGAGATGCAATGATTTAACATGTGTAAGTTAGAATCCAGGCCTACTGAATACCATGTAAGTGTGAGTTGAAATTATTCTTACTACAGCTGCAAATCCAGTTACCTGGAAGAAATAGAATCTCCATTTCTTTTTCTTCTTCCAACACTGGGAAAAAGGAAGCCTTACATAGTTACCCTGCAATTTTCCTTACCATTCTAGAAATACTCTCTCTGAAAATTTATCCATACTAGCACCCATGATGATAACAGCAAATTCATGTAGGAACTAAGCTTTTGTCCATGCATGCTTCAACACCTATTTGGTTAAGAACTTAATCTGTCTTGTTGAGCATATTTGTCCAAATAAAAGCTAAGTTGTTGAAACAAAGAAATCTAAAATTATTGCGGTTTAGAGAAGATAGAAGTTTATGATTCAGAATCACCTCCAGTCATTGTTTTGAAACAGAAGAGTAGAATCTCAACCCTTAGAGTCTCTTTCCATAAGGCAGCCTGTGCCTTCCCCAGTTGAAGTAATCTTGTGTCAAACACTTTGACTCACACAGGAAATAGGGCTCATTTACATGATTTGTGAATCCAAGATAATATTTAGACGCAGTCTGGGCACTAATAAATCCAGAATCTGTTGTATTAGTCAGTTTTTTGTTACTATAACGAAATGTTCAAGGCAAATAACTAATAAGGGAGAAAAGGTTTATTTAGCTTACGCTTTTGGATGTTCAAAGGTGTGGCTCTACATCAGCTTAGTTCTGGTGAGGTTGGTGAATGGAAGGTACCTCATGGCAGGATCTAAAGTAAGTTCACATCTCAAACCAATAGGTAGAGTCAGAGCAATCCCACAGCCCCCTTGAAGGGCACATCCAACAATGACCCAAGGAGTTCCCACTAGACCACACTTCTTAAAGGTATGTAGCATCTTCTAATACCCTCACCCTGGGGACCAAGCTTTCAGATACGCAGGTTATATTGTACATCAAACATCTTCTGCTGACTCCTGGCTGATATTCTGCCTTCCTCCTAACAAACGATGTATCTTCGAAGAAATCCACCACTCCAGTATTTTTCTTGCAGTGATTATTAGATTAAAATGCCTCAAGTGAAGACTTTTCTTACCCTGATACTTACTTTGTTGTCCTTCTGCAACAGTTTTCTTTTTTGTATCTATTGGTGGGGACAACAAATACATGTGGTAGAAGGTGACAAAAAAGAGAATGGCAGTGATTTTGATTGTTGACTGTTATTAGCTATAAACAGAGCTGGCAAAATGAACTCACTATCTGTAAGAAATGGCAAAATGTTGATTCACACCAAAAGTGCAATGTGCATATGACAAAGTGCAGACTTCACATTTGTAGAGTCTTTATTTTGCCATCTGTTCTTGAATTTTTTCATTTAAAAACCTCTGATCCATGAGTGTTTGTGCCGGGGATAGTGGGGATGCTGTGGCATTCATTCCATAGAATGTGTGGAGGCCAAAGTTTCCACCCTAGCTTCTCAGCATCCCAGCAGCAGCTGCTGGTGCAGAGGCGACCTTCCTACTCTTACCTTCCCACATTGTGACTCAGGGTGACCCTGTGAAGGTTGGTGGCGTCTTTGGAATCACATTGGTCCCAAAACAGATAAAACAAAACAATACATGATGCTCCTTTGTTCTAGACATATGAGAAAATGTACATTCACATATACATCAATTATACATTTATTTAAGTATCCAGCAAATATTGATTGCCCACTTACTCTTAGTGTGTCAGAATAAAAAAAAAGAAATAAAGCATTCAGTGACAAGGGGGCGAGAGAGAGAGAGAGAGAGAGAGAGAGAGAGAGAGAGAGAGGGAGAGAGAGAGAGAGAGGGAGAGAGAGAGAGGAGAGAGAGAAAGAAATCTTGGCTTTTTCTAAACACAGTCCAGGAAGTGCTTGCTGGCAGGAAAGTTCAGCTGTGCATGACCACTCAGGATCTTGCTGTTCCTTCTTTCCGGGCCATGTCCTCATGATGCATGTGGTTTCTAGAAGTATTTAAAGGACACCTCACTCTGCTTTTGCACAAAACAGTATTTATATTCCCCAGCCCACTGTGACACACTATTTACACCCCACACTGACAAATCATAACTGTGTTGAATTTAAGAAATATCATAAAATGCTTATGTAAAATTATTGAATATGTTTTTAAAGAAAAAAATTTAAAAACAAAAAGTGACTATCTTTATAAGCTTTATAAATAAGTAAGTTGCATTGCAGATGAAGTCTATGGCGGCACCTGTGGGTGTCTGGGCTAATACTTCTTGCTGCTGTGACCCCAGTCCCTTAATGAAAAGTTGTGCATAAACACCTGGCGTGCTCTCTTGTCACTGGACACGGGGCACTGACCTCAATGAACTTTATGAAGAATACTCAACTGGATTTTGCAGTTGTGACACACAGTTTGGAAGAGATTTCAACCTCCTCCTATAGACAGGAGTAAGAAACTTGCCAGGTGACATCACTGACGTGCTGCCTGGGAAATGCTGGGATGAATCATATTTGTATGTATGTGTGAGATCAGCAGTTTTTTAAAAAAATATGTTTCACTTTTTTTTTTTTTTGGTACTGGGGATTGAGCTCAGGACCTTGCACTTGTGAGGCAGTCACAGTGCCACTGAGCTAAATCCCAGGCCGATATGTTTCACTTTTGATGTCCTGAATGCATTTTATCTTAGCACTGGGCACCTTTTTCCAAGTTAACATGCAGAATAAAACAGCCCTCTTCTGTACAACGTTGAGTCAAGAGCTTCCAGGAAGGGGAAAAACAATTTCTTCTGAACAAAAGAGAAGGATGTGGTACATTCAGCTTGCATGCATGAGAACATGGTCACAAGGACATGCCGCACTGCAGGGGATGCTGGGGAATGTAGTCTCTGGCTGGTAGTCCTGTGCCAAGATGAAACTTTATTTATTACATGAGAGAAAGCAAGAAAAGATTATGGTTCTTCACTATGATATGGATTTTAAATGTTCCACTCAAATTCCGTATTATTTTATCCCTCCTTTTACCAAAATTGTATTTATGTCTTTAAAAGTTCTACTAAACACAGTGATACAGGGGCTCACACAGAGCAGAATATCCATTTTTTTTTTCTGCTCCTGATAGAAGTGATTGGGTCATCTCTTACATGGCAAGTGTGATCCTGCCATTAACTTCTCTCCTCCTTGGTGCACTGATTCTTTATTGCCATGGGTTTCATACATGCTGGCTGGCCCCAGGGGCTGATGAGTCCACTGTTGCATTATTAGACATGAAGATATCAACAAGCTTAGTGCACATGTTACTCAGATCCAATAGTTCTGGATGCTTCTATGTTAAGCCAGGCAGGAATTATTTCAAAGTTGTTAAAGGGCATTGTCCTTCCTTGCTGCTTCTTATACATTTTCTTTAATCTCTAAACTTGTGTTTCTACATAGTTCCTGGAATTGACTCCCAAATATAATCTACTTGTACCAATTCCTTTATTTGTCTTTACTCAAGAAGGAACCCAAACTATGGAAGTCAGCTTAGATTAATCAGTGTTTACCTTTGAACACTGGGAAGAACACTGTGTAATGAATGAAGGATCAATTTTATAGAGCTGTAGGGCTCCAGTGGCAAGGAATAGTGGGAATAGTTATGGGACAGGCAAGTGGCAGTGAGCTACCTTAAATGACTTCAGCCATCTTTTTCTCTATTTATGAAATTCAAGCTGTTCCCACATTCTTGAACACATCTTTTCTGCATTTTACCATTGTCTTGGAATAGAGATGATGCTGATATCAGACTGCGGCTGCTAAGATGAGTACTGGCCCCCTTCAGGACCAGTTCTTCACAGTGTTTTTTTGTTTTTTTTCAGTGCTTCAGATTGAACTCAGGTTCTCACACAGGTTAGGCAAGCGCTTTGCCACTGAGCTAGATCTTTGCCAGCCCTTAATTTCATTTTCAAGACAAGGTCGCATTGTGTTGCCTCTCACTGTGTTGGGGCTGACCTCAAACTCGTGATTTTCCTCCCTCAGCCTCTTAAGTAGCTGGCTTGGCAGCTGTGCACCACCACTCCTAGCCCTCCTTGAGTTTTATTTCCTTATCTGTAATATAGTGATTTTACAATGGCATTACCTCGTGGGATTTTTATGAGAACCAAAGATACAGAAGACGTAAAGCAAGGGCTCTGTGGTCAGCTTACCTTGGGTCTGAATTCCAGCTCAGTCATTTACTAAGGGGTGTGGCTTTGGACAAGATGCTAAGTCATCTGAGCTTCAGTTTCCTCAAATGGGGATGATAATGCTTATTTGATGGGGTTATTAGGAAGATTGAGTAAGATAATACATCTGAAATATGTAACTGAGAACCTGATACATATCAACTATGTCATGAAAATTAGCTATTACTACATTCTTTTATTTAGCATATTTTACGGTATGTAAATTTTACAATAGGTAGCATATTTCCTGACATACAGTATGCAATAAGACCAGGTAATAATTATAGGTGATAAATAAATGGATACAGAATGAAGTGGAGTAGTATATTCAGTTCTAAGCAAGCAGATTTTTTTTTTTCCATATAACTCCTTTGGTGACTCTCTTGCACCATGTGTCCCTGGAAGGTTTTGCCTCAGTAGTGACTTTGGAATTTCACTAGCCAGTCTTATTTTGTTTTGTTTTTGGTTTTTGAGACAGGGTCTCACTATGTAGTTGAGACTGACCTGGAACTCACTATGTAACCCAGTCTGGTTTCAAACTCACAGCGATCCTTTTGCCTCAGCCTCCCGAGTGCTGGGATTACAGGTGTGTGCCACTACACCCGGCCACACTAGCCAGTCTTAGCGATCCACTCTGGGCAATCTGATCAGGGCCAGGCAAGGATCAAGTATGGCCACCTGAAGCCATCTTTGAGCTCTGCCATGTGTCTGCTGGAGGAGAGACAATTTCTATCTCTGCAATTGTGGGCATGGTCTGGGTGTCATCTAGCACCAATGGACAGCTTACCCCCCTCCCCCGGAGGGGGAGTAGCCAGCATCAAAGAAAAAGCTGAAATGAGCAATGGAGATCAGTATCAGAGCCTTGGTGGCATTGTTTTAATCCTGGATCTAGCCATCCCCGAAGCTACCACTAGTTTCACACCTTGGCTTCCCAACTACATGCTCCTATTGTTTCCTTTTGTGACTGAAGCTGTTTTGATTTAGGCTTCGCTCATCTGCAGTGGACAGGCCACCTTAAAGTTCTATACACAATGTAACTGGAAAGCAATGTTACTAAATGTACAGTGAATTGTAGTAATATTTTCAACAGTGGGCAACATTTATTGAGATTTATTATGTGCCAGGCACTGCTTTAAGTGCTTCATGTATATTAATTTATTTATGTCTTGCAACCCTAAGTGAGGCATGTTGTGTCTTTTTATAGATAAATAAATTGAGTTAACATAAAAGGACTTTTTTGGTTGGTGACTTGGGCATCAGGATTCAGGCCTATATATCCTAGGGAGCAATAGACTCCAAAATGCTTACCTTAAAATGTATTTCAAATGATGCTAACATTGTCTAAAACATTTAAAATCATTTTAATGGAATTGTTTATTTCAGAAAGATAAATATCACCATTCATAGTGCCATTTTGTGTGCTTTTCAGAAGGGTACGATATTCCTGTTCTTGCTTGACTACTGTGATTACTTTGTGAGACCTTCAGCGGTGTTTGGCTGTCCACACTTGCCCTTCGGGGACAAGGTGCGTGGACACTGAGGAAAAATGTAAAGCAGTCTCTGAAGGTGACTCTACAAGGCAGACTTCCCAACTGGGTTTGCAGGATATACTCTTCAGGGAACATTTGGATATGTGAATTACATTCTGCTATTAAAAAAAATCAAATTATGCTATGCTTGTTACCTTTTCTTCTTTCAAGTATGAATTTCACACAAGCAAAATATGGTGGCACTTGCAGTAGGGTGTCTGGTAAGTCTTTTATTTCATTACGTTTATTGGTACATTTTAGGTATACAGTACAGTTACATTCATCCTTGGGATCTTGTACCTTTACATGATGTATCTTGGTTCTTATTTTTCCCCATACCCCTGCCCTCCCTTCACCCACTCTACCCTTCCCTATTTACAAAGACTTTGTTTCCATTTTTTTCCTTTTCTCACATTTTTTTCTTTTCCCTTCTCCCTCCCACTTCCCCTACTCCTTTTCTTCCTGTTTCACATTATCATTTATACAATTTGAACCGTATTTACCCTTTTAGTTTTTTGGGTGTCTGATAACTCTTGTTGGTGCGTGGAGGATTACCCTACTCCTCAGGTGTGCTTGAGGAGAGCCATTTAAATGACTCCAGAGATATAAGGTCTAGACGGAGAAAGAAACCATCCATTGATGTGTCCTGCACTTGGGTGGACATTTTTATGAAGTGAAACTCTCAAAAGAAACTCAGACAAAGTAGTAGGAATGACTTTAACCCCACATTCTCAGAGACGAAATTTGTAAGAAGTATTTTCTAGAATGGAGAGATTCTGACCCCCTCCTTCATTTTATAGGAATCGCTATTTTTCTTACTGCAGTATTGTTTATTTTCACAATTTTTATAGTACATGCTTGCTGTACATATGGTTTATATTCCTTGTGTGGAGTTGGTACATGCTCATTTTCTTGTGGTGTTTTCATCCTTTTTCTTTTGCTTGGATATTAACAGTCCCTGGAAATTAAATTAAGAGGTTTGACAAGACTTACGTCAAACTTCTTTGGCATAAATGCATCACAGGTCACCTGTGTACTTCGTATTGTATTTCATCAGGGATCATACAATGCCCTTCTGTGACTGATGATGATCGTGAGCACTAGATTAAGGCAGTAACTGTCAGAAGTTTCTGCTGAAATGCTGTGTTTTTTCTTCTTTGCATTCGAAGCCCTGGGGAGATAATATTGTGCTTTGTACATGTCCGTTCCTGCAGCTTACACTGTATGGTTTAGTCCTTAAGGACCACAATCTTATCCAGCTTGAATGTTTAAGAATAATTCAAGCAGCCTTCATGGCACTTTTCCTAAACTAGCTTTAACAAACGTTTTGAAAAAAATATTTCTATGGATTCTAGGTTATAAGTGTTCATTGGGTTGTTCTTTAAAAACAGTGTGATCTTGCTCAAGGCTGATCGAGAAGTTCTGCAAAAATGTGTAAACACTTCCTGTTGGGGACAGCTGAAAATAGTCAGCTTTGCTATGAAAACCTCGACTTTGTATCAGCACCCAGAGTTTTCAAAGTCACTCACAGTCTAGTAAGGGCTCCACTGTGTTCTCCGGATACAGGGGTTTCAACCGGATTCAACAATAGCACAATCTGGAGGGCTCTAAAACTCCATCCTGGTCCCACCCTAGGCCATTTCGATAAGAATCTCTGAGGGTGGAGCCCAGCTCAGGTGTGTGCTAAAAGCTCTCCAGGTGATTCTATTGGGCAGCCCAGGTGGGAGCTAGTGAAAAAGGAGCTACTCCAAAAGAGAAACGTAACTGTGGTGTCATTTAATATCAAGGTGCTATGTATCTCCCTCCAGAAGGGAGGTTGCTTAATTTTACTGTACATGAGAATTATCTAGGGGTTCTTAAAATCCCTGATGGCCAGGTTGCATCCTGTACCAATTGAGTGGGGATGTCAGGGTACACGGGCTCTAGAATATTTTAGATTCCAAGTGATTCTAATGTGAGGCTAGGAGTTGGGCCCTTCGCCCCAGAGACACTTCTGAAGAGGCAGTTAGGGCGTGCTGAAAAGAACATGACCGCTGGGGTCAATCACATGTGCTGCTTTCAACCTGTGTAAACTCTTAGCCTCCATTTCCTCAATAGGAAAGTGGGTATAATAATGTTAAATCACAGGTTTTTTTTTGTCTGGACTGACAGTACATCTGCTAGTACATCATGGTATCCATCTTAGCCCTTGTATTAGTTTTCTATTACTGTGAAACAAACTGCCACAGAGTTAGCGGCTTAAAACAACAAGGTCTATTGTCCTATGCTTGTGGAGTTGACATACACAATGGGTCCCACTGGGCTAAAATCTAGGTGTGGTAAGACTATGCTCCTTTCTGTAGGCTCTAGAGGAGCACCTGTTTTCTTGCTTTTTCTAGAAGTCACTGAACCATGCAGTGGTGTTTGCCTTCTTTCCCCTCCCCACCCAGTGTTGGTGATTGAACCCAGGGCCTTTGCACTGAGCTGTATCTCCAGACCCCCCCTCTTTTTAAAAAATTGATACAAGATCTCCCTAAGTCACTAAATTTCCTAGGCTAAGCTTGAACTCGAGATTCTCCTGCCTTTGTCTCCCAGATTGCTGGGATTATAGGCATGCACCACCACACCTTTGTGGGACCCTAACCGCTATGTAACCCCTAGTTAGCCAGCACATAGCAGCACACCTTTCTTTCTACGCAGCTCCAAGATAAGATGAAAACAGAGTGTAGGGAAGCCTGGTACAGGTAAACAAGATAGTGACTCAAGGCCTCCTTAGAGAACAGCCTGAGGTCTGGAGGTGAAAGACCAGGTGCACCGTATAGCTGACTCCTTTAGATAGATGGCAGAAAACCGACCCCTGACCCCTGGCCCACTTGCTGTGCTTGCAATCCTCTTCCCTTGCCTTTAAAAGACTGTGCTAACCCCTGTGGGGAGCCTCTCTGAGCTGCTCAGTTCTGAGAGTGCCGTCTGGCCATACTAATAAAGGTCTATTTACCAACGAGCCTGGTGTGTTCCTTCCTGGGTGACTCTCTTTCCTCCGTTGAGCTCCTGGAGCCTCGCTGAGCTATAAGGGCCTTGGAGGCCCTTTGGGCTGTTCAAGGCTCCCGGAGGTAAGGCCCTGCATCTTGCATCTGGAGCCATCATTGGGCTATGGGACTCAGCATTGTGAAGGCCCTTTCGGCTGTTCACGCTCCATAGAGTGGAAGTGAGGCTTTAGGTCTTACACCTTGTCACTTTTCATGTTTAAAGTCAGCGGTGGGCAGTGGTCTGTGTTGTACTGGACTACTCTGATTCAGACTCTTTTGTTTCCCTCTTCCACACTTAAGGACCCTTCTGATTATACTGGGCCCATCCTGATAACCCAAAATAAGCTCCTTGCTGTCAAACAGCTGAATGGCAACTTTTATTCCATGTACCCCAGTCGGTGCCTCCTGCTGTGCAAGGTGACATGGTCATAGGTTCTGACTGAGCTGTGGACATCATGTGGCATTTTGCTGGAGAGGGAACTCAAGGCCTTGCACGTTTGTCAAATGCTCTGCCACTGAGCTACACTCCCAGCTCTAGGAAGCCATTATTATCATTATTATTACTACTATTATTATTATGTCAACTGTGTCCTCAATCTTTTCCCTTTGGTCAGCACACAACATGTAATTGTAGGTTTATATCAATTGACATCCTGTAAATGCATGAGAATATTGCAAATGTTTTATTAACCTGACATGAACTAGATGATGCTCATCACAAGACTTGCTCCATTGTGTGTCCTACGAATGGATCCCCTTTTCAGCATCCTGTGGGAAGGATGGGCTCAGGTACTCCATTTGTGTCACACGATCTTCCTTTATAGTTGGCTGATTGGATCCATGAGGGACACCTGACTCCTCCAGTGAGCCAAAGAATTGGCTTGTCTGCCCTTTTCAGTGTTTTTCTTAGAACTTGAGGTGAGAGGTACAGAAAATTGTTGCTAGTTTTTGCTGCAGACAAACAGGATTGTGGAGACAAACAGGATTGCTGAATTCAAACTGGAATGGGTAGCAAGGTCACTCAGTTTCACGTGCAAGTCAATCTAAAAAGAGCAGGAACCATGAGGGCATAGCAGAAGATGGTTTACAACACGGATGGCGAACCTTTTAGAGTTTTCAGTGCTACAAACAGCCCACTGTGGCACACATGCTATAGATTCACCACTGCTGATCTACAGAGAGAGGGAGAAACTGAGATGCAAGATGTTTTAGTTTTTAGAAGAGAGACACTACAGTTTTTAGAAAATTCCTATATCCATAGCCTTGGTTGTCTTTTGAAAATGTTTCAAACAAAGGTACTAAAAACTAGAACCTGTGACAGCAAAGAAAATTAAAGACCTAAATTACTATTTCTGAATATTTCTATGGAGTCATCACAGATTTCTATTATCCAAGTGTCTTCGTTACTTTTCTCTCATTGCTGAGACAAAATACCTGACACCCAAAGTTGAAGGAGAAAAGTTTATGTATCTCACAGTTTGTTGAGGTTTCAGTCCATAATCGGCTGGCTCCAAGGCAGGGTGGCAGGCGAGCAATAGTTCATGGTGGACCAAAGGTAGAGAAGCAACAAGGGACCTTAACAGGGTCTTTTTGCCCCTTTTATCTTACCCAGACTACCTGGATTAGGGTGGTGCCAAACCAATCAGGGCACTAGTTCAGTAATCACACGCCCTTCAGCCCAGCATCACACATTCTAGATTCAGCCACCTCTGAAAAGCCCTATAACTGCATGAGGCTTGTGGGGGGGGGCGTCTAGACTTAAACCATAACACCAGATGATGGGGAAAATGAAAAAAAAATGCAAAATAATTTTAAAATCTCATCTTTCTACTGTTTCTGACTTTCTATCTTTTATAAATGACAACATGGAAAGTTCTATAGGGAAGGAAAGTGTATCAGTTAGAATTGTTTTTGGCTAAAATTGGCTGCAAACACAGGTAATGTCAGCTAAACTCAAAAAGCATGAAATCGTTCAAAACAAGAAATCTGGAGATAAACCATGGTTTGTTTGGAGGCTCCATAATATGATCAAAAATTCCTGCCCTGTCCAAAGGAAGACATTTTCAGAGACTGGCTTCTTATTCTTGTTCTCACTGCCTCATGGTCACAAGATGGCTGCTGCAGCCTTGGGTATTTTGATTTCATATCAGCTCTCCATAGTAAAATGAAGAGGCCGAAATGGTACATGAGGACTTTATCCCCCTGAAGTTCTGGTATCTATCTGAGAAGGGAGCTCCCCTAACCAGCTTCCCCTACATCACTTTGGTGAGAACAGGCTTACATCTCTACCTAACCCAGCACTGGCAAAGGGGAATGGGATAGCAAACAAGATTAATCACCCACGACAGTAACAGACAGCGCCCCTGCTGAGATGTATGGATTTCCAATGACAGATGTTCTGCCAGAGGGGACAAAGCGGGGTGACTGGCTGTCCAGTAACCCACCGACTACTTGCAATGAGCAAGTAGTGAAATGACAAGAAGGAGTAAGAACAGGAGAAAAAAGACTTGAGAAATCACACACTTAGTTTGTTTTGCAAGGAAGGAGCTCTGGCCGAGGCTGCTGGGATCACTGCAGAAGCACAGCTGGCCTGAGCTCTCAGGGAATCTTCCAGGTGCCAGGCTGAAGGCCTTCTCTGAAATTTGCTCTCAGCCCCTTTTCTTCAAAATTTCCTCCCCTACCAACCACTTCAATTTATGTCTTTTTCTTTTCTTAAATAACAATGTCAACTTAAATTTGTGCGTGTTTTCTGTTGCTGTAAAGTATATGCTTAGTATGCATTTCATGTAAGACTGCACTGCTTATGGGGTTGGGGGTAGTGGTGTCTCTGGCCTTCTGGAACCCAAGATTGAATAAAGAAATATTTTATCATCTCAGTGCTTGGAAAGTTGATTCAGAGCATCAAAGGGTAACATTCCCAATGCATGGCTCTGGTCAGATTCAGTAACTAAAGTCAACATAGGTATAGTACATAAAATATTGCTTTACATATACTGAGATATATTTGAAGTGTTTGATATTGTTGTCACAGATCTCAAAATTCTTTTGAAATCAAAAGAAATTACACAATTTGCACAGAGATGTGATGCTGAAGAGCACGGTGGCGTGAGGAGAACGCTAGGAGAAGTGTCACTGTTTGAGGATCCTCCCACTCCCGGAAAGGAAAGATCATATGCAGAAACTTGTGTTCTTACAGTTAATCCTTACAAGCAACCCCACAATGTGAGTATCGTTACAGCCACTCGACCAGAGGAGAAATTGGAGCTTAGAAAGTTGTGCAATATAAGCAAGTTAGAGAGTAACAGTTCTGTCCCACCTACCTGAACCATATTTTCTTTTCTCTCTCTCTCTCTCTCTCTCTCTCTCTCTCTCTCTCTCTCTCTCTCTCTTCTGGTACTGGGGATTGAACTCGGGATCTTGCACTTGCCAGGCAGGTGTGGCACCACTGAGCTACATCCCCCAGCCCTGAGCCATATTTTCTTTAAGAGGTACATGCTTTTATTGATATTTGACAAAATTTATGGAATGAAATATTGCTTTATGGGTAAAGGCTTGAGCTGTTCATAAAAAGGGCATCAAATCCACTTCAGCTGAATTGCCGTTGATATCCCTGCAGGTGAGCATTGTTCAGTGTTTGTGGACAACTGTTGTTGATCACTTACAGTCTTGGAGTCACAGATGTAAAAATTATTATTCTTGTCAACAGAGAAATTATGGACAAGTAGGAAAACAGAAATGCAAGCAACTCCTGTCCAACATTATACTTGCTACACGGGTCCCAAATTCAGAGAGGAGATAAATCAAAGAGAAAGGATCTCTACCTGGAAGAGGATGGGAGAAAGACCTTGGAGGACACACTGACGCTGCTTGAAGGGCAAACAGGAGTTTGGTAGGAAGATGGTTTGTGGGCATTTCAGGTCGAGAGAACAGTGCGTGCAGAGATGGCAGGTTTAAGGAACCTCTGAAAATTACAAGTACTTCAGACTGCCAGCTCATGAAATTTAAAAATGAGTGGCAGCAAATGAATTCCTATGGAAGAACAAGCACCAGGTCCCTGAAAAATGCTTACCTCTTATTTTTTTAGGATAAAAATAATAATTCTGCAGCAGTGTGATGCCACCAAATAAGAAAGGACATAAAAAGCTACAGAGAACTCAAATCAATTAATACTTTAAATATTCATGCCTGCAAAAATTGAAGACGACCTAAACATCCAGCAATAGAGGATTGGTTTAAATGGATTATGTCTCTACATAAATAAGAAACCGTGCAGCTACATAAAAAGAATGAGGCAGATCTGTATGCTCTAATCTGATTTTGTAGCAAGCAAAGCTAGCAGCTAATTTGAGATGCATGAGGCCAGGGTAGTGACAATAAGGTGGAAGGGGAGTGAGGAAAGACGAGGTGCACCGCAGTGTCACTAGGCCGACAAGTCACGGGATTGTAAAGAGACACGGCTCGTGGCCTCAGCAGAAGAGTTATTAGTATCTCTGCCACATCTCAGAGTTGTCCACAGAAGAAAGGTAGAAAACACAGCTGCCTGACTCATTGTGTCTCTTGTTTCCAAAGGGTCAAGATTCAAACTTCTCAGATAATCTGAACCCTTAGCAACATACAGGAAGCTGGAATCTAGGCCTCATAGTTGGTGCATAATCCAAGCCCCAAAGTGGGAGGAGCCACCAGGTGCCAGAGGAGAGCTGAATAAGAAGGAGGGTTTAGGCTATTTAGGAAAGGAAGGAAGGAATCAAAGATTTTTACCCAATATACGTATGACTGGTTATAAAGTCTGGAAACATTTCTATTATTTTATCATATATTATATATCATTGTATTTTTAAAAACCATATTCCCAGTGTTTTTAGATTTGATGACCATGTTATAGTTTAGTACAAAGTAAGGTTCAAAATGTATCTCAGTGAAAAAACAAGGTACAGAGCCAAGCCTGTGATAGTCTAACATCTGATAAAATAAGGGATATGTATGCTTAGTTTTGCATGGAATTCCTCTGGAAGGAGACCCAAAAAACCAGAGGCAGTACAGTGATACCTTGGTTCATGAATTTAATTCTTCCCACAATTCTGGTAGAGAACCAAATCAAATTTCTTCATAGCGTCAGTGCTGAACCTAACCACCAAGTTTGGTTTGATTCTTGTCCAGTTTGGTTGGAGGTGGGAATGGGGTGATTGGGGGATTAAAGTGAGAGGACTTGTTCTTTATCAAATGCCTCCTTACGTATTTCTAATTTGGTGTCAAGCTGTTATCTATTAAAGTGCAAACTTACGTTACCGTGTCAGACTATTTGTGCAGCTATAACAAAATACCAGACTGGATGATTCATAAACAATAGAAATTCTTCTCTCATAGTCCTGGAGGGTGGGAAGTCCAAGGTCAAAGCACCAGCCAATATGGTGTCTGGTGAGGGCTTCTATTTGCTTCCTTTTTGCTGCATCCTTTATGGGGGAAAGGGCTGTGTCCACACCAGGTGGAGGGATGGAAGGGAATGAGTCTACTTTTGCAGGCTCTTTTATATGGACCCTAATCACATCAGCATATGAGTTTTGAGAGATATTCGTACTATAGTATACCAAGAAAGACATTTTAAACATTAGAAATAGGATAGTAGCAGAATAAAGATTTTGAAGATTATGAAGCTCTGTGAATAAATATGAGCATAAAAATACGGGGAGGTACAGAAGTGACCATAGCTGACCCAGCCCTGCCCTGGCCAAGCTTACAGTTGAGTTATAGACAGACAATTATAGAGCAGATGAACAACTACCCAAGTGTCAAGGTACCCACATGTGCTATGGAACCTTAACAAATCAAGACAACAAATTCTGCCAATAGTGTGTAGTATTTAGTGCTAAAGAAGTTATTTTTGTGGCAGACTCCTACATGGCAGGCTTCTGATTTTCCTATTTATTTATTTATTTGTTTTGGTATAGGAGATCGAACTTGGGTCCTTGTGCTTGCAAGGTAGGCAGTGGCATCACTGAGATAAATCCCCAGCCCCGATTTTCCCATTTAAATTGCTAAACAACTTTAACAATTAATCGAGTCCTGGCATAAACAGGGACAGAAAACTTCTGTAAAGGGCTGAGAGTAAATATTTTAGGCTATTCAGGCCAATTCTCTCTGTCACAATTCAACTGCAGATGCACAAAGCAGCCATACAGCACATAAACAAATGAGCATGGCTGTACTACAATAAACCTTTACTGGAAGTTTGAGAATACTGGGAGTCCCAACAGAGCTTTGAATTTCATAAGTTTCTTATGGATTGTAAAGTCACCTTTTTCTGATCCTTCTCTCTCATTAAAAAAATGTGAAACCATTTCTTAGCCTGCAGGCTGTACAAAAACAGGCAGTCCCTGTTTTGCCTGTGGCTGTGGTGTGCTCATCGCTTAGAATACTATTTCTATATTAAGAAACCAACTCTGTTCATGTAAAATGTCCAACTAGTAGTTACCTGTAGGACGGCACTCAACTAGCCAACTAAAGCTTTCATGTTCTGCTGCTGAGTACTGATTTTCGCTTCATTTTACCTTGTGTTTATTCTGTCACATCTGTGTTTGCTGCTTTGTGTGCGGATGTGAAATGGATCCTGTACTGCAGTGAAGGTCACAGAAGAGATTTAATCCCCCAGTGATTGCCAGTTAATTCATTTGTGGATGTTAGAACCACTTTTATAAGCCCAGAACAAGATGCCATATGGAATATCATTATGTGCTCCCTAGGGCTTCCCTTACTGCCATCTGTCTGTAACTTCCTATGTGGTTATTTTTGCAGTGGGGATTCATCTACCAGAAATGCTTCTATAAAGTGAGTTTTGAAAGCCCAATCCTAAACATTTGCCCCTGAATTTAGATGTATATTTTCAAACAAATTTGTGTTGACTTAAGTTGAAATTGTTAACTGTACTCTGTGGGTTTCTAGGTCATATCTCCATACCATCAGTATCTGTAACATGATTTTTACTCAGTTTGACACTGGTTACTGGTTGCAGAGATATGAACTGTTCGTTATGTTCTCTTTGTGGTTATGGATGTGCACAAATATTTATATTTTGAAGATGAATGAGATACTGAGTAGGAAATATTTTTAGATCTTCAAATGAGTGCATGTTCTAGTTTGCTCATGATCACCACATGTGAATGAGAGAGCTTTGACTTCGGACAGACAGGATCTCAGTTTAGATCCTAGGTCTTTACAAATTCTGAGTTAAAAAAAACAAACAAACAACAAAATAAAACACTTACCCTCTCAGACCTACTTTGATCTCTGAAAAAGAACAAAAATCCCTGCACCAATTCTTTGAAGAACTAGTATAAGAATTGACCAAGATGGTGTGAATGATACAATTTTACAAATGAAAACCTATCATCCCTAGGGTGTAACACCCTCTGCCCTGCCTTACTTTCATGGCACAAGATGACAACTGTAGCAGCACTACTCATCACAACCTTCCAAACAGCAAGATAGAGACAAGAAAATACAAAGGGAGAATCAATTATTTTATGAAAGAGGTTTCCTAAAAGTTGCCATTGCCTTTCTGCTTATATCTTACTGGCCACCAGCCTCCATCATTGTGTCCCAGCCTCTCCTGGTCACATTCCCGCTGCACCTCTGGCACTGTGTCCTTTCATGTGGCAACAGTTGTGGCTACTAGTCCTGGTGCCTCAACTTCTGGAGTAGATGGAGCTGATCTCAGAGCGCCCCCCGCAGGATGGACTGAGCCTTATTCTTCGTAAAACTCTGATCTCCTACCTGTATCACCTCTAACCCTAACCCCTAACCCCATGGCTGAATGGGAAGTAGTCCTCAGGTCCTTTGCTCCCTCCAGACATTGGCCTCATCTTAGAAGCTGACTGGGAGTTTGAGAGTTTGTTTCAATCCCAGGATCCAGATTCAGCTAAAGAGCTGCCCATCACCCCTTTGCCAGTCAGCTTGCTGTTCTCATCAGGATCTGCAGGACAGGCTTCCTTGGCAAGAGAGGCTCCAGAGCTGGTTCTTGCGCTAAATGGGCATCAGAATCAGGTGCAAGCTCTGCTGGCTTGACTCAGAAGTGAGATTCAGGCTGCTGGTCTAGATCAGGCTGTGAATCTCCAGTAGTTTGAAATACATGCTCCTCATATAGATAAAATTCAAAAGCAGCAAAGTTTATTTTTGCACTTCTGAGCCTGAAGAAAGATCTAGCTCAATGACAACCCTGCCTTTTATAGGTACCTTTTAGATGTAGCTAAAAAGAGAGGAGAAAGCACACATAATCATGCTGATTGGATCTTTAGATAAATGATAATTGACCCCAGGGATGTTTTAATACCACTAATGTCCTTCTAACTGATCACTCATTAGTTCTGTTTCCTCAAACATCCCATGGCTTCTCATTCTTGGTTCATTAGTTGGATCTTATTCTCTAAATAAGCAATAGAAGTCACAGAAGAGAACTCATTCTGCATCTACACACCAGTCTATACCATGTGCTCTCCCTTATCTTCTATTACGAGGAACACTTGTGTTCTCATTTGCTGTAGTTTGGATTTAGAATGTCCCCAAATGTCCATGTATTAAAGGGTAAGTCCCCAACTTGACATTCTTTGGGAAGGGAGGGTGGCCTTTCAGAGGGAGGTCCAGTGGGAGCTCTAGGCATTGGGGGGTACACCCTTGAAGGGGTCCTATGGGGCCCTGGACTCTGATTCTTTATTTTTCTGTTCCTGGGTATAAAATGAGTGGCTTTGGTCTGCTGCATTCTCTCACCATATTGTAGTGCCTTACCAGAAGCCTAAAAGCAATGGGGCCAAAACTTTAAAACTACAGCTAAAATAACCCTTTTTTCTTTATAAACTGATTCCATCTGGTATTTATTACAATAATAAAAAGCTGACTAACATAGCCTGATCCCATTGCTATTCACTATCTCCCATTCCCTCTCAACCACTCAAGGATTTTGTTCTAGAAATTTGTCTTCCTCTATCCTGTATTATCAAAAATTCCTCCCAAGTCCACGGATCCTATTCATGCATAAACATGCTGTTATTTCTTATTTTAAATAAGCCACCCTCTTTCTCGACCCTACTTCCCCTGTGCATACTGCTCTATTTTTCCCCTTCCCTTTGAAACAGAGATCTTGAAAGAGGTTCCATCATTCAAGGGGCCCAATTGTTGTCACTTGGACCCACTGAAACCAGGTTTATATCCAACTACTTCATTGCTCAGCTTCTGAGGTGACACACACTGTCCTCCCACCCTGTCCTCTTGCTCCAAGTCAGTCTCCCTGAGATTCTTGCAGTTCCTGGATCAAACCAGGGACGATCTTGTCACAGGGCTTTTTAACCAAGGTCTTTTCCCATGTTTCCCCCACTGGATATTTATGTAGTTTTTGCTCTTCCTTCCCGCACCTACCCTTACTTTATTGTTGTATTAGTTACTTTTCTCATTGCTGGGACAAAATATCCAAGATCCACAGTTAAAGGAGAAAAGTTAGTGTGTAGATATTTTAGTCTCCTGATCTGTTTGTACAGACTGGTCTAGTCTGACTGGTTCCAAGGCAGGGCAGCATGGCAGAGGGGTATGGAGGAAGAGAAACAGTCCATGGTGTGGCAGGCAGGAGGCAGCAAGCCATAAAGGCAGGAGAGATATTCATCCTTTCAGGCCACACTCACACTGACTCCTCCCACCAGGCTTCACTTCTCAACATCACACCCATCTCTAAACCCAACAGTCGACTAATCTAGTATCACACACTCATGATCCAGCCACTCCCCAAAGCCTCACCTGTGAGTATATGAGGCTTTAGAGAGATATCTAGTTATAAGGTATAACAATTGCTTAATTTTTTCCCTAATATGTATCATCATCTCATCTACTATATTTATATTTTTGCCTGCTCTAAGATCCATGATGGCAGGAATTTTTGTCTTTACCATTCATAGTTCTTTCCCCATGCCTAGAATAGTGCCTGGCACATAGTAGGTTCTCAACAAATAAATCCATGTTAAATAAACAATCAGCCCTTCATTAGTTAAAGTCATTAGAAATACACTTTTGTGTAACTAACACAATAATAATGTTATTAATAATTTATAATAAGTTATTAATAAGTTCAAGATCTGAATATTACCTGTCTTTAAGAAATGACTGGGAGTGCTCCCAATGCCCAAATGGAGAGCATGTCTATGTATTTGTTTTGAGAGCTTAGTTTATACCAGATATTTTATTGTTGTTATTTGTTTGTTTGTTTTTGGTACGGGGATTGAACTCAGCCCATGCACTTGTGCTTGAAAGGCAGGCGGTGGAACCACTGAGCCAAATCCCCAGTCCTATACAAGATATTTTCTATGGATTACCTTAGTTAATCCTTCCAAAAACTTTAATGTAGGTATTACTCTCTTTTTATAGAAAAGGAAACAGAGGCTTTAGGAAAGTTATGTAAATTGCCAAAGGACATCAGCTAGTAGGTGATAGAGCTGACCTTTGGGCACGCAGTTTGACTCTGAGCCAAATCCCCAGTCCTATACAAGATATTTTCTATGGATTACCTTAGTTAATCCTTCCAAAAACTTTAATGTAGGTATTACTCTCTTTTTATAGAAAAGGAAACAGAGGCTTTAGGAAAGTTATGTAAATTGCCAAAGGACATCAGCTAGTAGGTGATAGAGCTGACCTTTGGGCACAGGCAGTGAGACGGATACTCCTCGTTCTGCACTGTTTACATAGTCATTGCCAAGTATGACTGCTCAGAAACCAGCTGAGCAACCACATTCACATTATTTCTCCTAACGCAGCTCTGATGTACAGATACATCTAAAACAGTCTCAGAGAAACTGAAACTGAGAGTTCAGTGAGCTGCTTATTTTAGAGACATCTAATTTCCTATGCATGCAAGACCCTGAGCCGAGCTCCATACAGAATTCTGGATTTGTAAGCTAAGGTTAGGGATGCATGTGGATTCTTGCCTTGCCTTTAAAGATCTCTTCTTGTCCAAACTGAGTTGATTACTTGAGGCACAGCCCAAATATGAAGTCTTTATTAAGACAAAGGTTAATGCTTTCCCACTCAGTACCATGAGAATAATTTACAGCTCTTCCTACCTTGCACTGAGCTGACATACAGATTTCTGAGCTGGCTTCTACATTTTGATTATTTCTTTAGAAATAAGACCTACACAAACCTCTGCAAACCAGCGAGCAGGGCCCACACTACATCCCTGTCTCCCATAGCACTGAGCACAAGAGCCAGACTTGTGCTTAAGGAATGAATTCTCGACTTGTGTAAATTTTGTTCTTCCACTGACTCAACACAAATAACTATTCGGACAGCGCTGGCCACGCTCTGTCCGTCCTACATGGGAGCAAATGTCGCTCTCCAAGTGCAGTCCCATTCTGGAGGGTGGAGCCAGACACTGAAAATGTAAACAGTGAGAAATGCCGTGCAGAGACTTGCAAAAGAAATGTGAGCCGGGCTGCCTATCCCCTTTGGCCTGGTGCTGAGAGAAGACCTCCCTTGAGGTACATGTGGATGAAGTCTGAGGGTGAAAAGCGAGTAACTTCTTCAGGAAGTAAAGGCAGAGAACTCCAGATGGAGGAAGCAACAGCACATGGATCTAGGAGGAGAGGCAGGAAATAGAAAGAGGAAGATGTGATCAAAACTGAATGGGCAAGGAAAGCAGAAGAGGAGATATATAATAGCAGATAATCAAAAACGACTTTATTTTCAAAAAATAAATTGAGCACTGCAACTCCCTTACTTGGTAAAAAGAGTTACATTGTCATTTTAAAGCTGGGTTCTCCCCTGCTGCGTTATATTTTACAATCTAATGTTCTGTTTATTTTACAACAGCTAGATTATCTATTTAACCAGACAACACCCATCAGGATCTCAGTGTATTTCCATGGGTCATGTTGCGGCAAATCCTGTTCCATTTTGTCACTTCAGATTTCCTGAACTGTAAGGAGTGGTAACAATGGTTGGATTAATTTACTAATGCAAACTTTCCCGGATTGTGTCCAAATCTCACTGGGGCAGACTCTCTGAGTATGACTGACTGCTTAGGGCTGTCCTGGTTACGATGATGGTAGCAACAGGGCTGATCCATGAGGTGTGTTACCTGTCTGCCATGAGGGAGGTGTGGAGATCGAGAGTAATCACAAACTCTCAGAGGAGTTTAATACTCCGTGGGACCCAGTCACTTGACCCATGTTTGCACCTGTGCTTTTCATTTTAGACTTTGTGTAAAAATATGTTTTGATAACCACAGAATGTCCCTTTGGAGTGCAAACTCTGAGCTTTGACAGTTGACTTCATCAAGAGAGTTTTGCTATGAAAGAAACTTGTCAGCTGAAATGAACAATGTGCTTAATGATGTAAGAAATATTAGGACGGTGAAGAGATCGAGTGTTAAATTCAAGGTTATCTTTTGTTATTTTACAATGTTGAACATAATCATGCATTACTATTAGTACATTGGATGCTTACTGTGGGGAAATATCTGCTGAGAATGCTTAAACTAGAGTAAAATTTTGGTGTTTCAGTAAGATTAACCAGTTTCTCAAACTTGAAAAGATATTTAAAAAGATGTTCACATTTTCTTATTATCTAATATATTTTTAGTTTTAGTGATCTTAATATTCTAGGCAAGGAAGTAAAACAACATTATTTTTTGACAAAAGAAAATGCAAAACCAGAAGTAGAAACTTGTAGTAATATTGTTTCTATAAACTGTTATGACTTTAATCAAACACTATTAATTAATAGGTGATGAGCAGATATTTCACATTTTTAAAAAGTTATTATCAATTCGATAGAAATTTGTGAATTTTATTTTCTACATGTAGAAAATTCTTGGATCCAAAGGTAGTATAAATTTAGCTAAAAATTTACAAAATAAATCATTAAAACTTGCTCCTAATGAAGAATTGAAGCTAAATTATTTTAGGTAATAGTTAATAAATATCCTTAGCTTGCTAAAATTGCTTTAGCACCTCTTTTCTATTTCTGTCAACATATTTTTGAGACAATTTTATCTGTTATAAGCATTAACTGCAACAAAGTTTAAGAGTAGTTTATATTTATCGTCTGTAAGTTGTGTTGCCACTAATCCAACCTATATTAGCAAAATGAACAAGGAAGAAGCAAACTCATTTTTCGCTTTAAACATTTTAAGTAGCTGCATGCAGTGTGTTGTTCAAAATGTGTATCATTTGCATAGTAGTGTTGAAAATGAGTAATCATTATTTCTTTCGTAACATTGTTATGATTGTAGAACAAAAAATTATGACTGAGAAGCCAATCTCCCTAGTAAATGTCTATGTGTAAACTTCTAATAAATAGTGTATGCACTCTTTATAGTTTGTTTCTTTTTTCCCATTTTGTTTCTTTTGACCATTTATTAGACTGTAATCTGTGTCTGTTCACTCCAATAATCAAAAGGAAAACTTTTATTTTGCACATTACTTTAGATTTTTCTCAAACTTCATTTTTATTGTACTTCCAAATGTATATGTTTATGACAAATTGGAATAAAAACAAGCAAATAAACACAGCACTTCTTCCAAACCACTACTATTTGAGAAGTTCTGGAGTATGGGGCATCATCCTCTGCGTTATTATAAATTTAACTGGACACTGGCTAACTAAAATTTTTGTTTCTCACATTAAATCCCAGAGGCTTTCAGAGTGAATAAACACTATTTTAAAAACAATTTAAGTGCATACATGAAAAATCAGTTGCTATAAAAATGTTTTTATAATTAATAAGTTAGCATTTGGAAACCAGAGAAATGTGATCCCCTAAGCTTGACATTTAGAAATGTTTCCCCTCAGACTACAGATCACTCCTGGTTTTGAACTCACAGGAGCAGAGCTGCGTGGTTTCTTTTCTCTGGGTCTACCTGCTGTCAGTGAGGGCCTGTTTAGAAGGGCTCAGCGCTGAATTTGCAAATGCCAATACAGCTTCCTAGCAATATCTACCCCACCTTGAGGTTGAACAAATTACTTTCTAAAGTGGATATATATTTATCATCCAGTTTCTTGGCCCAAATCCCATCCTTTCTCCTTAGATAGCCTTGTATCTGGCTTCTTCCTTGTGGATTGTTTTTGTATTTTAATTTGTATAATATTATAGTTTATTTTCAACAACTAATCTACATTTTGTTTCATGATATCACTCTAAGGTCATTGGAAAGCTTTTTAAAAACAATGTGTTGCATATTTCTCACGTTGCTGGAGGCTGGACATCTATGATCACAATGGCAACACTCAGAGAGTCTTGGATGTTCAGCATTTGGAGATCTCTCTCTGCAGTGCTCTCGCATGGACAAAGATGTGTGCAAGTGTTCTCAAACCATTTTTTTAAAAGGCTATGAATCACATTCATGTGGGCTCTACCCTCAAGATCTCTTTACTTTCCAATTCCCTACCTCAAAATACCATCACATTGGGATTATAATTTCAACATGTGAATGTTGGGGAGACAAAAATGTGTAGCCCATTACAAGGTGATCCGCATATATTGAGGCTGTGTTTTAAATTAGATTTGTTTGAAGTTGAAGAGAACCTTAGAGAATTAGGGTAACAGTTACCAAAGTCACACAAGTTGTCCACCAATTTAGAATTGAAATTCAAAATCTTGCTTTCCATTTCTAAATTATAAAAGGAAATGCTTAGCATTATTAATAGATAAACTAGTCATATGAAGCAATTAGATTTCAAACTAGAAATGAGAGGAATAAAGGCCAGCACCTTTTCAAATGGATGTCTGGAATATTACAAGAAAACATTATGGTAATAAAATTTCAATGGCACTTGGGCTTCTCATAATTGCAGCACACCGAGTGGCTGGACAAATTGGGATTTTCTTCAAATTCTCTATCTTTAAATGTAGTAATTTAAGAATTGATAATTTGTGATTTGTGTTCCACAAATTTATTGTGGCATAGCAAATAGAAAAACTGAGTGTTAGAAGAGGTGAGATCAATTTCTGTTTCTTGTACTTAACAGTATATCTAAGGCACATGATGTATAATCTCTGAGTCTTGATCTTATCCCTAAAATGGGAATGATCTTGGTATAACTATGTCATCAGAATGATCCTAAAAGATGTCACCAACCTGCTTGACAAAGCCATGACAGATTGTCAAAATTCAATTAATATTATTCATATTTTACTATCTATATGAACAATATGAATCTATATGAATATATATAAGTATATGAATAAGCAAATTATACCTACAGAATTTTATGGGCTTTAAATGTCAGCAGAAGGACATTGGAATATTTAAAGCCAAAGAAATGAGAAAAAAATGCCAGGGATTTAGCTCAGTGGTTCTGCCACCTGCCTTGTGAGCACAAGAACCTGAGTTCGATCCCCAGTACCAAAAAAAAAAAGATGCTAGAAGTTAAAAAAAAAAAAAAGAAAGAAATTAGAAAAAATGTAAATGATCAGTGTAGGTAGGAGTTATAAGCACTTAGGAATCCATAGAAGGATTAGGTGATACCTAACAAAAGCTAGCCAAGTGCAGGAGTCACAGGCCTAGAAGCCTCAAATAAATTCAAAATGTTTTGCTTCAACTTTTAAAAACAAGAAAATGTCCCATCTGGGTCACTAATAAAAACTGAGTTAGCAGCTTGGTTAGGTCATTTCATAACCTCAAGAAGGCAATCTAAAAACAGCCTGGGCAACTTAGTGACTTAATGAGACCTGTTCTCAAAATAAAAAACACAAAAAGGTGTGGAGATGTAGCTCAGTGGGAAGGCCTAGGTTCAATTACAGGTAAAGAAAAAAATTAAAAACTGTCCCTTTCCAACTCATGAGGAAAAAGAGAGACATTTGTTAGTGGTTATGAATTTCTCATCTTTGGGAAAATTTAGAATTAAGAAGAGAACCATCCAAGACAATAAAGCACTGTCTTAGTCTATGTCTTAGGTACATTGCTGAGACAAAATACCAAATCCTCAAAGTTAAAGGAAGGAAAGGTTTATTTGGCTTACAGTTCATAGACGTTTCAGTCCCTACTCAGCTGACTTCAAGGCAGGGTGGGAGAGGGACAACAGTTCATAGTGGCAGTAGAAAGCAAAAGCAACAAGGGAACCTTAACAGCATCTTTGTGCCTCTTTTACCCAGACTGTCAGGATTAGGGCGATACCAAATCAATCAGTATACTGGTTTAGTAACCACAAGCCCTTAATCCCAGCATCACACACTCTAGATTCAGCCAATTCTAACTGCATGAAGCTATGGGGGAACATCAAGACCCAAACCATAACGATCTATATTCTGTTGCTAATAATACAATATCAAGACTGGGCAAGTTATAAAGAAAAGAGTTTATTTTGACTAATGGTTCTAGTTCAAGATCAAGGCACAACATCTGGTTATGGAGCTTCTGCTTGCTGAACCCTGAAAGAGTACAAGGCAGCAAATTGTGAGGGACAGGAGACAAAGTTGTGTGCTGGACTCTCTTCTTCTTATAAAGTCATCGCTATTCAAATGTAGGTGCTTTACTCTTATATAATCTTCATCCAAGGGCCTCAACTCTAAATATGTACTCAGTCTCTCATTACCTCAAAAAGGGGGTTAAACTCAACCATGAGTTCTTCAGGGGACAAGACATATTCAAATCATAGGACATATTTTAATGTTACAGAATCAATACATTTGGGGCCAGGCATGTTGGCACATACCTATCATTGCAGCACTCTGGAAGGCTAAGACATAGGGATTATAAATTCAGGCCCAGTGTGGGCAAACCTGTCTCAAAAGGGGGTGGGGTGGGCGTGGGGAAGGGAACTGGGGAAAATAGCTCAGAGCATAATTCTTGTGTTCAAATTTCACTATCAGTACACACACACACACATACACACACACACATACACATGCACACGCACACCTTACCTTCTCCTTCTCCTCCACTTTTTCTCCTTTGGACAGAGATTTCCCCTGGCCCCCTGGAAGGGTAAAGAGCTTCAGCATTAGTTTTGAACGAGCATGGGATTCAACTCTAGGATTTAATCACTTAGATCTTAGCTATGATCTGCACTAAGTTCTTGGACGTCTCTAAGACTCAGTTTCCTCATCTGTATAATACTACCCACCTGACAGCGTCTTTGGAAGGATTAGAAAACACATGGTACAGACCAAGTCTTCATAAATTTTAATTATGTATTGCTGAACAATAAACTGCTTCAAAATTTCATGGTATAAAACAATAACACTTTTACTATGCTCATGAATTCTGTGGATCAGGAATTTCAAAATATGCAGGAGGAATACAGAATTATCCACGATGTCTGGAGACTCAATTATAGTGACTTGAAAGGCTGGTGGCTGGAATGCTTGGGGCTAGAGGATCCATTTCTAAGTGAATAATCCCCTCATGTATCTGACACCTGGGCTGGGCAGGGCTGGGCTGGCTAAAGGATGAGCTCAGCTAGGATTGCTGACTGGAGCACTTGTATGTAGCGTCCCCTTGGAGCTTGGGCTTCCTTCAGGCATGGCATCCTCTAGGTATCAAGTCTCTTACTGGAAGCTCGCAGTTGTTAGCTAACAGCAAAAGCTACCACAGCAGTTTAAAAACAAGACCTCAATTCTCAGCACTCCTTCATTAAGAAGTCTTTAAAGGGGCCAGAGATTCAGCTCAGTGGTTCTGCCACTGTGTAAGGTCCTGAGTTCGATCCCCGGTACCACCTCCCAAAAAAGAACCCTTTAAAGGAGGGAATGCATGAAGACATACAACCTCTGCTATGAGCAATGCATTAGGAGGAGGAGGAGTGATAAGATTTTATACTGTATCAAAATTCCTTGAGGTGGGCAGTGAATTAGAGATGTGCAGCTTTTACATCTGGGTTCTTCATTGTTCTTGGTGCATAATGATTCTTGGGTAGGTTTGTTCCAACCTTCTTCCTGATCCTTCCCATTGCATTTCATAGCTTCTGTCTCATGGGACAATTTGTGCCTTTGTTCTGGCCATGAAGGCCATTGGACGATCCATTCCTCCCTTGGCCGGTCCTCCAACTTCCCGATCCTTGAGTGTTGCTGGCCACTACTTTGGCTCCTTTTCTGTCTTCAGGCCACCACCTCTTTTCTTCTGAGTCTGCCGTAATGGGAGACCAGGAAGCACAGGAAGCTATAGAGATAGTATGTGGATGTAGAGCCTGTCCATAGAAGTGCAGTGTTTACAATTAACACCAAGTAAAATGGCATGTTTGTTTCTTAAACAGAAATATCTTAAAGACATTGGCAACTTTGCTTCAAAAGTAGAACGTAGAACCTGCCTGTAATTCCAGCTACTCAGAGGCTGAACATGACATTTGACGCTGCTGCTCCCTGCTCACCCACAGTATTCTTGGCTCTACCAGGCTCTTTTTCAGGTGATTATTTGTTATTTATCCTAAATAATCAGGAGACTGAGTAGCGAGTCCATGCAAACCATCACCACACCTGAGTACAAGCTCAGCTCTTCTGTAACCCAGTGCCTTTCATCAGACTAATTTGGCAGCTGGAGTCGAGAATTTAATAGAAACCCTTTCCCTTAGCTTTGCTTTTTTATGTTCTCCTGGTATGCATTGATTTCATCTCTTGGCTTGTTAAGCATCTGCACTTTGAGACCTCTCATTTTTTTTTAGTAATTTTTATGACAATTATAATTGAGCTTCGTAATTTCTACTCCTTCAATCCTGTGAACTTTTTGGATGCGTCGCTGTTTGAAGTTAGGGTTGTAGGAGTTTCCTCCACATAAACTTTTTACTTTAGGAGGTGTTCTGTAATTTCTCTGGAAACCACCATGCACTGAGTCAGAATGAAACCATTTTAGAAAACCTCCCTAAACTGGAGAGGAAGAAGAGCTAAGGTACCAAGGGGCCTGCCTGAGGGACAAGGCTGATTGGTGCTCAGCTAAGTACAGAGCTGTGTCCTGCAGGCTGAGGATGGAAACTGAATGGCTTGGAGACTTTTAGGAGCTGTATATGTAGGGGTAGGAACAGAGGCTGGAGAGGCAGTCAGAAGAGACAATGGAGACCTAGAAGGGAGTGAGTCCACAGGAGGAAGAGACTGGAGAGAGGACAGAGAGAGTGAGCGGAGGGATATGAGATTAAGCCTAGCTGCAAGTCTCCAATAAAACTTGCGGCTCAATTTTTAAACCAGATAACTTTTTTGCTCTAGAACAGTTGGGAGATTACAGAAAATGTTGTGCAACTGCACAGAAAATTCACATGTACTGTCCTATACCCACTTTTCCCTGCTACTAACATCTTACATTATTATAATACATTTGTCTCAATTAACGAAACCACATTGATGCATTCTTATTTTTATTTTATTTTTTATTAGTACATGTTTGTAGTATATAATGTTTACATTCCTTGCAGGGAATTGGTTTATGTACATAATACACCTTAATTCCTTTTTTCATCCTCTTTCCCTTCCCTCCCTCCCTCAACCATTATTAATGAAAGTCTGTGCTTCATTTAAATATCTGTAGTTTAAAAAAATTATTTAATGTTCTTTTTTGTCACAGGGTCCATGCAGGACACAACACTACATTTAGGTTGCTCTTGGCTGTGGAAGTTTTTCTCACTTCCCTTGTTTTTGATGACCTTGATAACTGGGAAGAACATTGGCCAGATGTTTTGCAGAATATGCCTCGGTTGCAACTTGTCTGATGTTTTTCACGATTAACTAAAGTTCTCAGTTTGGGGAAGGAAGATTATAAAGCTAAAGTGACATTCCTATCACACTGTATCAAAGGCACATACTATCCACATGACTTCTCCCTCGATGACCTGTTTGTCGTTTTCTCCACTTTTATTACCCTCCTTTCCATACTGATCTCTTGGACTTAAGAGATCTTGGACTCTTAGTCCCACTTAAGGAACTAGAATATCGACATAAATTACTTGTGATTCTCCATAGATTTGTCCCTTTTCCCCATTTGCCTATTTATTTAATCATTTATCAACACGAATTTATGGATATTTGTTTTATACTTTGGGCCATAATTCAATATTTACTTATTTTGTTGTCCCATTTGTTCCATCTTTGGCTTGTAAGACATCTTTTATTTTGCTTCTGTGTCCATTTGACACACTCCTAGAATGCATGTGCTTTGAAACTTTCTCACTTGCTGGCACTACAAGATGCTCTAGGATCGCCTTGCACATTTCCTGACCCACTGCTAGGATCCAGTCGTTTCTTCTGATTCCCTTCACGGAGGATGGGATTAGAAACCACGATCTGATTGCTAGATGTGCTCGTTCCTATGGAGGTGTCACTGCTTCTGGGCCTGCTCAATTGACAAAACAAGGAGACACACACCTCCACACACACACTAAACAACTTGTATGTGTATAAATATTTCTCTATATAACCATCTGTTATGGTTCAGTTATCTGCTCTAAAATCTATGTTGAAATTCAGTTACTGTTTGAACACCACTAAGAGGTGAGGCCTGTAAGAGGTGATCAGATCATGAGAACTCCGCTCTTTTGGGTAGAATTGGTGCCACTACACAAAGGCAAGATAGGCCCACTTTTGTCTTCTGCTTTTGCCTTTCACCTTCCTCCATGTGATGTCTAAGGCAGAAGTCCCCCTCATCAGATGCCAGCACCCTGACGCTGGACTTTCCAAGCCTTCACAACTGGACCGATAGTGTTTTTTGTTTGTTTATTTTGTAAACCACCTAGTCTCAAGCATTGTTATATGACTATAGAGTAGATTGAGACACCATCCATATCTATATTAAGCTAAACATTAATTTATTATTTATCTCTCCATTACTGTATGTTATGATTTTAGCCTCTTCCCCTTGAGTACCTGGAAATTCCTACTCTAACTGTGAGAAACCATCCATGTGTTAAATCATGCAATTTTCACATTCATGTATACTGGCATCAGAATTCTGAACCTGTCACTTGTCGGCAAACACCTTTTTCAGCTAGCACACCATGCTTGTGCACAGCTTTTTATGCCCTTAATCTTAGCAGACTCTGCTCATATCCAGAGTACTTAGGTTAGCACCTTTTTCTCCCCACCCTACAAATTATTTCATACATTTGTAACACAGTTAGATTGTCTTGTCACACTCTGCATTCCCTCCTAACATCTCGGTCTTTTTTTAAATTTTTTTTTAATTTAATTTATTGGTACGTTCTAGGTAGACAGTACAGCTACATTCATTACTGGGATCTTGTACCTTTATATGCCAGGTCTTGGTTCTCATTTTTTCCCCTTGTCCCTGCCCTCCCCTTCACCCTCCCCTCCCCCCTTCAAACACTTATCTCTGTCTTTCTAAATGAGGTTTTACACATTGTGCATGCATTAAGGTTCACCTTTTGTGTTGAGAGTTTCTGTGGGTTTTGACAAATACATATTTCCATGTGCTGCCATAGTAGTAACATGAACTCTTCTACTGCCCTAAAAAGGGCTTTGTGCTTTACCTAGTCAACCACCCAGTGCCAACCCATGGAAACCACTGTTCTTTCTAGGGTAACTGTAGTTTTGCCAATTGAAGGTAGATTTTTTTTTTTTTTTTTTAGTTATTTTGAGACAGGGTCTCTCTATGTAGTTGAGACTGACCTGGAACTCACCATGTAGCCCAGGCTGGTCTCGAACTCACAGCAACCCTCCTGCCTCAACCTCCCAAGTGCTAGGATTACAGGTGTGCACCACCACTCCCGGCTCAGAGGGTAGATTTTTTTTGAAGGTAGATGTTTTTGCCAGAAAGTTGAAGAGGAAATGTTTCAAAATGCTGAATCTGGCTCAAGATGGATGGGGTAGGGACAGTGATCCCTGCTGGGAGCCAGAGATATGGACCACTGCTGTGGAGATCACATTTGTGCTGAACACTAGAATGGAAGCCCTTATCCTTGGAGAATCATTTTATTCCACACTGATTGAAAACTTTTTATTGGTTACCTACTTTGCGCTAGGTGCTGAGAAGACAAAGAATAAGACAGTCTTTTTAGAACATATGTTTTAAATTACTTTCTAGATGGTAAAAAGGGGAAGGAAAAGTATTTTGTTTGAATCTAATTAAAAATATACCCACTATCTCCCACTGAGGACTTAATGACTTAGTTTCTGCTGAGGACCATGAACAAAGTTAAGAAATGACTTAGAGAAATAATTGTAAATGAATCAGGATTCAAGGGTGGCCTCAGCATTTACAAAGCAGCAACCTAGATACACCTGCCTGCGATGTCTCCTGGGATACCTCCGCATCAGGCTGTCCTGTCCCCCTTGCTGCCTCCCCTCCCACCTCCAGCCAAGACAGGAGTGCCTTGAAATCAAGCCATTTCTGGATAGAATACCTGTGCATATCAAAGCTTTCTGAGTTGCCTGTAAATCCATCATAGAAAAATACTCCTCTGAGAACAAGACCACTACCACACAAAACTCCTAAAATATCAGGGTCTGCTTGTGCTGTCTTTCCAGTGCAATCATGTGCAGGAAGTGGGAGAAGAAAAAGAAACCCAGCCTGCTAAAGGGGACTCAAAGGCTATTGCCAGGGAAGATCAAGAGAAGGCCACTCACCTAGGCTGGGTTTCCAGCTCTCCACAGATTCCCACACTCAGTCCTGAGAGCCAGTCCCAGGGCCAAGTGTAGGCTGTACCTCTGTCTGGGTGGCAGGAGTTTCACCACAAAGGGAAACTGTTAATGTTACTGGACAGTGGACATTCCACTGCCTAGGACAAGAAGAGGGCTCTATAGTGTGTTTGTTTTATTTGTTGATGGTTAGAGACCCAGTGGGAAGTCCAGTTCCATGTTGGAGTTTTCATACTCTTTACAATAAATGGCTCTTTTAAGGATTTGGCCCAACTCTGCAAAGGCCAGCCCAGGTAGAACTAGATAATGGGGCCTTGTCTGTTCTGATTATTTATTCCCCTATACTTATGGTGCGAGGTAAGAACTGGACCATGAATCTAGCACAGACCAACCCACCAAGAGCACAGTCTATCTGAAGGGCACAGGATCCTGACATTATTTTAAGCTGCTCCCTCTGGCAAAGCAGCGGCACAGTGATGAGAAAAGGATTCTGAAGGATAGCTTTGTCTCGTAACACTGTTGTGTCACCCCTCTGTGCTTCAGTTTCCTTGTCTATAAAACAGGGCTCTTCACAGCACCCAGTCATAAAATTTGGGGCTATTAAGAAAATTTAGCTGTGAGAAGCCTTTAGAACCCAACTGCTACATGCAATTACCAGTAAATACGAAGTGCTTGAAAACAGTTTGCAGTTATTAAGTAGTATGTACTATGTACCTGGCTAAGGCTTTACATTCATAATATACTTCAATATAACACTTTATGAGCTAGCTGTCATTATTACTAACGATTTGCAAATGGGTAAAGGTATGTAGAGAAGTTAAATAGCTTGTCCCAGGACAGGAAGTGGTAGAGCCAGGCAGGCGATTGCAAAGTCTTGGCCCTGTTCTGTAAGAGGAGATATCTGCGTTTCATGGAAATGTGAACTTTCGATGCTGGCATTTCTACCAGAGAGTATCCCTGTGAGGTCCTCAAGTCACTCTAATGCAACTATCATCTAAATTAGGAACAATTCTGAGGCAACACTGATTTTAAGAAGCATTTTGTTTTTGGAGAGGTTGAAATGTGAAGATTAAATGTGTACTTATAGTTGATGAAATTGTCAAAAAAGGTAGATTTTATAACTTCATCTGAGAGAATTCTGTGAGTCAAGCACCAAAGTAATTTATACATACTTAGTCACTATAACAAACCAATGATTACTATTTTTATTTTCTAGATGAGGGAACAGAGACAAATAGAAGTTACATATGGCTCAGGTAATAGCCAGTCAAGAGTTCAGAATTTGATCACAACTGCCTTGTTCCAAAGCCCGCACTCCACACCTGCCATAATCTAGTGATTTGGCTTTAGATTCAAGCGTATGGTGAGTACAGAGGACTTTTCATATGGATGAAACGATATGAACAGAACTCTGGAGGCCAGGGGGTACAAGATGGGGTTACCAAGGGTTTCAGCTTGACTAAGAGATGGTTGATAGGAGAGAGGGGTAGGGATCCAAATGTCAAAGACTCCAGATAGATCTCATAGGAAAAATAAAACCCCACTGACTTTCATTTGTATGTATGCATGTGTTTGTTAGTGTGCAATGTATGTTCACATTATTAATCTCTCTACAGCACATCTTCACAGATGCAGTTCTTAGAGATATAGGTAAAAAACCATTAAATTAAACAGTGGTGCCTGTTTGGCAATCAGTGAATTGTTCTGTCTTATTCTTATAGGGGGAGGAGCAAACAATCAACCATAAATGCTTATATTTTCAGCTATCTTTGTGTGATGCTATAGGCATAGTGCTTTTTATTATGTTTTATTTATTTTTATCTTTACTGAACTCAACATGGATTACTTTTATAATTTTAGAGGTGATGATGATGCTGAACATTAGACCTTTAGGCAATGGGACATTCTATCTTGTTTGCAAAGTTTTGCATCTATTATGAACTGCATCGTAATAGATGTCTTGCACCTATTTTCTCAGCATCTTTCCTCTGAGGAGCTTCAGCATTATCTGCTCAGACCTCCTCAGAATCCCCTGGGATGCTTTTGCCTGTGCTGGGAGCTGTGTAGAACAGAAGATGGACAAGCTGGCAGATTTTTATCCTATTTGAGAAATGGAAAAATGTGACTCTGGGGATCAGCCATGAATCATCCAGGACTAAGTGGAAAGTACAAGAACTGGGACGAGTCCCAAGAAAGCCCAAGTTCTAGCTGGATAAGCAGATGTCTAGACATGCAGTGCAGAAGGTCCACATCAGTGTGAAGTGACCACTCAGACACAGCCAGTCCACAGTCCCTGACCATGTTTCTGATGCCACGTGTGACCTATCTCACATTGTTCAAACTCAAATGCAAATGGAAAAAGTTATTTTAGAATATTATTCTGGCTTCCAGTACTTGAATGTTTGTTGGAAACTCTGCCAATTTACTTGTAGTTAGGACAATGCAATCATCGATCCTCATTGTATCTAAATTGAACTAAATTAGTAAATCAGTATCTCTAAGAGATACGTTGTAGTATGACTCTAAAAGTTTTCTTATGACCCTAGTATTTTAAAAATAGATACAGTTTGATTTTCATTGATGAGATAGTAAGGAGATTAAGACTTATTCACTTACATTTTTGACTATAGTGTTTTTGGCTTTGTTGTAAATATATGTATATTTGTTACTTTCCGAGTCCCTGGGAAACTCTTGTTTTACTGAGTTAAATAGTTTGTATTAGAATTTACCATTGAAAATAGATATATAAGTGGGAAAAATAATTTTCACATGTTGTTTGAGAAGATAGTATTCAAACACAGATCTCTCTAATTCTGAAGTTCTCCAGTACCCATCCAAATTATTTAAAGTTTTTTCAAAAAATTATTTTGTTAAACTGAGAAGTGAAGCCCTATATTTCCAGAATATGATGAATATGGTATAATCATAATGCATATGGATTTTCTTCAGAGCCTGGTTTTGTGATCATCCTCAGATAATACACATTTTTGAGTATATAAATTTATTCTTATGAATAATACTGAAAAATGTCCACAGCCAGGCATTGCAGAAAATTACCAAGTGCGATTGTGATTCATACATATTTTTGTGATTTGAGTAGAGTGTATTCAGTAGTTTAGCATTTTTCCTTCATTTTTGATTACATTCTGTCAGTGTGACCTTGCTCTCCAGGGAATTTCCTATCAGTAATTGGCAGTGGAAAGTGTTTCAGTTAATTTTGAGCGTACAGATGATCCCATTTTATCACTTTCATGATGTAGTAATTACAAACACCAGAACTAGAAGCTATTATACCACCATAGTTGCCAAAGGTCCTCTTGGTAAACTTCAATGTTATTTTTTTTAAAGAGTGTGCATTCTTAGAATGGAGAATTAGAGAAAAAAATTCTAAGTCTTTGAGACATACTGAACTTCATACCCTATAATAACTTTACATGCTACTACTTATTAGGCCTGATATAAGCATTATGGGGCAGAGGAATCACTTAATTATGCTTTGTCACAAAACTGGGGCAAACACAAGATCTTCCACTTTCCTTTTCTATTCCTGAAATGAAGGATGCATGTTTTGTATTTCAACATTGAATGGATTATGGAACACACTCCAGATCATATGAAAACTGTGCATAATTTGAGTCCATATTCCATACACAGGATTTCTTATGACTTTGATGTCTGAGGTTGTAACTGAATGCTGGTGACTCAAAAATGTTTCAAGTCTCTATTAGGGATGTGGCTTATAGCCAAATATTTCTGGCTCCAGAGTAGAGCCCTTAAGTTGAGGCTCTCTTTAAGATATCAAACTTATTTCCCAGAGAATTATATTACCTTCCAACTTTTTAATGTTGACAGTGAGAAATAGGAAGAACAGTTTGTCTTGGAACTTAGAGAGAACATCACTGTAGGAGGCCATTCAAGTAATGGCCTTACCAATACTTCACCATGGCTCCAGATACATCTCAAACTTGCAGGAAGGGGTAAACTGCTCATGGAAGAGTTTCAGTATGTTGTAATTTCTGTCTGTCTCTCCCTCCCTCTCTCTCTCTCTCTCTCTCTCTCTCTCTCTCTCTTTCCCTACAGTATCTAACTATGTAGCCAAACCTGGACTCAAACTCCTGATTCTCCTGCTGCACCTTCCCAAATGCTGAGACTACAGGTGTTTACCCCAATGCCCAGCCCAATGCACCCTAATTTTGATATAAATCTATTCGAGGTTATAGCCAACCTCTTTCTCCTTGCTTTGGGCCTTACTACCAGTATGCTAAGGCTGTGGGAAATGTTCTTCCTTCATGTAGTTAGCTTATTATTTTCCAGTTCTCCCTTCTCTTCCCAGATAATGTCACCTCTGGTATAGAGCTTGGTCCATTTGAATCCCCAGTACACGCCCCTCTATTTTAGACATTAAGGATTGCTCACTGGTGTATATACACTGAGCACCTGATTCTGCGAGCATTATGCAAGCCAAGTTGGATGCCAAGTTAGGAAGGTGGCAGCTGGGCTTCATCTCATCAGCACAGGGTATCACTGGCAGGTATTTTAAATGTGAGGCATGGTTTGCATCCTTTTAGAGTCCTCCTTCTCATGGGCCACCTTACTAGATGGACTCCTCCATCTTGAGTTTTAGTGAGAGCTCCTCAAACTATGGGCCCAGTGACTGCTTTCTTGGTGCTGAGCCATACATTGTATGTACAGCTTTCCCAATTCTTTACTTTGGCTTGGAATAGGCTCATATTTGGCTGACAGTGTGGAGAGGATCATTCACTTTGATTATTCATTCAGCAAACATTTATTGAGTATCTGCATGTGCTAGCCACCAAGCTAGGCATCAAAGGTACAGTGGTGAGCAAAAACTTACATCATCTCTGCTCTTAAGGAGCTTACTGCTCTGTTGGGTTGTTGATAAAACAAATAATCATACAAATAAGCCACCCAATTTAAATGAAATATGTCCTAAGAGTCTTTTCTGGTGATGACTGAGAAGAAATTTGAGGGACTGAGTTTGGATGAAATTGGACGAAGTGAAGGGAAAGGTCAAAGACATACCAGAGAGTGGCAAGAGCGTGTTTAAAAGCTCTGTGGTAAGAGAAAACAAGAAGTGAGCTGGGTGTGGCAACAGCTAGGGGAGCATAGCTTAAGATGAAGTTGGAGAGGGGAGCAGGGTAGAATCATATAGGGCCTTCTGCCTATGCCAAGGTCTTGGTATTTACCCTAAAATTAATGGGAAGCTGTTCAAGTGCATTGTTGGGTGGGCAGGGTGGCCAAGTGATCAAATTTGTATTTTTTGAAAGATCACTGTAGTGGTAGTGTAGGGCAGAGGGGCCTAAGATATAAATATAGGTTCAGTCAGACCAAGCCATGATAAGGGACCAGGAGGGGAATGAAGGTGGCTCAGGGATGGATTACTATGAAAACTGAGCAAGTAATACAATATTTTGTGTTCTTTTTAGATCCTTTTGGCATCACAATTTTAAAATTAAATTTATTTTTGATTGATACTTAAAAATATAAAAATCATACATATTAACGGGGTGAAGGGTGATATTTCAGATGTGATGGGGGCTTTTTGATGACAACTTTTGTCTTGGGAAATCAGAAAAACTGGGATTTCCCAGGGAAAATTTGTTCTGTGGTCAGGTGCAGCTGTGATCACTGTGTTGAGGACGCGAGGGGCTCAGGGTGAGTGGGTCACTGGGAAGGTCAATTACAAGGGTGAGCATTGTTGGCGATGCATTGGCTCCCCACATCCTATCCTCATTCCAGGAAATTCTAAGCTTCTGCTGATCCCTGTGGCAGTGAGTTCCTTTCCATTGTTAAGAGTTGCTTTGCTTTGGAACTATGAAAACAACCAAATAAGATGAAAAAAACTTCTTACTCATAGCAGTCCATCTGTGTTTGAGAATTTCTCCTGTTAATTCCGTTTGCAGATTATCCGCTTAAGTGGTTAATTGGTCACATTTCCTATGAAATGCACAGTCTCGCACGATTTTATTTCACTTCTCAGGAAGCATAACCCTGGAGAAGGCATTGGATTGACAGATACTACGGTCATGGTGGCCTTTTGACCACCTCAGCCCAACCCCGGGATTGTTAACATAGAACCCCATGTTTATACTTTTTGAGGACTTGACGGCTGATCATTCACTTGGGAATTAGAGAGACTTGTCTGGGAGATTTATCAAGCCTAGGCCTGAGAGGACAAATTGGTCAGGTTGCACTTTTCATATTCTTCCTTCTCAGGCACATTCAGCAATTCAGACCTTCTCACACTTTCAGGGAGTGCTTTGTTCCCCACTGGGAAGCATGAGGGCTGGTGTGATAGACACTACTCAGCTGTAAAAAGTAGCTGATATCAAACAATGACTGCATGTTTAGTGTATGTCAGGCACTGTGCTATGTGGGGTATGTACATTAACATTTTTATTGAGATGCAATATTGGAGAAAGGTGCACAAATCTTGATGATGATTATTACCATCGGAATTAGGTATGAAATCCAGGGCCTCATGTGTGCTGGACAAGCATTCCATGCAACTACCGAACTATATCCCCGTCAATGAATTTTTAGTGTGTACGTACTTGGTAACAACCACCATATCATGATACAACATTAAGCTCCTCCACCTCTCCCATTTTCCAGAGAGTACCATTACCTCCCCAGCAATAAAAACCATTCAAAGAAAAACTATTGCCATAGTTTGCTTTTACTTGTTGTTGAATTTTAAGTAAAATCATAGTGTATGTTTATGAATAATTTGTGTTGTTTGGCATGTAGCAGTAGTTCATTTTTACTGTGTTGTTTTTTAAAATTTTTTTCTTTTTTATTGAGTTTATTGGTACATTTAGGTATACAGTACAGTTACATTCATTATTGTGATCTTGTGCCTTTACATGACAGGTGGTCTTGGTTCTGTTTTTCCCCTTGTCCCTGCCCTCCCTTCACCCCCTCCTCCCCTCCCCATTTACAAACATTTTATTTCCATTTTTCATTTTCTCATATTTTTTCCCTTATTACCTTTCCCCTACCCTTCCCACTTTCCATACACCTTTAGCCCTTTTCTTCCCATTTCACAATGTCAGTTATATCATTAGGATCTTATGTTCTATTACAGTTTATTCATACCAGAGAAACTATTCAGTATTTACATATGTGTGACTTATTTATTTCACTTAGGAGTATATCCTTAATATGTATCCATTTTCCTATGAATAAGTCTAATTTCTCACTCTCTCTCTCTCTCTATATATATATATATATTGACCTTTTTCTTACTGATTTGTAGGAATTATGGCTTGCTGTGTCCATTTGAGTCCAAATTGTTTTAATATGGATTTCCTATGAACTTTATTACATTATGCAAAAACATACCTCCATATCACTTGGAGATAAGCTAGTTTTGTCAGTGCTCCCTGTAAGGCTGAACTCCTGACAAATGAACTACAATTTGTCTCTGTGGGACTTGCTTGAGTCAGGGCTGACGTCCTTCCTCTCAGAGCTGACTCTCCCTCTGGAATCCTGTTTGCCTCTCTCTTGTTTCTTTTTACTTCTGCAGATCAAATGCTCAATGGAAAACAAACTCTATCTGAGATGGTCTTTAAGAATCCTTAAAAAAAGAAGGTGGCTTTAAAGATACAGATAAATCAGTTCAGAACTGAAAGGGCTTTTGTTTTATACCTTATCTCCAGATAGAAACATGGGGTTAGGAAAGAATAAATACAGGCTTCTAGTCTACTTGGCCTTAAAAATGGGTTCTATTTTCAGTATTGGATATAAATATATAATATGAAACATAGCCATTAACAGGACTGTAAGATCTGCATATGAAACTACTTGTGAAATTGATGTGAGGATAAAATGAGCTAGTGAGAGAAGTTAATTCCAAGGGTAAAGACTGTGGTGCCTCCTCACATTACGAAAACCAGCAAAACCTTGCCAACACGCGGGTCAGCACACAGCTTGGGAAGGCACAGAGCCATTCACTACCCTGAGCATAGTTTAGGAAACTGTAGTTCAATCATAAACACCTGTATTTTTATCTAAATTGTGTAACCAGGCATTTGGAAGCTTGCCAACTTTATTCACAATTATTCCTTGCTTCACACAAACTCCTAGGTAATTTAAATTAGGTGATTCACTAGGGAAAGGAAAAGGCAACTCAAGTTTGTGCAAGTTAATTTTGCGGGGTTCCTGTTCATGTAGGTAAGAGGTGAGAAGGAGGATGAGGTTTTATAAGGTGGCTGTCTTTGCCACTTTAGAACAATTGCAGTCCTAAATTAGCTGTGGCATGTGACAAGGCAGTTTATTTTGGCTCTTTGCTTTACTCAAAGTAAAAATATAGTAAAATTACTGTACTCTCTCTCTCTCTCTAGTTGCTAAGCAGGAAATTGAAAAATATCCTGATGTGAAAAGAAAGTGCAGGGGCCCAGTGGTAGAGTACTTGCTTAGCACATGTGAGGGCTTGGGTTAGATCCCCAGGGTGATGATCTCTAATCAAGGCCAAATTGAAAAGTGCTTAATACTTACTTATTGAATGCTAATTACATGCTAAGTAGCTTTCTCAGTGTCACACAGTATTATCCCATTCAATTCCTATGACAGCTCTGCACCCTACGTATGACCATTTTCCCGATTCTACAGATATGGAAAACACATCCAGAATTTAGACCAATGGAGTTGGATGCCTGAGCCTGCCCTTGGGATCTTATGTTATGTCATTTCTCCATAAAATATGGGATTAAATGTTAACTAATATTTAAAAGTCTGTGTAGAGACCGCTTATTCATGGCTGAAAGACTGAAACAGGGAAAAGAAGCTCTATGAAAATGTGTATTTTTCAAAAACAATGAGTGTCACTAGACTAGGTAATAGATATAAAAGCTAATAGCAAAGTAGTTGGCAGTTATTATTGAAACTAACAATGAGCATGAGCTAATTGTCATACACCTTGTAGGCCCCTTTGAAAAGGACAGCATAAGGTTTGACTTGGGTTCAGATTTCAGACACGCTATTTGTTGGCTGTATACTTTAGGTAAATTTCCTGACATTTCTGAGACCTAGACTGGTTAAGTGCATTTCATTGAATCAAAGATGCTATTAATTTTTTTCATAAAGTTTATAGTTACTTTTAGGTATACAAAATGATGACATTCATCACTGTGAATTTGTATCTTTACAAGATACATCTTGGTTCTTATTTTTTTTTTTCCCATTCCCCTGCCCTCCCTTCAACCCTCCACTTCTCCCTACTTACAAAGACTTTGTTTCCATTTTTTCCTTTTCTCATATTTTTCCTTTCTTTTCCCCTACCCCTGACAGTTCCCCTTCAGACCTTTACTAAAGATATGACATTCATCACTGTGAATTTGTATCTTTACAAGATACATCTTGGTTCTTATTTTTTTTTTTCCCATTCCCCTGCCCTCCCTTCAACCCTCCACTTCTCCCTACTTACAAAGACTTTGTTTCCATTTTTTCCTTTTCTCATATTTTTCCTTTCTTTTCCCCTACCCCTGACAGTTCCCCTTCAGACCTTTACTTCCTATTTCACATTATTATACATTTTGATCGTTATTTATACTGTTTCTCACACCAGAGAAATGATTCAGATTTACACGTGTGTTCCATTTATTTCACTTAGAGTATTGCTTCAATGTACATCCATTTAGCTATAAATGTCTCCAATTTCTCACTCTTCTTTGCTGAGTAGTACTCCATTTTATAATAAAATCACAAAATATGATATTAATTTTAGCATTAAAGGTGTACCATTATTTTCATGGCCAATTAAACGTGATAGTATACTTATCACATCTATTGTAAGATGTATTCCTAATTCAAAAATATTAAAATTATAGTTAGAGTCAATAAAGAATGAAACAGCATTTTAAGGGATTGTTCTTGTGTAGATTAAAATGGAAATAATATATATATATATATATAAAGCATATATAGAAGGCAGTTGATAAATATTAATTAATTTCCTTCTCTTTTTGGTTAGTCTCTTTTCTTTTTTGGGGGTTGGGGCTTGAGCTCAGGACCTTGTGTTTGCGAAGCAGGCAGCTGAACCACTGAGCTAAATCCCCCGCCGTTGGTTAGTCTCTTTGTTTAAAAACCTAGAGGTTTGAAAGATATGATTATAACACTATTATACACAAAAAGATAAGAGACACTGGGAAAGTTTATTGTTTGAACAAGACAAGAATTGCACAAACAACTGAAACTTGATAATTGAAAAGGCAAAATAGTAAGAGAAAAAAGAACATTAAAATCATAATTGATGCTGGGCATGACATTGCATGCCTTTTATCCTAGCACTCTAGGAGGCTGAGGCAAGGGGATCACAAGTTCCAGCCCAGCCTGGGAAACTTAGTAACTTAGACTGTCTCAAATTTTTCAAAAAGTGCTGGGCATGTAGTTTACTGCCAAGGCCCGGAGTTTAATTCCTGATACCACACATAAAAAAATGAAAACAAGAAGAAAAAACCACAACAACAATGGCAACAACAACAAAACCCAAAACAGGAGAGAATCATGTCTAGTGCACTTAGAAGTCAATAAGGTTTTAAAAATAATGGCAAGACCCTGTCTCAAAAGCCAAAACAAACAAAAACTGTTGTGCAGCAGTGAAGTCACTAAAAATTAGCAAACAGACACATCTTATGGTTAGAGCATATTTCTTATGATTCTGAGTCAGCTAATTGGAGCAATGATATAATGAAGAAAAGAAAAAAGTATGAGACTGAAGCATTGACGCATTCTCTTTAAGATCAGGATCAGAACAAAAACGCCATTATTGCCATTAGTTTTTTCCAGTACCAGGAATCAAATTCAGGACCTTGTGCTTGCCAGGCAGGTGCGGCACCACTGAGCTACATCCCAGACACCATTATTGCCATTTTTCATCTACTCAACAAGAACTAGAGGGCATAGCCAGAGCAATAAAATAAAAATAAGCTATTTGTAAAGATTGAAAAGGAAAAATTTAAAACCATAATTATTTGCAGATAATGTGATTATACTTATGGAAATGAAAAGAGCACTACAAAATTATATTTCTACACTAGCAGCAGTTAAAAAGCACCCATTTAAAAAAAAAAAGATTTGCAATGGCCACAGGAAAAAAATTTAAAGGACCAATGAATAAGTCCAACACTGTTGGATAAAGCCTTGAAGAAAAACTATGAAAGCTGATTTAAAAGCATAAAAGAAGAGCTAAGTAAATGTAAAGACTTATGATGTTCATGGAAATGAAGATGCGGTATTATAAAGATGTTAAGATTTCCCCACATTTGATCTACATAAAACTAATTCCAATCAAAATTCCAGTGGGCTTTTCATGGACCTTGATAATGTGACCTTAAACGAAAGAAACAAACTGCCAAGAATAATTGAAATACTTTGAACAAGAGCAAAAAGTGTGGATACTTTCGAGAGATATGATAACTTACTATAAAGCTAGAACTACAGCCGGTGTGGTGCTGATGCAAAGCAACGAGTGCAATAGAGAGAGCCTGAGTACAGGCAACACAGGTGTGGAAACCAGGTTTAGGACAGACAGAGCCAAGGGGGCAGATGAATGGCAAAGGCGAGAGTACTGCACAAATGGTGCGAAGATAAAGATTTTTCCTATTTCATATTAGGCACAAAAATCAATTCCTAATATTTCAGAGATCAAAATGTAAAAGGTAAACTTAAAAAAAAACTAGTAGAAAATATCCTAATGATTTGGAATATGGAAAGATTTCACAAATAAGATTTTTTAAAGCCGGGAGTAGTGGTGTACATCTATAATCCTGGCACTTGGGAGATGGTACCAAAAGGATCACCATGAGTTTGAGGCCAGCCTGGGATACACAGTTATTTCAAGGCCAGCCTGAACTACAAAAAACCCCCCAAACAGGACTGGGGATTTAGCTCAGTGGCACAGAGCCTGCCTTGAAAGTGCAAGGTCTTGAGTTCGATCCCCAGTACCGCAAACACACACACACACACACACACACATACCCCGCAAAGATTTTTTGAAAGATATAGGACTGGGGCAGAGGGTAGCTCAACGCTCAAGTGCATACACATCATGTGTAAGACCCTGGGTAAAACCCCCAGCACCACTAAACAAAAAAACACAAATCAAAACACAAAAACCCATGGCTAGGCATGGTGACACATGCCTGTAATCGCAGCATTTGGGAGGCTGAGACAGGAGGATTGCCATGAGTTTGAGGCCAGACTGGACTACACAGCAGGACTCTGTATACCGCCCCCCCTGCCAAAAAATGTGACTTGATTACAGTGAAGTCTAAATTTTTTCCTTATTAAAACACACCAAGAAGAAAATCTTAGAAAAGAAGATCGAAACTTGAAGGAGATATTTGAAACATACACATTTGACAGGAGATTAGCATTTAGTTTAATAATAATAAGCTTTTTTGAATAAATATGAAAAAGATGAAATCAGTGGGCAAAAGACTTGCAGAAGCTTTTCAGAAGAGGAAACAAGTGGCTAAAAAGTATGTTAAAAGATACTCAACTTTGATAGTAATCAAGAAAACAAAATTAAAGTCACTTTGGTGGGTTGAGTGTACTAGTGGCCTTGAGTTTTTATGCTTCCTTGTGTCTGTATTCCAGTGCCTCCTTCCACTGACTCTGGACTTGCACATGGCCAACTGGACAAGAGCAAACTACAAGCAGAACCTGTATGAGTAATGACACATTTCTGCTCTTTCTCTTGGTCCTCAGCTCAGCTATGAGGGCGAGCCTCTGCCGACCCCCTGCAGAGTTGTGGGGCTGTCCTAGGCTGGCTGGCTCCCCAGTGACCTGCCAGTTCTCTGCTGGTCAACAGTAAGCTCAGCTGAGGTCCCCAGCGCCTGGCCCAGCTCAGAAAAATTATCCATCATGCCCAGAATTAATGGCAAATAACAAATGGCTACTGCTTTAAAAGACGAAGTTGTGGGGTAGTTGGTACATACCAGTGACTAACTGGTATGGGTGCTGTTTTACACCTATCAGATCTGCAAAATTGAGAAGTCTGACAATGCCAAGAGTTAGTGAGGATATAAAACAATGGAAAATCCTAACACACTAGTGATGCGAACAGGTATTACCACTTAGGAGAATAATTTACCATTATCTTGTGGCCAAAATACCTCAGACCTCAGCACTTCTATTCCTGCACATGTTTGTGCTTGCTTATCTTAGAAAAGTGCATGTTGCAGAGGCCTATATCAGAATGTGCAGCCTTTAAAATAACCAACAACATTTTCATGAAAGAAAAAATGTGCACATCCATGGCTGTCATCAAACGAACAAATAAATTGTAGAATTTACATAAAATGGAGTAGTGGAGGGGAGTAAACTAAGGCAAAATGTATCAGTATGGATTAATTACAAACATAATGTGGAGTGGAAAAAGAAAGTGTCAGAATACAAGGATGCTATGTATATAAAACTTAAAAGGTATAAAACTAAATGTATTGCTCAAAGATGCACACGAATGTAATACAATCATAACAAAGATTATCACAAATTTCAGTGTGGTAAATACTTTGGGGGAAAACAGAGTGACTCCAAAGGTTTTGCTAATACTGTGTTTTCCGCTGGGTCTTTCTATCTTGTACGCTATGTATTTACTCAAAAGAATCCATTCATCTATCTATCCATTCTTATAAAATATTAAAAATAGGAGTAAAAGAGAAGAGAAGGAGGGAGGGAGAATAGAAAGGAAGGGGAGAAGGAAGGGAGGGCAGGAGAAAGGGGGAAAGATAGTAGAAGAGGAGGGAGAGGGAGGGAGAGAGAGAGGGAGAGGAAATAGGAAGGAATAGGAAACAACAGGGCTCTATTATGATGACTATTGTGATGACCTTACCATTGCTGTCAGGTCTGTAAAGCAGGGAAACATAATGCTGCCCCTTGTTTCCTCTTGGCCACCTCCACCTCAGTCACTAGTCCTAAAATCAACAGTTTTCACCTCATTTCACTATGTCGTTTTAAGCATGTGACATTTTGTTGTGCTTTCATGTGACACTTTCTGAGCCCCTGAGCAGTGAGTGTCCTGCTTCTGTACTAACACCTTTGTGGAAACATGGGTATCATTTGCTAGCTGGGAAGATGAGTGTAAAGAGAGAATGTGCATCAAACACAGGAAAGCTGTCATTCCCTAGGGGGTCCAAGTTACTTCCCGATGCAGGAGTCTCCGCTTTTTCAAAGGCGAGGGTTCCTCTTCACCGCAAACAATTGATATCTACCAGAGCCTTGACCCGTGTGTATGACTGGGCTATAAGAGGAAAGGCAAGCACATACTCAAGAGATTTGAAAATCTGTATCTACACAAAAACATGTACGCAAATGCTTATGGCAATATTTTCAGAGTAGCAGAAAAATAAAAGCAACACAAATGTCCATCAACAGATAGAATGGATAAACCCAGCATGGTGTGTCAAAACGTGGAATATTATTCAATCACGACAACAAATGAAGATGGACGCTACAGCCAGGGATGAGAAGTTTGAAACATACAGAATGAAAGGAGCCAGACTCAAAAGGCCACATGCTGAATGATTTCAGGTATACGAAATGAATGTTTGGAATAGGATAACTGATAGCAATAGAAAGTGGACTAGTGATTGCCAGGGGCAGAGGGATAGGTGGTGATGGACATGAGTAGCAATGGATACAAAGTTTCCTCACTTTTGCTGGTGAGCTCAGCCAAGGTTGCCCTGAGAGGGAAATACTTGAAGGATTGGTAGGAGTTTGCCACATGGGAAAGAAAAGAATCTTTACAAGATGGCCATGCAATACTCTCTGACATGCAAAGCAAATATTTTAATAAGGGAGACAAACAAAAAAAAATAATTGCAAACTGTGGTGATTAGAATGCAGCATTTCCTGGGACCAGCAGGAGCTGTGTCTATGGGGGAGGGTGATTAGGGCAGCCCAGGGTCTGGACATGGTGGAAAGGATCAGGCCTTGGACAGAAGCAAAATAGCATCATTCTTGTGACAAGCCTGCATGGCTTGAACAGTCTTCTCACTCCTGCATATCAAATGAGATGACTCTAAAATCCCCTCACATTCTAATTTGGTGAGATACATCTTTATATAAGCCGTGAAACAACTTGACTAGCTAAAGCAGAATCCATAGGATAGTAGTGGCAGGTCTCACAATATTCCACATTTTTAAAAAGCAGTGACGGGGCTGGAGATTTAGCTCAGTGGTGCTGCCACCTGCCTTTCAAGCGCAAGGTCCTGAATTTCATCCCCAATACACACACACAAAAAGCAATTACAGTGAGCTGTGCGATGTATTATAAAGGAAAGTTGCAGGGTACGGTCTTGTTTTCTGAGGTGGGAGAGTGTGTGGCAATTCACTCTGGTTGAGAACAGCATTGGACTCCATTCTAGCCTGTCTCTCTCTTGCAGCCCCAGGTCTTTCTGTCACACTCGTGTTGTAAAGGAATTGTGTCCATTGCTTGTGTATCTTGCAGACCAAGAATACAGACATACATTTACTGGAGACCACTCCGGTTAGGTTCCAGACTCCTACCCAGTATAGGGCATGGGCCTGAGAAAAAACACCCTAAAGACAGAACTAGGAGAGAAGTTGGGGTGCCAGGATGACCAATGCCAGTGCAACTGACAAAGGCCCTGGCCAGTCCAAGCCACTGATTTTTATTGGCAATCAAGTGGGGTAAAGGCAAGCTATGCGCACCATCAGGACTATATGAAAAGATACGCAGTTGTGCAGTTTCTATGGAAATCAATGTAAGCAAACCATGTGAAGGACAACACAAAGCATTTTCAAATTAGGAACAAAATTGACAAAATATATGGTTATAATTAGAACATTGTCCTTCTAGTTAAGAAGGTTTTAGTGGTGGGAATGGAATTTGGGGGCCAGTTACTCTGACCTTTGCATGTAGGCTTCAGCCCGACTCAGTTTGCAAAACAAGCCAATTGTGGGATTAACTCTTCACAGCCTGTATGGCTTATAGCCTGCTTTGGGCATAATCGATATCACAGTCCTTCCACAGCCTGAAGGAGGAAAATTAGTGGGAAACTGTCTGGTAATGGAAAGAGTACTGGACTTGAAGTCAGAAGAACTTGGTTCAAATCCTGGTTCTCCCACATCTGAGTTGTGGGACCCTCTTAGCCTCACTTTTCTTGTCCAGCAAAGGCACAAAAACCTTCCTCCTGTGAAGATCAAATAAATTCATACATGCATCCAGTATTAAGTAGATTCCAGAAACTGCAGATACAGCAATGAGGAGGACACTGTGGTCCATGGTCTTCAACCACAAGGAGCTTATACTGCAGAGGAGAAAGGCGGTACTGAGTAACAAGTGAAGAATGTGACGAATGTGGCTAAAGGGCATGTGCTGGTGAGACAGGGAGATAGAGTCATCCTGGTGAAGAGAAGGTAGCTGGGAGGCAGGAGGAGCATTTTAAGAGGGAGAAAATGGGAGGATTCTGAGGCCTTTGCTGCTGTGGGCAGAATCAACAGTAAAGTAATCAGTGATCAGACCGGAAGTAAATTTGAATTAGGTAAGACTGTAGCTCAAAGATACTCTTTCATGAAAATGTGCAGCTTGTGAATATTTTTCCCAAACATGGACCCAAATCTCATTTAAATTCTTTTTACATGTGAACCAGAAACCACAAAGTGGGCTGCTTTCCTGCTTTGTTTTCTAGAATGTGGAACACTTAACAATGTTGTTCAACTCTCTCTAGTGTTATGAGTCATGTTACATTTTTATTACATCTCAAACTACTTCACAAAATCTGAATAACATCACTGGACTTTGTCACATATAATTTCTTAAGAATCTTTAGGTCTTTTGTGGTACTTAAAATCACCACAACTTCTGTAGAAATACTAGTTGTCTGGGTTGTTGGATACAATTTGTATGTTGTTATTTATCAAAGCCTATTATTAAGCTAAATTCTAGGCTGGGGAAGGTGCTATAGCTAAAAATTAACTTTTTACATGCCAATAATTAAAGAGAATGTGGGTTTTGCACTTAAAATTGAATCATTTAAAAAATATTGGCAAACCTGAGGTGTAGTCAAATATGTTCTGCTTTTTACCCATTGTGTGGTTCACTAAAGCGGCCAATGGAAACATTTAGATTTAAGTTAACTAAAGCTAAATAAATTTTGGCATTGAGTCCCTCCTTCTCACCACATGTCAAGCATCCAATGGCCCTATGTGACTAAGGCTACATGTTAGTACAGATAAGGAATGATTTATTATTACAAACATTATTTTGTATATTACTGCTTGAGAAGGAATAGTAAGATCCTTGCACAGACTTGTATTAAAATGATCTTTTCTTTATTCTTATGTCTACAAGAGCATTAAGAATATTTAAAGTTACTTCTAGAAGTATATCTTTAATATATTGATATTCAGATAATGGTTAATGAACAAGACTGCTTCTCATAGTCTCATTAATATATATAAATTATATAGTTAATATATGCGCATAAATATATATCATTAATATAGTAATATATCAAATATGATTAAATATGTGACTATGTATTTATGCATTAGAATTTATTAATAAAATGTATTATATATAATTAATATGGATATCTGATATTAGAGAGTAGTGACTGTTTTATAGTTAGTAAAACCATGATTTGGGGATCTTTTGATGACATGAGAAAATAGCAATTACATTAGTTTAAAAAACCCACCAATACAGTACAATTTCAAAATCTACTCAACTTGGTAATTTCTTCAACATAAACTTACAGTAGTGTTCATATTTTTCCATATTTCAAAAAAGAGCTGTTATTATTATTTATTTTCCAGAAAAAATATTCTTAAAAAGTACAAATATTTGAGATTTGGGTAGATAGATGAGTAAAGTTCCAAACACACAGCAAATCATTGCTACAAAGGTTACAGCTCTTATTCATGCAAACACATCCAGATGTTCCTTCTGATGCAGGCCCCCTGGAGGCTGAGCTCCACAGGTTCATAGCCTTAACCTCTCTAGCCCTCCCAGAGCTACTATGAGAGGCTGTTCCTTTGTTGTATTTGTTTCCTATTGCTGCTGTGAAACGTTTTCACAGACTTACCTTAAAAACTCAAATTTATTATCCCACAGTTGTGTTTCATAGCAGGTGTAGCTACAGAAATAACTCAGCGTTGATCCATGAAACTCATATACTCATAGTCTGGCTTAGACTGCACAAACTTTTTGTAAGTTTTCACAATCTTTGTAACTTCCTCACCTTCCCCATTTTCTTCTCTTTTCTTAGATGGTGTGTAGCCCTTTCAGGAAAACCCTTAACTTCCAAAGGGCCACCTGCTCTGCTCCCAGGTGTCATGGAGGTGGGGGTTTTGAGGATGAATGTGGTGGTCCACTCTGACCTGGGGTGGGGTGAGATCATCCTCTATTCAGGGGACAGATTTTGCAGTTTGTGGCAGCAGGTACCAGGAGGCTGGCCAAGCAGACTAACTTGTTGGCAATGCTGAGAGGAAGAAAAGGATAATTTGTGTTACTAACCTCGGCCTTGGCAGCAGAATGGCTCCTATAGGAGTCCAAAGAAATTAATGGCATGGCCTAGGCTGGAAGGGAACCACCCTTCTTTGCTCTTTTAAACCCTCTGCCCCATTACCCTGGTCCCATTCCGCACAGACTGCCAGACAGACACTACAAGTTCTATCAGCACCTCCGTCCTGTTGTGGCCTAACCAGCCTGCCCTGAAGCTGGTCACCCAAACCCCTTAGCTTTCAAAATTGTGACATACTTTGAAAAGCCTTCAAATTATCAGGCTCCTTCCTGGGAAAATTCTCCACCTGGATCTATCTCCTAAGCTGGCTCTGTATTCCCACCCTGGCCTGCCAGGCATGGGGTTTAGAGCAACAGGCAATTGTGCCAATTGGCCCATAAAAAAATTAATGAGTCCCAGACAGCTGTTCCCTCTGTGATGTGCAGCAGTGCCCACACTGGGCAGCTCTCCCATCCTCTTCAGAACTCTTCAAACCCTTATTGCTTTCAGGGGCTCTGATACAGTGAAAAAAAAAAAAAGTCCCTTCGTCCAGCTAGTTTGTTATGAGACTACTGCTCAGTCCTGCTCAGTAGGCAGGAGGACAGGGGGTTTCTGGAGTCCCAGTAAGAAGTCTCCCTGCCTCACACACATATGTGCCTGAATTCGGACACCACCACTCCCCCACTGCCACTTCTCTACAGTGTCAGCAGCCTGCACACTGTGCTATCTCTACCTCAGCTGAACACAGGAAAGAAAGGCAGAGCTGGACCCTGGTAGGCATGAGTCTGAGCAGGAAAAGTAACTTTAAGGGATGCTCAGAGCGTGGCTGTCATAGGACACAAGTTATACCTGAATGTGTATGCTTATATGTGTGTGTGCTAGTGACAGTGTACATATGGTACAGGAGAGGACTTTCCTCCGCTTTCCCAAAACTTGACCAGGAGGCCAGAATCCCCAGCTTTCACTTTCTGGGTAAGTTAATACATAGCACCCTTCTGCAGTACAGGTGGACTCTGACATAGTCTCAAAATTTTTGTACCTTTCCCATCCACCCCATCGTCAGAAGAAGGCTTTGCCCTATTAATGTGACCCTCCTTAACTTTCTGTTCTCCACCTGCAAATATATTCACATTTGTGCGGTCTTTCTTTTGCCTTCTCTCCAATTTCAGAGCCTGAGTTCACTGCCTTCTGTTTGAGGCTACTGGGTCCTATGCTCCTGATCCTGTCATGAAGCTCCCCCTACACCTTCTTATATTAGTTATTCTCCTCTGCTTTCCTCATAGCATTCTCTGTATGTGCTTTCTGATTGTCACATAAAATCTGATTCTACAAAAACTTTCTCTTGTCCCCAGGGTCCCCTCTAGCATGCCACTCTTCTCTCAGCCAAGCTTCTGGAAAGAGAACTTTGTTACAATTTTCCCTTCCTCACCTATCTCCCTTTGACCTCCCCACTTTAATAATGTTCAGCAAAGCTCCCTACTCTCTGACTTGCTGGATAACTTTCCAATCCTTATTTTATTGTGTTTATTATGTTAACACTGACGATCACCTCTTTCTTCAGGAAACTCTTGATTCTACTGGCTTCCGTGACACTTCCTCACATAGAACCTGTCAGTTAGTGGGAGGGTCATGTCTAGAGTTTCTCTCTCTCTAGGGTGAAGAACCTTTGTCAGAGTCCCTGGCTAGTCACCTTACATTCTCCTAAGTCAAAAGAAACCAGTCCTTAGCCAATCTGTGGAGGCCATGCTGATTGGGGAGTGGCTAAGAAGCAGTCGTAGAGGACTCGGCTGAAGGCTTTGTGGTATCTGTGAATACTGTACCTTTATATGTACCTTTACTACTCACTGAACTAGTGCTTACATTTACATTGACTGTAATCCAAAGGGGCTTGTTCAAAACAAACATCTTGAAACTTGCAGAGTTTATCCTCTGACAAATGCATTTGTGGATTTTAATGGTCCCAAGCCACAGGGCTCCATAATTCTCTCTAGGTCTTTATGGAGAACAACAATAGTAATGTTATGTCCACCCTTTGAGGCTCTGGCAGCCAATAGTCTGAATCACTTGCTTGCAAAGTGACTATGTATCCACGAAACAATTCAATATGGTGATCCGGGCAACTGGACCGAGGTTAAGGATATCATTACTAAGGATCATATTCCTCTAATATCTATGGAACATGTTGGCAAAATTAGGATTTCTTATTTGAGGCTTCCTGATTTAGGATGGAAAATATCTGGACAATGGGAAGAGCCCTCACCCAATCTATTTTGGCAATAGTCATTCATTATAATGTATGACGATCATCTGTGCATTCGAGACTCTCCGTTGCCCTTTTATCAACTACTGTGCTCACCCTCCTACACATGCAGCACTGTGTATCATTTGTCTTGCTAATTCTTTCACCATCCATTACTCATATGCTCTCCTCATCTCTCCACCAGTTCGACCTGTACTTTCTTCAAGCCTCAGTTCAAGTTCTACCTTCTCTGTGCAGCATTGTTGGATCCTCCCAATACAGTCCTTCTTGGAATTCCTGAGCTCAGTGGTTCTCAAACAGGAGTGGTTTTGCACCCTGTTCCCCAAGACATTTGGTAATATCTGGAGACAGTTTTGGTTGTCTCAACTGGGATATGCAGTAACCGATATTTAGTTGATAAACACCAAGGACGAAACTTAGTATTCTACAGTGCACATCATACTCCTTGAAGACAGAGTTATTTAGCCAAAACAGTCCCCTGAGTTGAGAAGCCCTGACTTTTGGATCATCTTATTTGGTTACTTATTACAGAGTAGAATCTTAAGGCTGGATAGAAACCTTTAGAAATTATTCTGTTTGCCTCCCCTTCTACAAATTTTGTAAGAAGACTAACCCAAGGGAAACCTTGAGAGTCACAGAATGGGGAAGTCATTAGCAGGGCTCTGTCCCCTGGACTCTGGGCCATTAGCTTTCTCTCTGTCTACCTCTGTTTGTCTATCTGTCTGCCTGTCTTTCTCTCTTTCTCCCTTTCTTTTTTACAGTGCTGGTCATTGAACCCAGGCCATTGCTCTGGCTAGGCAGACTCTATCACTGAGCTACACCCCCAGTCCTAACTGGGAACCATTTCTATTATACTATGCATTGTTTCTGGTTCAGCCAGGTACATTTAAAATTTCTATAAGCAATTTTATCATTTTTTAATTAAACATGCAGTAATTCTTTTCTTTAACCTGCTACTTTCAGTGTACTACCAGGAACACAGTAGGTATTTGTTCTCAGATCAAAATAGCCCTAGATTTTACACAACACTATTTTATCCCTATGCAGACATACTTTTAAAGAATTACAACCTTATCCCCTAGATATAACCTCTCAAAAGGCTAGATGACTACATCTAATTCACAGAAAGAAGAAATTCAATAACAGTCTTCTGTGTAAGTTTGTTCATGTTGATTAGAGTAAATACCAGCCAGTGGAGTGTTATGCCCTTAAATAATGGTGCTGAAAATTACCACCTTACTACTACAGAGGAAAACAGGAAAGATTTCTACTAAGGGAACTGGTGAAATGAATTCTTAGAGAATATGGGAAAAACAAACCAACAAAATTCACAAAGGACAACACATTATATAAGTTTGTTAGTTTGAGCCTATGCAACCTGATTTATAACCCATTCCTAACCTAAATAAATTATTCTCCTTGAAGGAAAAAAACATGAAAGATTCTAAAAAGGCTGGGTTAGACCTGCAGTGACAGAATAAACGAAGGAGATGCCAGTCCCCATAACCCCTTGGATGCACTTGGTCTCCGAAGCTAAGCATGAGTCTGATTAGTATGTGGATGGAAGAATGAGGCTTTTTATTTTTTATTTTTTGGAAAAGAAGAGCTGATGGACTAGTTTTCTACATTTCAGAGGCAGAAGAGCACAGTAGATGTTGCAAGCTCAGCCCTAGATTGAGCTAATTCTGGATTTGCATATTGGTAATGCCAGACAGCAGCTGTGTGATTCAAGTAAATGCTATACTCTCTCAAATCGCAGTCTCCTCAACTTTGAAGTGAGTATCATCAACAGTAATTCCTCAAACATAACATCTTTTTGAGGATTTGTTGAACGAACCCAGGAAAAATATTATAGAACTGGGCTAAATCTAAGGAATGAATAAGCGAGAGCTATTGTTACCACTATATCTACTTTTAATCTTATTTCTTAAAAAAATGGGATCACTTAGTTGTTCAATGTTGGCTGTATTTCATCAGAAGAAATATGAAATTTCCTTCATAATATGGAAGGGAACATCTACTACGTTACAGTCTTTACATTTAAAATAAAACAGTGGGCTTTTAGATATACATATGTGGAATTTTTTTTCTTCATGTAAACAAAGTTTTAGGGTTAGGGATCTGGAAAATAATTTGAGGATGATTTTCCTTCTTTCTTCCCTCCTTCCTTTCCTTTCTCCCTTACTTTCTTAGACAAGATGTGAAGACACATGAATATGGGTTTTTAGGAAAGTAAGAAAGTCTGGGAAGAGAAACTGCAGTTTCAGGTTTCAGCCCTGGCTAATCCTAAATCGAAATGTCAGGATCTCTCATTGGGAAAAGGAAGAATTTAAGAGATGGTTAATAAGGTTTTTTTCCAGTTTCAATTACTGGATTGCATTTTTATTCCTATGGAGTTTTAGGCATATATCCAACTCAAATATGTTTTTAAAAATTATCCTGTCTTTTTAAATAGTAAATTCAATCGATGTGAAAATTATTCAATTTTCAAGTAATATTTTATATTTTGAATAGAAAATCTCATACAAGCATTTTGCTACATTTCCAAAACCAGGGCTACCTTTATGTGAGCGCACTATATTTAGGAGTTCTCCATGTTTAGAGGCCTTGAGAATTGGTTTAATGCTCTGCTGATGAAATTTATAGTGATGTTTGAATATAAAGCCTTCTTTTTCATTTTTCACTGGGCGCTGCAAATTATGGAGCTGGTTCGGTTTAATAATTTATAGTTGAGTAGGGAAAGTGGGAAGGGTAGGGGAAAGGGAATAATGGAAAAGAAAAAAATATGAGAAAATGAAAAAATGGAAATAAAGTGTTTGTAAATGGTGAGGGGAGGAAGGGGTGAAGGGAGGGCAGGGACAAAGGGAAAAAATGAGAACCAAGACCTGTCATGTAAAGGTACAAGATCCCAATGATGAATGTAACTGTACTGTATGCCTAAAATGTACCAATAAACTCAATAAAAAGAAAAAAATACAGTTGAATTTCCAGGCCTGGGATTCTCCTTTTTTTAGTTAGGAACTCACACAGACTTTTCTTCTTTGCAGTCGCAGTCAGTTTTTATGTTGATATGAAAGTAGGAAGGGCTACCTGCTAAGCCTGCCCGACTACAGGATGTGCCAACAACTGGGCACAGGACTGCAGGACTGTTCGTATCCTCAAAGGGCAAGGGCTCCCTCCTCTACCCTCAGCCATCTGTAGTGTCCGGAGCTACTATCACTGATAACGCTCAGTGCAAATGTTTGTAATAGTCTAACGGACTGCAGGGAGGACCTGACAACAGGATAAATTAATAGTACACCCTTGAAAATTAGAGGCTGTCAGTCAGTCCCAGGAAGAGCCCCATTTTGAAAAGCCCCTGCCTCCATTCAGCCTCTTCTGGACGCTGGTCACCATTCTTAAGCTTTCGTTCAGGGTTGGCCTAAGGTTCTCAAGCGCAGGTCTAATGGCCCCGTTTCCAGAGATTCTAAGGGGCAGTAAACTAGGAACGACTCAGAGAAAGGCCCTCTATCCTACCAATGCTTGCATGATTCTACTTCATAAAAACAAAACAAAACAAAACAAAAAAAATTTAATCTCTTGGAGTGTGCGGTCCTTGAGCCAGGCACTGAGGACACAACAGTGAGTTAACGCAAGGACAGTGAACTAATTACAATGATCACGGTGACCCAGACGTCGTGGGTTTACTTCCTGGTCTGTGGAACAGGGATAATACCTCACAGAGCTACTGTGAGGATATAAGGAGATAATAAGTGACTGGAGACTTGAAGGGCTACTTAAGGGAGAATTTGCAAGGTGGAAAACACGGGCACAAGATTGAAAAAGCAAAATCCTCTTTCTCTTTCCACGCCCGCCTAGTCCCAGGAAGACGAGACCAGCCACTGAAAGCACTCAACCGCCCGCGGCTCCCGCGAAGTGCAAGCAGCGGAGGATCAGGCAGTGTTTGAAAAGTAAACGGGCTAAGTAAGAGGCGGGGCCGGGCTGTAGTGGGCGGGGAAAGGGCGGGGCCATAGCCTATCCGGCGCAGCCGCTGGGTTTGGAGAGGAAGCAGGAGACACGTGAGAAGCGGGGCCAGGCCGAGGTGGGCGGGTCCTTGAGGGAGCGGCGCCACGAAGGCGGACCTAAAGGGAAAGGAGAGCCTTCTCCGGGCCAGACAGCGATGGGCGGGGTAGGAGGAGCGGGGCGGTCTCCTAACCAGCGCGGCTTCTGTGTTTGGAGATGAAGCGGGAAAGCCACGGAGAGGTGGGGCCGGGCCGAGGTGGGCGGGGCCTTAT
>NW_022900947.1:28803272-28862124 GCF_012274545.1 Fukomys damarensis | reverse complement strand
TTCCCGCTGCGCCGCGAGCTGTGTGAGTTCCCGCACTACTGCGGGACCCCGGCTCCGAACCTCTGCTGTCCGGGGTGGCCGGGCAGGGCACGGCGCTTGGCAGCGGCCGTCGTTCCTTCCTTCCCGCCTTCCCTTACCCAGGCCTCTGCTAAGGACCTGTATCGCTCCAACTCTGAACCCTTCAAGGAGTAGGAACCTTGCTTGGTGTGGCCTTACCTAGGTGCGATTTCTCCAGAGCCCTGCTCTTCTCAACTCCAGCAACCCCTTTCCTGCCGCTCTTGTCCTTAAAGGCCCAGAGAGCGGAAGATCGTGACATGGGACTGGGTTACTCTGTCCTCGCGTTTCTCTCTGCTCCAACCCTTCCCCACTTAAAAAAAAAAAGGAGAAGTCTTAAAACCTCAAAGAATTCCATAATCTTTCCAAATTTTCATTTATTTTGGTGGTTGATGGACTCGTGCAACAGGTCAGGGATTCCAGATTTCTTCCCATCCCTTGTATTCTGGATGCATTTGGCTTGGAAAAGGATGAAACATTTGTAAACTTATATTCACTTTTGCTTTTCTGTGTCGGTTCCTGTCATCACAAAAGAAATCTGTGGTCAAGGCAGGAAGCCACCAGCAGAGATGCTGAAGTTTTATACCCAACGATGATGAACTGTGACCGGGAGTTTTTAACTGAAATCTCTTAAGAAGAGGTGCACCTCTTACAAGTCCTGTTTCACACTCTTGTTTTTATAACTGCAGACACTACAGATTCCTTACCGTTCTTCCTCCTCTTCTTCCTCATAGCAATAGCTTTTTAAAGAAATAAACTTAATTCTTCTTGGCCATTTGGGGTTACAACAGCCTGGAATCTTAACTTCAGCGAGTCTTTCTAAGCTTGCCTCCAGGGGTGGCTCCTCTTCAGGTCCAAATAATAAGCAACTGGAAAGATTCCAACAATGACTATTCCTCCATAGAAATACGCATTCTACTTTTCCCTCCTGAGAACATTCCAGTCACTTGCAGCTTTTAAACTGGTTTGTCAATATGGCCTTTGCTTTTTTTTTTAAGGAATTAGAATGGATTAGGAAGGGAACAGACTAGATAATATGTCTCCTGGGCCTATATTAGCAGACCCATATTTCCTTCAGCCATTCCTGCTGGGAAAGTGGCAATAATTGACATGTTTTATGAATGAGAAGTTTCGATTTTCATTCTGTGTTTCAATGGGCATATAGGTATATAATTAAGTTCAAATTGGACTTCAGAGTGTAGACTGTGCTTACAGGGTTAGAATCAGTTGCTCCAGAATTTAGAAAAAAGTTTAATTCAGCACTTGATAGGTGCAATCAGCCATCAGCAGGAGAATTCATCCTTAAAGTAGGTTTGTGTTTCCCTGGATCTCTGAGCAACACTCAGGTCTTAGGACATACTATGATTGAAGAGAATCTTGTCTAATTGCACAGTAACCTTTTTGATGCAAGTTAATGCTTATGAAGAATGAGATATCTAAAAAGGACACAGAGTACAAACTTGTCAGTGTGCCTTAACAGTTAACATCTGATCTCCTTGGAGTCAGAGATGAAAAGTAGGAAGAAAGAGATAGAAAGTGATGTTGAGAGCCTGCTGCAAGCTGTGTTAGGACTTTGGGTTAGGCTCTTTATATATTTTATTTATTTTTTAATTGAGTTTATTGGTACATTTTAGGGATACAGTACAGTTACATTCATTGTTGTAATCTTGTACCTCTACATGACAGGTCTTGGTTCTCAGTTTTTCCCCTTGTCCCTGCCCTCCCTTCATCCCCTGCTCCCCTCCCCATTTACAAACACTTTATTTCCATCTTTTCATTTTCTAACATTTTTTTCTTTTACCTTATTATCCTTCCCCTACCCATCCCACCTTAAAGGTGTACACTTTATATATTTTTAAAAACTTTACCCTCATAATCCTATGAAGTATTGGTTTTCAGTGGGGCAGCTGAGGCCCATCATCACAGAAGCACTGTATCAGTCAGCAGAATCTTTAAGAGAGGTATGTGTGTATCTTTATATGTTTATCTGCGATATCAGCCTGCTTCCTTCTAAAGTTAAACTTTTTCATGTACCCTACTGATGCCCAGAGAAAACTGAACATAAATTAATCTTGGCAATGTAGCCAAAATGCTAAGATAGTTTAAGATATTATAAAATTTTAAGTATGTGGTTGGTTAGAAGTTGTGAAGGACATACAGCTCTGTAGTGAGTAATGGTAGAGTTTCTCACTTCCTTTCTAGTGGAAGAGTCTCAAACTTCTGTTTCTTAGCAGCAACATTCAAAACTATATACCATAAGCACTACAAAGGATGATTTTTTTCCGTGTGTTGGCTTGTTTATGTTCTTAAGTTCTCTGGTTAGTCAGCCTTTGAGCCTATTAGTTTCTCTACCTGACAGTGGGCACAGCCCTTGAGTAAGGGAATGATGGATATGGTCCAGGTGCTAGTGAGATGAAAAGTATATAATCCTTGGGTTCTGTGGGTTTCCATCCAGCCTCCTGACTCTTCATTTAGATGATAAAGATAAGTTTTATTAAATACTACATTCTCCTTTGGCCAGGTAGCCCAGCTATATAGCCCCATAATACAAAGGATGGACTGTTTTGAAAAGCATCCTTTGGAGCTTGGAATTCCATGCTCAAATTTAACTTGAAGAGGAAATGAAAAGTGCCCATCATTTCCTCTTCTTTGTGTAACCCCCTAACCCCCAAGAAATGAATCAAGCAAATTATTTGGGGAGTTTGAAGTAGTTGAATTTGAATGAGAATGATCTTAGTTCTAAGTGTTAGAAACAACAATTTCATCATTACTTTTTAAAGAATTGTATGGCTGTGATGTAGACGCCTAATTACATATTGAGTCAACAGAAGTAAACAATTTAAAATTGACAGACTGATCGCAGTTGTCCCTGGTTAAAACTGTTATCTTAAGTGAGTCTTAATATTTTAAATTATGCACTTCAGTAATTGGTAAAGGTTTGGTGGACTGCTGAAAGCCAGTAGAACAATGAGTCTGGTGTGGCTCACAAGGACAAAATTTGAATTTGGGGTTAATATGTTGAGAAACTTTCTTCTTTTTGTAAGAAGGAATTCAGTTTTTATGATTGCTTGTTATGTGGTAGGCACTGGTCTAAATACTTAGACCAGTTAATTCTTATAACATCTGTAAGCTGTATAATTTTATTCCTGTGTTTACAGATGAAGTTAAGTCTCTGAGAAGTTGTTGAAAAAGTTACCCAGCTGTGTATGCTGCGTTTGACATTGATTTAGATTTGTTCAGTGCTAAAGCCCATTCTTATTATTGCTAAGTCACTTTTTTCTTCTGAGTAAGAAAATCTTTTTATTCTAAGGTATTTGTAAGTACTCGGAAGTAGCAGGCTGGTGACATGCTATAGTGGAAAGAGGACCATGCTTTAATCAGAGCCCTAGACTGGAAGTCAAAAGCCAGAGGAGTCCCTGAATCCATTTCCCTCACCTGTGCCATGGCATCGTGCCAGCTTCTGTCCTTTTCTGTCTTCCTAGCTGCCAGTGTGGATCAAATGAGCTGTGATCTCTGTATATTTTATTCCATATATCTTTTTTCTTTACTGTATTTCTTTCCCAGAGTGTCCCTTAGACTTGACATATGTCAGTTAAACCAATCAACAAATAGTAAAAAGGAAATTAAAATTAAAATTAAAAATCTAATAAATATAGGCTACATGTTCTTTAAGGTTTTTCCCCCCAGTTCTGGAGGTGGTGGCTTTGCAAAGGTAGGTTCATTTTCATTTCCAGAAATCCCAAAGTGACACCTCAGATTCATGAGCTTGCTGCTATCCAGAAGTTCCAGGATAAAGCCTTCTTTTCCCATTCCTCCTCAGCTGAAATATAGTGCTCTAGGAACTTTTGGAATTTGTTCTTCCCTCAGAATTTGTTCTTTAAAGTTTATGAGGAAAGGGGAGAATCACCTTTGGTTCCATTACCTGATCACTTGCTGTCGATAGCCTGTCATTCTGGTCTTCTTGACGTGTACATTTGGCTTGGACAGGATCGTAATGCAGTATAATCTTAGTGCATCTTGGCCTGGTAATCTTATGTGTGAAGTTTCCACCATTCCCTCATACACTCAGAAAATGGCTGCATTTTAATGTTTCATTATATAGGGTCATTTTTTTTAAACCTCATTTTGCACCCTTTTAGGAAGTTTCAGTTGTTACTAAAGTTTCTAAATGAGTTTTAAAGGTGCTTGTTTCAGTGAACACCTTTGTTCATAAGCTTTATCTAAGTTAAATATTGGAGGACTCCATTTAAAATGAATTCCTGAAAAATCAGTTTGGAATTCAGTGATATTCACATTCTTGAGGACATCGATGACTCTATTGTTGATCTGCAGACTGGCCCATTTTATGTTCTTGTGCAGTGGTCTAAAGGACTCACTTTTCACACTTAATTTTTATTTTCTGACAAACATATTTGTTAATTTATTAGGCAAGAATTGGTACCATGATTGTTTTCATTTGTATATATTTGATTACTCATGAGCTCATATTTTCTCTAGCATTTGAGACATTTTTAAATGTCTGTACTTCATAGAAAATTTTCAAATGCAAAAAGCTATGAAAACTTTTTTTGTAGGCTTTTGGCATTCTCTGTTGTTGATAAAACATAGCCTAAATCCATATGTGATTCTAGAATACATATTTATCTGTTTCAGGATTCATATATTTTGCTGCAGTACTATTGCCAAATTTGATTTCTGAATGCTATATGATATTTGTTAAATGCATATATTGCCTTTCTAGAATCACAAACCCTGAATTTTGAAGCACATCTCACCTCCAGATTTTCTGAAAAAGAACTATAGTCCTGCATTTCTTCCTCCTTGATGCGTCTACTTGTATCTATTGGGGGGAATAAATGTAAATATCCTATTGCACAACAACAAATATCAGATAGATTTTTAAAGTAGAAAAATCCTGTGAAGATTTTAAAAAATGCCCAGATATCCTGTGATGAAAACAGATCCTTAAGTGCATAGGAAGTGCATAGGACTTCGGGAAAAGAAATACTATCCTGATATTCTAGTGTGGAATGGGATAAAATAAGGATACCTGGACAAGCTGAGTTTTCATTTATTCTGGGTGGCTTTATGGATGAATGCCCATTGTAATGGAACCTTGATGGCTAGATGGAGAAGTTGGGCTGGATTTCTTTGCCTTCCTCTGCCAGTTATTGACACAGCTCTCTTTGTAAGAGAAGGAAACTGAATCTACCCAAGGGACTTTTTGAGGGTGGGATGGGTAGAGGGTTGCAGATACCTCAGGCAACCTGAGTTCTGTGGCCAATCATCTTACCTGGAGAATCCTTTTGCCAAACGTATTGAACTCAGGAGACCTCATTTTCCATTCCCACTCGCAGTTCCCCAAGGCCTGCAGCTTCTTGTCTTTGCTCCTTTGGCACAGTCCCAGGATACAAAAAGTGACAGTTCGCCAGCCTGGGGTTTCCTGTTTTCTGTGCCACCTACCAACCCTCCTCTGCACCCCTCCTTCAAGCTTTCCTTGCATGGTCCTGTGTACAGCTGCATTCCATTAATAAAAGTCCCTACTTATAGCAAGTAGGCAAGTACTGCCTTGTTGAGGATATGGAGAAGATATGATCATGCTACTTCATGGGGTTATTGTCACAGTCACGTGAGATAAAATAAGTGAGTGGAATAGTGTTTGGTACATAGTAAGTGACTAAAAGGTATATAATTATTATTTGTTCTTAACCAGATACTTAGCTTTACAGCTGAGGATGAGAAAGTCCTAGCCATTCCAGAGATCTCCTTTCTGGTCCTCTGTCACTATCTGAGGCATCCTATCCCTATAGCTCTTGAGAACTGGATGCTGCTGCTGTGGAAAGGACAGAGTGGGCTTTGAGGAAGCAGTGGTAGGCAGCACCCCAAGTCCCAGGCAGGAGGAGAAGGGGCCAGAGGGAGGAAGGGGATTTGTGGGACAGAGCATTGGCTGTCAGAGTCAGGCATGGAAGAAGCCATTGCCTTTATCAAGGTAGAATGTTGGAAGATCCAGCAATTGGTTTATTTCTAGCCCGCTGATCTGTAGGTTAGTCACAAAATCGTGGCAGTTCCTAGGATGTAGTTACCAAATCAGTGTGCGTTTTGGTTCTCTGGGGTCTGACTGGCTCTTGGGCATCTTCTCACTGCCCAGTGGTGAGTGCTGTGGTGAAGTAGCCTCTCATGATAAGAAAGCAGAAGCCTGTAGGGTTGGGACTGGAAGGGACCTTGACAGTGTCAAAGGTTACTCAGCAGACAAGGAAACTGTGACGTAGAAGGTTGCTTGACTCCCTGCAGGACTTTCCCTTTCTGTTCAAGCTATGTCTCCATTGAAGTGGGCCAACTTTTCTGCATTTGCAAGTTTCCTTGGTCTTCACACTCAAGGGTCATACTCATTGATCTCATTTCCCAGCTCTTTAGATCTGAGATGGAGCAGGGCACCAGGAGAAGAATGATTTTTGCTGGCTCATGGGAATAATTGTGTTGTTCTTAGCCAAACAATTTTTGAGTCCAGAGGGAACTCTGATGGTCATCTTGTTATTACTGTCTTTCTATTGTAGATGGAGAAACTGAGGCCAGAAAGGTTCAGTGGCTTGTGGAGTCAGGTGCAACTCAGCCCATAGAGGAGCCCACAGAGGAGACTATGTAGTGTCTTGTTCACACACAGTAGATCCAAGCACAGGACCCAGATTAGAACAGAGATTTGAAACTGCGAATGAAGGAAGCTAGAGCTAGAGTCCAGGTATTGTGGCCTAAGGCTTTTTCTTTACAGTAATATAAAGAATTATTATTTTCAGGGCTGAGGATTAGCTCAGTGGTTCTGCCACCTGCCTTGCAAGTGCAAGGACCCAAGTTCAATCCCCAGTATCAAAAAAAACCAAAAAAACAAAAAACCGAAACAAAAAACAAAAAAAGAATTATTCTTTCCAATACTTACCCACGAATCTTAGCTGTAAGTCTTCATCCTTTCCCCTGAGGGCAAGAGGCTCTTTCTTCTGTCATCTTTCATGGGCCTTATTGTTTTGAAGGCAGGAAAATCTGCCCACAGAGAAAAAAGAATTGTTATAACAAGGAAGCATGTGCTGCCTTATTGAGGACATTGAGAGGAAGTCTTAGTGAACTTTTTCAGTGCAGATATTTTTAAAACTCAAATCCATCCATGAAGCTCTTTTTAGAGATAAACTAAATTGAATTGTGTTTCTACAACCAATGCTTCAAAAGCATCTGTGAATTGTGTGTATATCCAATTCCTCATAGCAAAGTAATTCATCACATTCCAAACCATTTGTTTCACAGGTACCTTAGTTCATTTCCTATTGCTACAGTAAAATACTCTAGACTGAATAATTATGAAAGAAAGTACTCATGGTTCCAGAGACTGGGAAGATAGGAGGATGGTGCTGGCAGCCACTTGACATCTGGCATGGGACATCAATCACATGGTGGAGCCAGAACAAGTGCCCCAGCTGCAGTCTCACTGTTTTTTTTTTTTAGGAGGATGGTGCTGGCAGCCACTTGACATCTGGCATGGGACATCAATCACATGGTGGAGCCAGAACAAGTGCCCCAGCTGCAGTCTCACTGCTTTTTTTTTTTTTGTGGTGCTGTAGATCCAGCCAGGGGCTCATGTGTGTGCGCCAAGTGCTCTAACACTGAGCTACATTGCCCACCGCAGTTCAAGTCTCTGTTCCTCTCCTTATAATAGCGTCATGGTGGGCCTACCCTCATGATCTCATCGAATCCCAGCTATCTCCCCTCAAAGGGCCCCTCCATATACCGTTAACATTTGAATTTGGGGATTAAGTTTCCAACCCATGGATTTTGGGAGACACATTCAAACTGAACCATACTATATGATAGAGCATCACTAGCACCTCAGCAAGTAATGTATGGCACATGGCCAGAGTACCTAACCCAGGGCTGGGGTTGAGAAACAAGAATCTAGTACAGGTTGGACAAGCTTTCTGGAGAAAATCAGTTTAACTTTTCACACGCAGAGGTATGCTAGTTAGCCCGGTGCAAAGAACTAGTTTTCATAGGAGAGAGGATGAGCCATGCTTTGGATGTGGTTTGAATGTTTCCTCAGGGGTTCATGTGTTGAAATTTAACCTGTGTTGTGAGTATTGGGAGGGTGGAAGCTTCATCTGAGTATGGTGGGGCTTTTGGGAAGTGATTAGGATCATATAAGGTCATCAGGGTGGAGCCTTTATGATTAAATACGGATGGCTTCATGAGAAGAGGAAAACAGACCCGAAGAATGACGCACCTACACATATGTGCACACACACAAGGACTGATGTGTATTTGTGCACGCATGTGCTCCTCTTGCCAGGTAACACCCTGTGCCTTCTTGGGACTCACACAAGGCCATCACCAGATGCAGCCTTTGAACCTCCCAAACCATGAGCTAAATAAACCTCTTTTTCCTTTCACAGTTACCCAGTCTGTGTTATTTGCAGCAGAAAAATAAAGGAGAAAGAAGCAAGTATAGCTGCAGCTGCAGTTTCCAAACCTGAGTGCTCAGAAGCCCTGCTGGAGGGCCGACTGCCAAGGCACATGTTGCAGGCCCCGCCCCAGAGAGGCTGCAGCTGTAGGTCTGGGATGGGCTGGGGAATTTGCTTTTCCCTCACATTTGCCAGCCATCTCAGCCAAGCATCAGATGTGAGCAGGAGAGCTGGGAGAAGATGTGGAAGAAGGAAGAGGGTTGTGTCCGCTTTAGCCAGAATTCTCTCTCAACTTCTTGGGCTGTCCATACCCTGTCCTTTGCTCATGCTTCAGGCTGAGGTCAAGGGTACATGTCTAGGAAACACTTCTGGGTGTTCCTACTCACTGTCGTGAATGCACCCGTTCTAGGAATATATGTTTCATTGTTCCACGTTACTTAACCCTTAATTACGTGCATGTGTTTGCACTGTGTGTTTTGCTTAACTAGGGCACCTTGGAGCAGCTGAGTATATGAGATGTGCTCCAATATTTGGTTGCTTGCTCAAATTTAATTTCTGCTAGCACTGTGGGGTGTAAATGGCCGCATTATGTTTTTTAGAAGTGAGGAAACAGACGAAAGAAGAGCAAATATGAACAGAAGTAAAGAGTTCTTTCTCAACTCACAGTGGGGAAGCCAAAGCTAGAAAGATACTCTTCTCAAATCTGTACTCTGTATCACTGGTAGAAGGAAAGTTTTAGATTTTTTTTGTCTCATTTTTCACTGTAGCTCCATCTGCTTAAAGAGCAAACCAAGGCATCTGAATGAATTGAACATGGAGTTTTGTTTTTAGTGGAAAATGGGTGGTTATCTTAGGAATCCATCAGGAATTATCCCCTTGATTTTAGAGTAATTATTTAAAGAGGATAATTCAATTTATAGGTCATTTAATTTCCAAAGGATTTGTATAAAATTTTGGCATAGAAGAGATAGGAAGGGTAAATGGCTTTCAGTTCCTAAAAAGAGAAATTAGACAATTTTGCCATTGACCTTCTTAACTAGGAAAGTTTACCTGAGTGTTTGAGGATTCATAAATACATGATGGGTAGGATTAAAAGCAAATTAACCAACAAAAAATTCCCTTCAATACTGGTAACATGCCAAGCCTTCCTCACTCATATGTACACACAAACATAATGTGGTTTTCTTGAGATTCCTTTAGAGCATGGAGATTTGAAGAATTCACTAAGTCTTCTGTTTTACAATGTAACTTGGGAACACTAATTTTCAGTCTCTCATAGGCCTCTTAGCTGCACGTCTCTAACACAATTGTGTGAATTATCACATTATAAAAAATGGCAGGCCGGAATTTCCTGGCATTGGCAAGGTGGCAGATGGCTGCTGAGCAGCATTCCTTCACTTTTCTTTGCAAGTTTGTGCTATACACTTGTGTGACCTGAACGCTTTTATTGCTTCCTCAGTTCTTTCCCTTCCCTCCCCCTCTGTGAAGGATGTGACACAAAACAACACAGGCCTTGGCCAGTGCTGAAAGCTGAGTGATAGAGCCAGGAAACTGGTCTTGAGGGGGAAACTTACTTCACATGCATATTTGCCAAGTCAGTATCTTTCATTAGTCTTAAGACAAAACTTGCAAATATTTCTTACTTATAGTGTGCAGTTAATTTAAAAATGAAGTTTTCGTTATTTGAGATACTGCTAGGTATTGTGTAGTGTATCAGATGAAAAACAAATTTAGTTTCTATCCTGCACAGACTTGTGATTGAGAAGGGAGAGATAAGCTATGAATAGGAGTCCTTATGTTACAATGGAGAATGGGCATAGTGTACAAGAAAATCGCAGACCAAGTGCTGTGTGGGATCACAGAGGAAGGAGCCTTCCCTTCTGATGAGAGAGATGGAAGGGACTTCATAGCATAGAACTTGGTATGGAAGTGACCCTTATAGGAGTGCTGCAGACAGTTTACTGGTCACATGTCAGCCTGAGCAGAGGCATAGAGATGGAACAGGAAAGTCAGCACAGATCAGTGGGGATAGTGGTTCCTTAGTGAAAGCTGTATGAGAAGGGACCCTTCGGGGAACACCGAAGTTCGGCTGTGAAGCACCTGACATTCTTCACCTTGTTGTGCAGGCAGTGTGGGCTGAGGGTGGGTTGTGGAAGGGAGGACAGAGGACCAGAAGAGGCCCTCAGGCACTGCCCTGTGACTGGGCCCTTTTGTCTCATTTTTCACTGTAGCTCCATCTGCTTAAAGAGCAAACCAAGGCATCTGAATGAATTGAACATGGAGTTTTGTTTTTAGTGGAAAATGGGTGGTTATCTTAGGAATCCATCAGGAATTATCCCCTTGATTTTAGAGTAATTATTTAAAGAGGATAATTCAATTTATAGGTCATTTAATTTCCAAAGGATTTGTATAAAATTTTGGCATAGAAGAGATAGGAAGGGTAAATGGCTTTCAGTTCCTAAAAAGAGAAATTAGACAATTTTGCCATTGACCTTCTTAACTAGGAAAGTTTACCTGAGTGTTTGAGGATTCATAAATACATGATGGGTAGGATTAAAAGCAAATTAACCAACAAAAAATTCCCTTCAATACTGGTAACATGCCAAGCCTTCCTCACTCATAGGTACACACAAACATAATGTGGTTTTCTTGAGATTCCTTTAGAGCATGGAGATTTGAAGAATTCACTAAGTCTTCTGTTTTACAATGTAACTTGGGAACACTAATTTTCAGTCTCTCATAGGCCTCTTAGCTGCACGTCTCTAACACAATTGTGTGAATTATCACATTATAAAAAATGGCAGGCCGGAATTTCCTGGCATTGGCAAGGTGGCAGATGGCTGCTGAGCAGCATTCCTTCACTTTTCTTTGCAAGTTTGTGCTATACACTTGTGTGACCTGAACGCTTTTATTGCTTCCTCAGTTCTTTCTCTTCCCTCCCCCTCTGTGAAGGATGTGACACAAAACAACACAGGCCTTGGCCAGTGCTGAAAGCTGAGTGATAGAGCCAGGAAACTGGTCTTGAGGGGGAAACTTACTTCACATGCATATTTGCCAAGTCAGTATCTTTCATTAGTCTTAAGACAAAACTTGCAAATATTTCTTACTTATAGTGTGCAGTTAATTTAAAAATGAAGTTTTCGTTATTTGAGATACTGCTAGGTATTGTGTAGTGTATCAGATGAAAAACAAATTTAGTTTCTATCCTGCACAGACTTGTGATTGAGAAGGGAGAGATAAGCTATGAATAGGAGTCCTTATGTTACAATGGAGAATGGGCATAGTGTACAAGAAAATCGCAGACCAAGTGCTGTGTGGGATCACAGAGGAAGGAGCCTTCCCTTCTGATGAGAGAGATGGAAGGGACTTCATAGCATAGAACTTGGTATGGAAGTGACCCTTATAGGAGTGCTGCAGACAGTTTACTGGTCACATGTCAGCCTGAGCAGAGGCATAGAGATGGAACAGGAAAGTCAGCACAGATCAGTGGGGATAGTGGTTCCTTAGTGAAAGCTGTATGAGAAGGGACCCTTCGGGGAACACCGAAGTTCGGCTGTGAAGCACCTGACATTCTTCACCTTGTTGTGCAGGCAGTGTGGGCTGAGGGTGGGTTGTGGAAGGGAGGACAGAGGACCAGAAGAGGCCCTCAGGCACTGCCCTGTGACAGGTGCTGAGCTGAACAGGAACTGAGTTTGCCATAGGGACCCATGCAGTGAGGAGAGAGGAAAGAGGAGAGAGAGAGAGGAATCAAGCAAATAATACTTGTTTTGTTCTGTATACATTGCTGGGGGATAAAATGAATAATATAGTTCTTTGTAAGTAACACAAATATGACTGATTCAATATAATAAGTTTCATGCAATTCATAAGATATATAAATAGAAACAGTTGTTTCAGTTTAAGGAATACTGGGAAATGAGACCCAGGAAGTAAGTGCAGTATATATGGTCTTATTAATGGTATGAAAGCAAAGAAATATTCATTAATGGTGAAAGCTAGCTAATTGTGTATTTGTCTTCAGTTGGACTAAATCCTTGGAAATCATACAAATCAGTGTGACTACTGGGTTCTGAATACTTCAATTCCTTTCTTTCTGCATTGGGCATTGAACCCAGGGCCTTTGAGGTGTGCACCCTACTCTAAGCATTTAGTTTTAGAAGACTATAGGATAGTTACATTTTTTTTTTTTTAGCCCTATTGTTGGTCAAATCCACATTGTTTTCTTCTACTTCCAGAGCTGGAGAGTTGTCAGTGTTAGGGTGATTGATGTCTGTAAATAAGATAGGCACATGAGCCTGGGAATGATTTATGAATACCTGCTTGGTTCTAGGATCCATTTCTGTCACTTTCTGGGAGTTAATTTCTCAGTCTCTCAGTGTTTTAAAATGTGATTGAATAGGTTTTGGGCAAAGGAAAGTAACCAGTGTGAAAGTCATGTACTGTCTTAGTTACTTTTCTTTTTGATGAGACAAAAATGTCATATACCTAAAGTTTAAGGAGCAAAGGCTTATTTAGCTCACAGTTTGTAGAGGTTTCAGTTCATAATCGGCTGACTCCAAGGCAAGGTGGCTTCGCAGAGGAGGAGCAGTTCACAGTGGGCAGAAGGTAGAAAGCAACAAGGGAGAGAAATGACAGATCTCTTTCTGTCCCTCATACTCTATGAGGCTACCAGGATTAGGGTGATGCCAAACCAGTCAGTGTACTGCCTTAGTGATCATACACCCTTAACCCAGCATCACACTCTCTATATTCAGTCACCTCTGAAAAAGCCCCTCTGACTGCATAATGAACCTGGATGCTTCCATATAATGAAAGTAGTAGTTATACTGACTGTGGACCTGGTGTCTCAGGATGGGTAGGAATGGGAGAAGACTTGAGAGAGGAGAGATAATTGTTTTGCATGACCCATATGATAGTTGATCTTTTCATGCTAGTTCAGTGCTGCATCTTGAAATCTTGCTAAGTAAAGAAGACTCTTGACTTTGCGTCAATGTGGTGTAATAAAAATGTATGTATTTTGTCTCTGTTCTTGATTTCTGGCATAGAACTTCTAAAATCATCAGGGTTTATTTTATGGTAGGTGCATCTCTTGTTATTTATAATGAGCCCTATTTAGGCTGCATTTAAGTTTATGCCAGTGAGGTGACTCTTGGTGGGGCACCTGGATAGCTTTAGGAGGGTACTGGTTGCTTGGGAACCAACCCTGTGTCTACAAAGTAAGAACTTTCAGCCTCTGATTTGGGTGAGGTTGGGTTCAGCCATTAGCAGTCAGTGAATGGCTTAGTCAGTCTTAGCTATGTGATAGAGCTTCATAAAAACTCGGGAGCTTCTAGGTGGTGATCGCAGAATGTGCTGGGAGGTGGTGCATCTGGAGAAGGCATGGAAGTGCTATCCTCCCTTTCCTTTGCCCTTTGTCTTTTGCCCCATACAGCTCTTTTATTTGGCTGTTGTGGAGCTGTATCCTTTGCAATGAATCTGTGATCACAAATACAATGTATTCCTGAAATCTACAAGTCATTCTAGTAGTTACTGAATCATGAGAGACCCCAAATTTGTGTCAGCTAGGCAGAGGTGTGGTTGTCCTGGAGACCCTGTTTGAGGCTGGTGTCTGAAGGTGGAGGGGTGGTCATCTTGTTTGACTGAGTCCTTTATCTATAGAGTCAGCGTTTAACTCTAGATATTGGTGTTAGAACTGCATTGAATTGTAGGACACCCAGTTGTTGTTGGACAAGTGGGTATTAGAGAAATGAAGCCATCAGGTTTTTCTCATTGGGAAAAACTAACTCAATAGTTTTTGCAGCATTGTGTCTGTAGTAATCTCTGAAATTACACTTGTTTTCTATTTTGAAAAAAAAAACCTCAAAGACATTTAAAAAAATCAGTAGAAAAGAAAAGAAAAAAGATCACGTTAGTGCCTTACGCTTATGTGTTTATTTTGTTTTACAGTATAATAAAGTGAAAGCTATAACATTATATGGTTTTCTTTGACTTTTGTTCCCTATGGTATAGAGCAAAGGTTTCATAACAATCTCTGCCTCCAGTGAATGGAAATGTCTGGTATGTCAATATTTTGGATTGTAATTCTGGGTATCCCCCTACCAAGAGATTCCCACTACTGTGTTCTGGTTTCACTTTGCAGCATTACTGTTACTCTTAGGGGGAATCATGTAGTATTGCAGTTATCTAACTAGATTTGATGGACAGTAATGACAGTTGCTTAACCTAATAATAAAGAAGGCTCTTTATTGATTTGTTATATATGTTAATCAAATTCCCACTGTATTGATTCATATTAATATATTTTTGAAAATCGAAAAGTGGAAAAATAACTTCAATGTTTCACCAACCAAAGATAAATACTGACTTTATTGGGAGAATCTTGTCTCGCAGGCTACTTTTTCCTATGTGTAGAGCACCTGCTACTTTCAAAAAATATTTTTGTGATTGTTCTGTGTTTAATTAAAATAAGGGAAAATGAGAAAATACAAAGCACATTGAATAGAAAAGAAAAATAATTCTAATCTCACCACTCAGAAATAACTACTGTAAATGTTTTGGTATCTTTTTATTTTTCTTATAAAAATTGGGATCATAATAGTATTGAATATGGCTTTGCATGTGTTTTTTTCATAACAATTGAAACTATTTTGGACAAAGTAGGATAGGATAAATCCAATCTCTTACAGATTGTTTCTATTTTAAGAATCAAAGGGAAATTTAGGATTTCTAAGAAGTAATCAGTTTCAACAGAGTAATATGCAGATTAGGCATTTAAGTTTTTCTCCTTATAAATGATAGAATTTTTCAGTAAAAAATTAAGTTTTTTCTTTTAACTAAAAACAGATACATTTTCTTGGAAAGGGTGTAACTTTTAAATGCGTTCTTTTCTCATTAGCTAATTTACTAGAAAAAACATTGTGTCACTCCAGATTTATTATTGGATTAGATGTGTAATGACTGTCTGTAGATTGTCTCCTTGAGGGTCTTACCCAGGTATACAAACACCATTTTACCTATAATATAGATGGACTGTGGGTAATTTGGTTCCATGGAATTTTCGTGACTTTGGCAGTCAGGTATGGGGCTCTTGGGTTCTGGGGCTCTAAGGCCAGCTGCCTGGCTTACAATCTCATCTTTGCCACTTGCTAACTGTGTGCCTGCTGTTGATCTCTCTGTGCATAGTTTTTACATGTGTAAAATGGGATTGAAAATAATAGTGAAGCAAGGATATTGGGGAAGTTAGGCAAACAGGCACAGGTCCTGAATAGTTAACCTAAAGTAAACTAAAAGGGCTTAAGTGAGTTTACATAGGAGAAGGCTGGAATAATTAACTTAAGCAAACTGACTGTCAAGGTCTAAAGGAATGCAAGGGACAAAGAACAGGTCTCTAAACAAGTGGGAAAGACTTCAGAGAAAGTGAAATGCAAATAAAGCAGCAGCCTGCAGTCCACCTGCGACCAGGAGCATTCCTGCCTTATGTCACCTTTCCCAGTCCCCAAAACTGTATAAAAGGCCAAAGGACTTAAACATCTACTGTGTCTGCCTTACGGAACCCCTACCAAGTGGTGCAGAGCTTTTCCTTTTATTCCTTCTTATAATAAACATGCACTTGGCCATTCTCCACTGCTTGCTACTTGCTGTTTTGATGGCTTCAATATTAGTTGCCTCCAAATGACCTAAGAGCTAGCGGGAGCCAGTTACAGTAGTGCCTACTATAAGGGTTAAGTGAGTTACTATCTATAAAGTACTTGGAAGGGTAACTGTACAAATATCCATCAGTGTGTGACTATTATTCATAGTGTTTTTTTCTGTGTCTAGAGTGTTGCTATTGGTTTTCAAAATTACTTGAACTTTGTGCTCATGACCTTCACATTCATTTCTTCAATTACAATCAGCTTCCCTATGTCTAGGGTTTTCTTTATTGTTCCTGTTTGGTCTTCTCCATGTTCATCTTTCCTAATATGCTATTTACTTCCTGTCCTTTTCCCTCTTGTCCTTTGCATCGTGTCCAGCAGCAGGACGGGGATTTCACACAGGGGACTTCACACAGGGGACTTCATTGAGGACAGGACTTTGCGACTCCACAGTTATTCACCTTCACTTCCCACTTCCTAGATTCTCAGAAGCCAGATCACATGTCTGTTTTACCAGAACACTGCCTGGCTTAACCTGTGACTAATTGGAAAACCCTCCACTTAGTACTTTTGTAGTTTTCCGTTCAATCATTATTGGCTTCCTGTTCCTGGAAGGAAGCAGACTCTGGGCTGGTGTGTAGGAATGTGGGGGGCCTTCACCACTGAGGTTCTGGTTCTGCTTGCCAGAGCCTTACCTTGTGGACTTAGGGATTCTGAATCCTCCCCACAGCAACACAGCCTCTTCCTCAACTATTTATCCCCGGATTAGTGGCTGTTCTTTATTGTCGCCATTTCTAAAATGGGTTTAATACCAGTCCCTACTCAGAATGGTTGAGATTTAAAAAGATTGAGCATTCTGGGCAACTTAGTAATTTAGTGAGACCCTGACTCTAAGTAGAAAACAGATAGATAAAAAAAACAACAAAAAGGGCTGAGGGTGTAGGTCAGTGTAAAGGTCTGAGTTCAGTCCTCAGTTTGGGGGTGGGGGGGCATTAAAGCAGTTAGTAGAGTTTAGCTGCTCTTAATAGTTGATGGTAGAGTAGTTGAGCATTCCAAAGTCCAGGAATCTGAAAATCACCCCCCACCCACACACACTCTCTATTAAGATTAATCACTATCTTCCTGCCCTCTGCTGGGTTGGGGCAGGGCAACCCTGGGCCCAGTCTCCCTTTCTTCGGTCCTTCTCATCTCCAGCTGCTCAGCTCTTCTCCTTCCTTGTTTCCACACATGGTTGCTTGAGCTGCTGGAAATGGTTTGGCCGGTCTCTCAAGTCCTCCAGGGCTGCTTGTGCACAGAAACCAGGGATCTAGCTCCCCAGGGCTTGGTCCTCCCCACTAGCTCACTCTGTAGGTTCCTGGGGATCTGCTCATTGCTGAAGGAACACCCACTGGCCTGGCTGTTGCTGCTTCTCCTGGAAACTGGCCACTCTGGGCCTATCTTCTGCTTCCTATTTGATGACTTTGTTCTGGCACTTACTCCTTAGTCTTCCTTCCATAGTTTAAATAATTTCTAACTGAGTCCTTGCTTGGCCTCCTGCAAGGAATGTACATGAATAGATCTGTTATAAATCGCAGACCTCTGGAAAGTGGGCAACTGCCTTTGGTGAGGTTACTTAAGGTTGGATTTAGTGTCCCCGTTGGTATCTGGCAGATTGAAATGAGATGGAGTTCTGTGAAAATTGAGCTGAGGGCCAATTCCCAAAGCCGAGTTTAGAAATGTAGTGCTATTTGTAGCCTTCTTTTGAGTCTTTGCAAACTGGGCCCTTCTGTCGGTTTGCTGAGCACAGGAGCATACTGGTACAATATTATATCATTCTGAAAGAAGCTACCTAGCAGGTGTATGAGGCTGTGGGCTGGGTCACATGCCCAGCTCCCAGGAGAATCTACGCATTTGTGTCTTGGGAAATGGTTAGTATTTGACAGGTCAGCTATAAGTTCACTGGACATTCTTTCTCACCCAAGTAGCATCTTAAGAAAACCACTTCTCCAGTTAGAGAAACAAAGGACATTCCATCTGTGACTGGAAGGTCTTTGTCTACTCCCACAGGTACCATGTTGCAGATGTCTAGGGTGTCCTTGGTGGTAGGGGTCAGAGGTGCCAAGAAAGGATACCCTTTCCTCCACTTGGGGACACAGAGGTATTGGGTTTAAATTGGGATTTTCCTTTGAGTTCTGTGTCCCATTTGTCTTTGTGAACTGTGACCATGGTGTGACTGGATGGTGTGCTCTTGTGATGAATGACCAGAGACATGACAGCGGGGCTGAGTTTTAGTTTTTCTGCAGGACTCATTTCTCTGTCTCTACCTAGTATAGTAGTGTCATGAGAGGCCTCTGATTTATGTACAGCATGAGGATGTCATCATCAAACAGCCTTGAGACAAAGGGTCTCAAATAACAAATAAATGTGACAGTGTATTGAAAAGCATTGTTTTTTGGATGGGAACTCTTATATCTTATGCAATCTGTCTCTAACGTGTATGACTGAAAATTATCTTCCTTTTTTTCCCGCCCTCCTTTTTCCTTCTTTCTCTCATTCCTGCCTCCCTCCTTTTTTCATTCCTCTTTCCCTTCCTCACTTCCTTCTTTTCTTCTTTCCTTCCTAAAAGATTTTCCGAAGCCATGTAATTAACACTGCTGGTACCAGCTATGTTGGTCCAAGTTATGTTTGTGTCAACTGTCATAACTTCCAAGTACAGTGGTTTATGAGTAATAATGTGAACACACACATATAGGTGAATGAGATGCTTTTTGGTAGAGTAAAAGGTCTTCCTTTCACTCTTGTCTTCATGACAACTGTGGAAGTATGAAATATATTTTAGACTAAGTGATCTGTTGACCTTTTTGAACTTAAAATTGGTATCAGGAAATGTGCTAATGAGATTTTTGAAAAATTAAGTCAATACAAATTTCATCTCATTGTAGCTAACTTTAATAATTTTTATGCAGATGATTTTACATTTAAAGAAGATGCATGTAGAGAGTTCATTGTTAACCATATACGATGGGACCATTTGGAGGGAGGCAGCCTTCTAGCATTTAAGGGCCCTGGGGGGGTGGCACAGGTAAACCTGGGCTGCAGGCCAGCTCTTTGGTCTGCCACTCAGTAAGACCTAAGGCCACCTCCACTCCTACACTGCCGGTGAGAGTGTGGGTCCCAAGTCCCATTGTCTGGGTCGCTCCTATCCAGCCACACACTGGGGCTTCTTACTGTACCTCACATGCCTCACTTACCTCATCTGCAGCTGGGACAATGAGAGAACCTTCCTTACAGATGTTGTGGAAATGAAATGAGACTGAATGCAAACATTTAGAACAGTGTCAGGCATGGCAGACACTCAGTGAGTGTTACTTGATGCTGTTACAGTGACTTAAAAATAGAAACCCATTCTTGATACTACAACCCCTTTCCAGGCAACCCAAAGGAAATATATTAGGTTTTTGAAGTTTCCTTAAGTTCACTTCAAACAAGTGATATTTTAAGAATTCCATTTGTTCCTTGAATGGTCATCATTTACAATTGGAATGGTACAGATAGGTCTTTAGTAAAACTATGCCTATCCAATGGCCACCCAGCCCCTTCCTAAGAATCATCCAGGGCCACTAACGCTATAAAAATCTTGGAGATAACCGCACTGAAGATAGCAGAAGGAGGAGGGCAGAGGAAGTAAGGAGGGGCACGGGAACAGGAAAAGAACTGGGTGAGGAATGTGGGTGCTTTCCCAGGCCCTGTATCCCTTTGGGCCCTGTTCTTCCTTACAGCCCTTAGAAGACTCTACTTAGGCCCTCTGCCTCTTGGGGTGTGCCTGGGACCCCCAGACTTCTTCTCCTCAGAAAAATGGTTGTGGCTCTTCCTGGTCTGTGTCCCAGAGCAAAGCTGAGGTGTTGACCTTCTTCCAGGCTGGGTCAGGCCTGGTCAGATGAGCTTTCTGTTGTCTCCTGAATGCAAACCATTGTTTGAGGCAGCGGAAGATTCCAGGAGCGGACGATGCACTCCTTGCCTCTCCCTGCTCCAGGATGGTGTGGATTGGGCTGCAGATGTTGTGTGTTGTGTGTGTTCAGCTGTTTGGTGTCCCTTGGGAAACTATGTTCAGTCAGGGAGTTCTATGGCCTTAAGAAATAACTTCCAAGCCAGGTGTGGTGGTAAACACCCATACTCAGAGCTACTTGGGAGGTGAGGTAGTGGGCATCGACAGGTTGAGGCCGTCCTGGGCCACTTAATAAGGTCCTTTATCAAAATAAATAATAAGGCGCTGGGATATAGTTTAGGAGCAGAGCACTTTCCCAGCATGAGTGAGACTCTAGGTTCAATCCACAGCACATCACCCATCCAAAAAAACAAAACAAAACAAGACAAAAGAAAATTCAGTGGTAAACCTCACATACAGTGCAGAATGATAGGGACTTTCCGAGACTCTGCAGTCAATTTTCCCCCTTTAGTTTAAATTGAAATTCAGGATGGTAAATATTTACATTTCATCATTTTTAAAGTTTCTGTATTTAACATCACTCTCCTTTCAGTCCTTTGTTCTGGGAGCAGCCTGGGGTTCAGGATGATTTTCCTTTGTTCCCCAAACTCCTGCCTGCCAAGAGTGTTTGTTCCTCTCATGTCCAGTGGTTCAGGTTTTCCTTTGAGGTTTAATATTCAGTACTTATTCTTCTTGGAGAGTCCTCATTAATTCTCTCCTTAGCCCCTATATATTTCCACAAATAAAACCCAGCTTAGGCTGAGGGTGTAACCCAAACAATTATTTTTGAGTAATGGGGTTGAATAGGAGCTGTCATAGGAATGGGTTGGAAAGTAGTGATTGTCATTAATAATGCTAATTTCTCAAGGGTCCCTTTAGTAAGTGATGCTGTCCACTGGGGGTTCTGACACTAGGATGGCTGGTTTCTGTGCATTTTACTGGGGAGTTGTGTGCGCTTCCCATCTGTTACTAAAGTGGTTTTTGCTGCCCTAAATCAGACTTTGATACTCATGTGTATGGTAGTGTTTTGGGAACTTGGACAAAATAAATAGCATTGAGGTTGTGTACGGGCAGTTCAGGTGGTGGGATTTTGTTTCTCTGGTGGATGGACTTTGCTGGCAGACACAGTCTGGGGTTTCTCCCTATCCCCCACCCTTCACAGCTACATTGGCAGGTAGGGTGGGACTGCAGTAGCCATTTATCTAGGAGTTGATTGGAGTCTGGTGCAGCTTTAGTTTCACTACAGAGTTTAGTGCTTATTTATATGCTGACTCATATTGTCCTCCCATCCCCATATAAGCTTATTTAGTCTCCCCCTCCATTTAAAGCTCTTTGGGTTTGGGGAAGGATCCGTCTCCATGACTGGCCCTTGTGAAACTGTTTCAGAGGCTCTGTGACTTTTCTATTGCTGCAGAGAAATAATTCTGAGGATTTTTTTAATATAGAATATTATTTGCTTCTTTGCTTCTAACTATAGAATATTCTTTGCTTCTGCTTTTATTAGCATTTGTAATTGATTTAAACTTAAAGGTGGTCTTTTTGTACTAGCCAGTAAGTCCTAGCACCATCAGCGCAGGCTGGAGAGGCTCTCGATGGACTTGGTACCATTGCAGTCTGGAAATAGATCTACCTGGGCTTTTTCCAGGCTCTTACCAGTGTTTAAACGCGTGACCGTGGGCAGGTGCCATCCCTTCCCTGAGCCTCCTTTTCTGCTTCTCTGCCTTACTGTGTTATGATACCTGGAAACCCTTGTGATCCATGGTCTAAACTCTAAATTAGGTAACTCCTTCCTAACCCCTGAGGTCAAATTGAATCTGTTAATGTTTATGCAGCAAACCAAGTGGAAATGAGATTGGAAATTTCTATACATCAGGACAGTACAGGTTTTGCTACCAAATGAGTTTGTCAGGTGTTATTTTGCTGTGAAGTGAGTTGGTGAATTGACTTGTGGACACAGAGGATAGGCTTGTGTTTTTATATCCAGTAGCATGAACCCAGAGTGATCTGTGCACAGGGTGGGAGAAGGTTGAGGAGGTATGGGATTTTGAGCACTGTGAAAGATATAGGCTCTTATTCATAGGTTTTTGAGAGAGTCACCCAGAGGGTGGCTTGTTTTTTTTTGGTTTGGTTTTTTTTTGGTACCGGACATCCAACTCAGGTCCTTATGCTTGCAAGGCAGGCGGCAAAACTACTGAGCTAAATCCCCAACCCAAGGGTGGCTTGTTTAATGTCACAGAGGTAGTTGGTGGCAAAGGTGGACGAAGAAAAGCCCTTTAGAAAAATGGATATCTAGCCATCTCAGTCAGAAATCTAGACCAAGAACAGACTATTCATGGATACTGTGATTAAATGTTAGCTTTTTTAAAGTGTGCAGATACGAGTGTTTTCAAAGCTGTTTTTCAACCAAGCTTGGCAAGGGTTGTCTCCTCACCAACCAGGTCTCTTTCCTGTCAAGTCTGTTGGGTCTGTGCTGGGAAACCCTAGCTTCTGAGAATGCACACCCTTCCCTGATAAGAGGGGCAGAATTGCTATCAGAGCCATCAAGGTGCTCTTGGCCTTGGTTGGCACAAAGCTGCTTCAGAGTGGTTCCAAGGGCCTCCTCATCTGGAGTCTCTGGTGACTGCCATTGTCTCCCCCATTATTTGGCAGCCCTCGTGCTGTGCCCACTGGACTTAAGGAATGCCATTTCTGTGCCACCCTGTCTCAGCTCTTCTGAACAAGGAGGTGAGTTGGGAATATAACTGTTACTTGGAAATGAGCTAGAAAATTGCTTTTGACTTTTTTTAGACTGACTTCATTCCTCACACTTTTTCCTTGTTTCCCTGCTGTCTTCTCTCTTTTTAACCTTAGGTCTCCATTTGTAATTTTCTCAGCAGGATCTAAGCAAAGCACACATACGTAGAAAGAGCTCAGAATATGGTGAATTAACTAAATCCCAAAGAATTTTGATAAACACTGGCCTTTGTTGGCTATCATTTAATGCTGTGAAGGGAATCCTGCTTATCAGTCTGAACTGACAATTGTCTGAGTGGCTCCTCTGTGTGCTGACACTTCTCACACTGAAGTGAGGTGTTGGCTCTTGAAGAGGCAGGTAGGCTGTAAGGACTTAGCTTATGACATTTGTAGGGTGAGCTGTGATTTGGAGTTGAGATTGGTAATTGAGGACAGATTTGCAGTTGCTCATCTTATTAAAGGCTTTGGAATCTGACTGATGGGAAATATACAGTATTTCAAAATATACCAGGTTTTTTGCTGGGCTACTTAGAACCCACGATTTTGAAGTCTAGGGAGCCTGTCATCTAAACTGAGTTGTGATATCTAAGAGAATAAGTCAGCGGTTAGCATTTCAATAGAAAAGTGGCTAAATGACAAAATGTTGAAAAAAAGCAATTGCAGTATACTTTAAACTGGCACTGGTAGTTGAATGATGCACTCTTATAAACCTTTTTCATTTATGTAGACACTAAGGGTAATGAGCAGATGGGATCCATTCTATGTAGTTTGAAACCAGGCATGGCCACTTTGTAGCCATGTGACCTTGGGAGCCTTTCCTAACCTTTCTGTGCTTCCATTTCCCCACCTGTAATATAGGGATAATACTGATGAGCATTTTATAGCTTTATATAAAGATTTAATGCCTAGCTTACTGCTGCCTCCTAAGTGCCCTATAATTGTGATAGTATTTCTTTTTAGTAGTAACAGTGGTGTAATAGTATCAGACTGCAAGCACCTCTGGAGTCATCTCAGTCCAAACTATTAACTTCCTTATATTATCCCACTTACTTTCCACTGTGGCTCTGTTGTTTACCCCTTACTCTCCTGGGCTTTGCAGCCTGCATTGTACTCCCTTTACATGTTAATGCAGTTGGAAGTCGGGGTACACATTTCAGCTGTGTGCTGAGTGCACTGTGCAGTCTTCTTGGGCTTCTCCCCTCCTTCAGTCTCTCTGCCAAGACTGCTCTCTCCTCAAGCCCCTTGTCCTGCCCCTGTCCCCTAGTTCTCAGTCACTTCTGATGCAATAGGAACAAGAGGATATCAGCCACCTCTTTCCTCAGCTTCCTTCCACCTACTACAAAGGATGGCCTTCAGAAGAACTGTCTCTTTTCCGGTTCACAGCCTTAATCTGTCTCCTTCACAAGGAAATCATTGTCTCAGCGTCCCTATTCCATATTCTTTTTCAGTCTCTCACTTTTACTCCTGTCTCTGACACATTAACAAACACTGCTATGGTCTGAGTGTGTCTCTCAAAGGTTCAATTGTTAGGAAGCTAGATCTCAGTGCAGTCATGTTGGGAGGTAGGGTTCAGTGGGAAGTGTGTGGCTCATGGAGTTGGAGCCACCATGAAAGACTAAAGTCTTATGTGAGTTCTCGCTCTTATAAGAGTGTATTAGCTATTGCTGCAGCCTTATTGTTAGAATATGTTGCTATAAAGTGCAGCTATACTCATGTTTACTCTTTTGTATGTGTGCACTTGCCCTTCTGTCCCCCCCTTCCATACAGGGGATTGAACTCAGGACCTTGTGCTTACCATGCAGGTGCAACACTACTGAGCTAAATCCCAAGCCCTGTCCTTCTGCTTTTTGCCATTAGTTGAAGCAGCACAAAGCCTTCACCAGCACCATGCTCTTGGATTTCTCTGCCTCTACAACTGTGAGCCAAAATAAACCTTTTTTTCCCTTATAAATGATCTAGTCTCAGGTGTTCTGCTATAGCAACAAAAAACAGAATAAGGCAAAACAAAACAAAAACTCTGAAGCAAAGTTTCCTCCCTTTATCCTGAACATGAATTACTTTCCATCTTGGCTCCATCTGTGCTTCTGGAAAGAGTAAACTGAGCTCAGTGTCTCTGTTCTTCAACCCGGGGAATCTAGCTTCTGCCTTGCCTTACAGTTCATTGGAAACTGCTTCATCCAAGGCCTCCCCTGGGGCCCTAGAGCCTGCCATAGTCCCACCCCACTCTCTCACTTTCTCATGCGAGGCTGCACCCCTCCCTTGGAGGATTTGCCTTCTGGTGCCTGCGGACCCAAGTCCCCCAGTGTGTATCTTCTGGCAGACTCAGCTGCAAGGGCTGTGGCTGGTGTTGTCTTGCGGATTGTTTTTCCTTCTCATTTTATTCTGTTTTTCCAATTTATTTTCTTTTATTTTTAGGATTTTAAAAGAATGTTTATACCAAGAAAGTACAGAGAGATAGAAAGTAAATTCCAACAAGAGAGAAGTTTAAAAATTCCACGAGGTTTCCTAAATTAGAAACTAAAGGTTTCCCATTTGTTCTCAGGAGCGTGTATGTGCCCTGATTTGTCTCTGTTCTGAGGGCTTTCTAAAGATCCCTTTTAGGTTTTGTTTTGTTTTGTCTTTTTTTTTTTTTTTTTTTTTTTTTTTTTTTTTTTTGTAAGAAATCCTAACCTGAGTTCTACTCTCTCAACAAATTTTTAGGTACACAATACAGTACTATCAGATCTCTAGAAATTATTATTTTTTTGTGTGTAACAGAAACTTTATACCCTTTGAACAGCAGCTATCAATTTCCCTCTCTCCCAGTCCCTGGCAAGCACCACTGTATTCTTTATTTCTTTCAGTTTGGCTTTTGTAATTCTCCTTTATCTGTGGTTTGGCACCCTGTGGTTTTGGTTACCCATGGTCAACTATGGTCTGAAAATATTAAAAGGAAAATTATAGAAATAAAACATTGAGAATTTTTAATTTGCATATTGTCCTCAGTAGTGTAATGAAAACTTCAGCTGTCCTTCTGTGCCCTGCTTCATCTGGCTTGGGACGCAGATCTTCCTTTGTTTAAGGTGCCCATGCATTTATGCCACCAACCTGCTAGTCACTTAGTAGCCATGTCAATTATCAGGTTGTTTCCGCATCAGTGTGTTAGTGTTCAAGTAACACTTATTTTACTTAATAATGGCCTCAGAGTGCAAGAGTAGTGAAATAGTGATTCAGATACCATATGCCAAAGAGAAGCTGTAAAGTGCTTCTTTTACGTGAAAAATTGAAAGTACAGTAAGATTTTTGAGAGGGACCACATTTTTGTAACTTTTATTACAATATGTTGTTAAGTTATTTGTAATCTCATACTATGTCCAATTTAAAATTTAAGCTTTTCCATAGGCATGTCTATATAGGTTTTGCTTTTTTTTTTTTGGTACCAGCGATCCAACTCAGGTACAGTGCCACTGATTTAAATCCCCAGCCCGATATGTCTATATAGGAGAAAACTTGCTATGTACAGGGTTTGGCATTGTCTGTAATTTCAGGTGCCCACTGTGAGTCTTGGAACATATTCTTTAAAGGCAAATGGGAGAGTACTGTATTTTAGATACCTCACCTAAGAGAAGTCATTTGGTATTTGTCCTTCTATAACTGACTTATTTGGTTTCATCCATGTTATTGCATATGCAGAATCCATATTTCGATTGGATATATACACCATAATTTCTTTATCCCTTGATCTGTCAATAGGCTCGTAGTTCTTTATACCTAAGCTATTGTGCATAATGCAGCATGAAAGTACAGGTATCTCTTCAAGATCCTAATTCCAGTTCTTTTGGATACATACCAGAAGTGGGATTTCTGTATCATGTGGCAGTTCTACTTTAAATTTTGGAGGAACTGCCACACTATCTGTCGTAGCAGTGGCACCACTTTTTATCTTCCTAATTCAGTTGCTCTTTCATATACCACTGGCCCAGCTGACCACTCACTGCTTCTGGAAACTTCTTCTCTGTGTCTGAGGGAGGTGCCCTGGTTTCTCTTCCTCAGCTCCCTCAGGGAGCAGAGCCACTTGTTTTTTGGACATTTCTCTGGATGTCCTCTGGCTTACTTCTACGTTTATGTGTTTGTTTTAGTCTGTTTTGGGCTGCTATAATAGAATATCACAGACTATTTAATTTGTAAACCATATAAATGTGTTTGGCTTACAGTTCTGGAAGCTGAGAATCCAGGAGCATGGCATGAGCATCTGTGCAGGGCTTCCTGCTGCATCATAATATGGCGGAAGGGAAAGTGAGCATGTGTAATGGAGAGAGGAGGGGTAGGGACTACACTAGTCCTTTGATCAGGAGCCTACTCCCATGACAATTAACCACTTCCAGGATAATGACATCAATCCATTTACAAGGGTGGAGCCTTCATGGCCTAATCATTTCCTAAAGGGCTCACCTGTTAATACTGTTACAGCAGTCATTACATTTCAACATAAATTTTGGAGGGGACGTTCAAACCATAGCATTGTTCAAAACTGATCTCATGATGTCCTCCCCATGCCAAATGTGTTAATTTGCTAGGGCTACCTGGCAAAGTTACATAAAGTGGGTGGCTTTACATACCTTAAATTTATTGTCTCACAGACTTCTGGAAACTGGAAGCCCAAGATCTAGAAGTCAGCAGGGTAGCTTCCTTCCTAAGGCTGTGATAGAGATTCTGTTCCATGAGTCTGTTCTGGCTTATGGTGGTTTTCTGGTCTACTTTGTGTTTCCTGGCCTGTAGAACTATCATTAGTTCTCTGCCTTTATCTTCACATGGCATATTTCTAATGTCATATCTATCTAAAAGGTTTACCCCTTTTATATGACATCAACCATAAGGGATTAGGATCCTCCCAGCGACCTCATTTGGACTAGATTGCCTTTGTGAAGATGCTGTCTCCAAATATTGGTTACATCCTGGGCTACTGGGTGTTAAAAATTTCAGTTTGGTTGGGGTTTATACAGTTAAATGCATAACACCAAACAAAATTGCTTTTTCTACGTATTTCCTATCTCAGTAGCCGGCAGCGGTGTCCATGTTGGTCAAGCAGGAACTTGGGCATCATCTTTATGTTACTTACTTTTGTATTAACTTGGGGTCCAAGAGCTTGCAGAAATTGGAAGCAAGATTTTGAAGTTGGCTAACAGCCTCTGCCCCATATCTTTAAGTATCTGTAACCTTGGTACAAAAGCAATACATAATTTTAGAAAGTTACAGTAAAATATGAAGATAAATTTGGTTCTACCATACAGAATCAGTTTTTAATCATTTCTTCATGCAGTTTTTGTCGTTTACTAGTTAAATCGTATTACATGTGCAGATATTGAATCTAGCTTTTAAAATTCAACTTTGTATCACTTGTGTTTGATCATATCTGCAGAAAATCATCATGAATCATTTTAAATAGTGTGTATTATTTCATTAATGATATGTAATATCAACTTAGATATTTTCTTCTTATCCTGTTATCAAACATATAGGTATTTCTGTTTTTTTAACTTTTATAAATAATGCTGAGACAATCTTAATTATTAATTTGGATTCAGTAAATAAATTTTTTTTTGTACTGGGGATTGAACTTGGGACCTTGCTCTTGCAAGGCAGGAGGCGGCACCTGTGAGCTAAATCCCCAGCTCAGTAAATAATTTGTTCATAATGCAGACACGATTCAGCTGAGAGTAAAGGGAAACGACACAATCAATTTATTAGTGTTAATCGAAGGAAAGCTAAACCTATATAGGTTAACAAGTGTTTTAAGTGTTATTTGTAAATAGTTACTTTGTTAGGTAGATCATAGTGAGTCTCTTTAAATTAGCATATGTTTGTGATATATAATAATCACATTAATTTTGGGAATAAATATAGATAGATACCATATCTGATCATCTTATCCCATTTCCCCTTCTGGGCCTCCCCTCTCCCCCTTTCCCTAGTTCCCCTTTTCTATCTTCAAACATAGATTTTTTTAATCAACATTTTTCTTGTCAACTCTTCCCTGTAAGTCCTTAACAGAGCTGGGCAGAACTTCCTGGGGTGATGGAAATGTTCTTCATCTGACCTGTCCAAAGTGGAACAGTTAGCCAAATGTACTTTGGGTACTTGACATGTAGTTAATGTAATGGAGGAACTGAAATTTTAATTTTAGGTTCTGCTGATTTCAGTTTACATTTAAGTAGCTACATGTGGCTAGTGGCTACCATATTGGGTAGGACAAGTCTATAATTACGGTGACGAAAACACTTTCATAGTCCTTACCTTTCCTTAGTCACTCTTCTGAGTGCTTTACTTATTAATATATTTAATCCTTACACTGATTCAATGAGGTAGTCTGTGGTTACTATTGCTATGTAACGTGTTTCTTCAAAGCTTAGTGGCTTAAAATGCCAACAATTATTTATTTGGCTTAAGGATTAACAATTTGGGTCAAGTTTATCAGAAATAACTCATCTTTACTCCCTGCAGATGGGCCATAGGATCTGCTTCTAAGCTGGCTTGGTTACTGGTTGGCAAGTTAGTGCCTGCTGTTGGTCTGTATCCACAGGGCAGGTAAGGCATCCTCAGCATAGTGGCTGAGTTCCAAAGCAAGTGCTGCAAAATACTGAAAGAGGAAATTGTCAATTTCTTAAGGCCTGAGAGCAGGAAACTGACAAAGCATCAACCCCAACAAATTCTACGGGGCAAGGAAAGCAATGTGTGTAACAGGGGAGAAGATGGAGACTTCACCTTTCAGTGAATGAAGTATCAAAATGTTGGGGACCATGTTTTAAAATTATTGTAGATGGGTACAGCAGTCATTTTACAGATGAGGAAACTGAGCACTGACAAGTGAAATTCCTTGCCCAAGGTGAGTCTACTGAGTGGCTAAATTATAGTTTCTGCCAGGCAGCCTGCATTTTTAACCTCAGTACTATATTTTCTCTTTCTGTAATTCATATATTCAAGACAGGCATGCCTTGTGGCACACACTTGCAATCCCAGCACTCAGGAGGCTAAGGCAGGAATTGCAAATTCAAACCCAGCCTGGACAACTTAATGACTTAGTGAGGTCCTATCTCAAAATAAAAAATTAAAAAAGGGCTGAGAATGTAGCTCAGTGTGAAGCCTTGGGTTCAATCTCCAGTACCACACACACACACACACACACACACACACACACACACACACACACACATTCATATCTTCTTCTTTTTTTTGTTTCATGGTACTGGTAATCATGGTAATCATTTCATAATTATGAAATGAAGTGAATTACACATATTTGTGAAACAAAGCTTTGTGAATATGTAGTATGTGTAAGGGTTTGCTCAATGTCAAACTCATAATGAAGACATTCTTGGTCACCTAATCCAGGAGGTGGTGCTGGGCGGCAGTTCTGAGCCCCTGTGCTTTTGTTCCATTTCCTGATGCCACTCAAAGAATTTAACATATCTAGATTGAAACAAACCGTGATTCTGAGGAAAACTCCTAAGTCTTTACCTATTCCCATTTTATGGAATATTTATAAAATTAATCAATTAAACATTTAGAACTATAAATAAAGTTCAATAAATGTTTCTGGTTTTTACTAATAGTAAGGCTCGAAATTATATCCTAATTTTGATTTTTTACATAAGTTTAGGGATTGATATACCTCTCTCTCTCTCTCTCCATCCATCTTTATATAGATGTATATGAATATGCAGATACATATATTTAGGGATGGATTTTATATATATATATATATATGTGTGTGTGTGTGTGTGTGTATATATATATATATATATATTACACATATATACACATACATACACGTGTGTCACTGGCTAGCATGGATTCTTAGCCACATAGAAGATGGAAATTACACATGGGCCAATTTTTAGTTTCTAGGATAAAATAAATATAAATTTATTATAGGAAAAAAACCAGACACAGCTGAGGTGGCCACTCCACAGTTACAGCAGTGCTATAACTAGAGTTTCATTTTAGTTCCTTCTAGTTTCATCCTAGTTCATTCTAGTTTCCTACACATTCTGCTTCCTTAACTCAGGGAGGCCATTGGCTTGCTCCTTTGATTAACCATTTGTTTTCTTTCCCCTTTTTATCACCAAAAGAGTGGCTGCCTGCTTGTTTTCTATGAGGCAGCTGCTTCAGAGTCCTTTTAGCTCCCGGCCTTAGTTATGCACCTACACTCTGGAGTCCGACTGTGTGGGTAAAAATCTCTTTATAAGTTACTTGCTCTTTGGCCTTGAGCAAGTGACTTAGCCTACCTTACAATCTTGCATGCACATAGTCATTTTTTTTTTTTTTTTTGGTACTGGGGAATGAACTCAGGTCCTTGCACCTGCGAGGCAAGCGGCAGAACCACTGGGCTAAATCTCCGGCTGCAGTCATGTGTTGTTTAATGATGATACATTCTAAGAAATATTTCATTAGGTGATAGTATATTCACACACCTCAGTGGTACAACCTACTGCACACTTGGGCTGTAAGGTACAGCTTGTTGCTCCTAGGCTCCAAATCTGTACAGCATGTTACTTGTATCAGTCAGTTTTTCCTATTGCTGGTGCAAAATACTTGATACCCACATCTTAAAGGAGGAAAAGTTTACAGTATTGGGGCTTGCGGTTTCAGTGTTTAATCCATGGCTGGCTGGCTCCAAGGCAGAAACAGCATGGCGGAGGGGTGAAGTGGAGCAAAGCTCCATGAAAACTGGGAAGCAGAACAGGAGAATAGCACCAATGAGAGACATGCTCAAAGGCTCACTTCAGGTGACCCACTTCCTAACAGCACATTCAGATATGAACATCAGTGGATTAATCCACCTGTGAGTATAGCATCCCACGATCCAGTCACTTTCCTTGAGTGACATAACCTCATCGGGTCGACAATTTAGCTTAACTCTATCACATTACTATACAGAATACTATCTGCAATTATCACACAGTTGGTAAGTATTTGTGTACTAAAATGTGGAAAAGGCACTCTGATAGGTGATAAAAATTTTTTTAATTGCAGAACATTTAGGTGATAAAAATTCTTAAGTTTCATTATAATCTTAGCATCCACTCTCATATATGTGGACCACTGTCGATCAAACGTCATTCTGCAGTGTTTGCCTGTAATATATAGATGTAGTTTCTTGGGAGAAATGAGAAAAAGTTAAAGATTACCTCAAGTTCTAGAAGCTGCCTGATAAAATAATGACTGCACCTTTCACAAACTGAAGGAAACAGTTCTTTGCAGTTCAAAGCCAGTGGATTTGTCCATGTGAGAGAGAGGTGGTCCTTTGTTCCATTGCTCCTGATTTGCACATTAAACTTTGGTTTGATACTGTTTGCTACCACGATGAGCTCTGCTCATTTCACACTATTTGTTCTCGATGTAATTATGACAATGCTGATTCTTTTCTTACCAAATATTCTTTTTTTTTCTGATACTGGGAATTTAACTCAGGACCATGCACTTTCCAGGTAGGTGTGGCACCACTGAGCTACATCCCTGGCCACTTATCAAAGATACTTAAGAAAGGTTGTAGCTAAGTGTCTCTAGCTTTCTAATTTCTGTGTTTCTTAGGCAGTGTATATGAATCTTCCTGATGTAGAAAGCCCACGCTATCATTTCAGAATCAGAAGGTTCCAAATGCTGAGAGGTCCACTCACTCAAATCCCACATTTTTCTTGAGTCCTGTTCCTTATTTGTTCATATTGTGATACTTGGCAGATTTTCTGTACTGTTTGATTTTTCTCTTAATTGGCCACACCTTATAATTAGGTGCTCTGTCTGGGCTTCCTGCATCTTATTTTCCAGAGGCCACGTTGCACCCCCAAGGTCACTGTGCCACTTGCCTCTGGTATGTACAGCTATCATTCCCTCTTTTCCAAAGCATGCTGCCTTACAGACCAGCTTCCCTATTCTTCATCTCACAAGAGAGGTCCCCAGTGTCATTTTTTCTCCTAATGACTGAGTGTTCCTTCTGCATCATTTCTTACCATCTGTCATGATCTGGCTGCATGCTGACTTGCTTACTGCCAGTTTCTACTGCTGCCTACAAGCTCTGAGATGGCAGGGGCTATACTTTATGTTGTTCATCAGTTTACCCACCTCCCAACAGGGGCTTGTCACATAGTACACATGCAATAAATGGTTGGTAAATGAATAAACAAATGCACAGGCTTCCTTTTTTATGCTGATGCCCTCTCTGGTTATTCCCTCTTCTTCATACTCTAAATATGTTAGTTTGCTATGTCCTATTAGAACATAAGTTCCATGAGGACAAGATCTTTGTTTTGCTCAGTGTGATAATATTTGCCTCCCAAGTACCTACCTAGAATGATGCTTGGCAGGAAGGTCGTATCTTCATGTTTCTGTGACATAGCCATGTTCTGTCTATATTGATATGTTCTAAATATTTTGCATGTAGTTATTTATTTCATCTTCACATTGACCTTGCAGGAGTGGGCAGGTACTGTTAGTGTAAGAAACTAAGGTTTTGGGCTGGGGATGTAGCTCAGTGGCACTGTGCCTGCCTCACAAGCACAAGGTCCTGAGTTCAATCCCCAGTACCAAAAAAGAGAAAGAAACCAAGGTGTTAGGATGTTAAGTCATTGTTCATTGTCACTCATCTGCTAAATAGTAGAGCTGGGTACCCAACTCTGGGCTCCTGAATCCATGCTTTTCACCACTGAGTACTGTTATAATACCTCTTAATGTTTATGTGCGTATTCCATATTGAATACATCACCAAAACCTTGTGCCTTCATTGCATACTCTGTAGGGCTTCTCAAGAGATGAAGATGTAATAGTTCTCTTCAAGAGATTTAAGAAATGAAAAGTGGCCTAGGGTGGGACCAAATGTGTGAATGGCAGGGGTGGGAACTTTGTCTGTTTTACCCCTACCCTGGGCTCTCGCCCTTTGTGCTGGGCTGTCCCACATTCTCTGCATGGCCTGAGGTTTGGGGAGCAGACAGACACTTTATCTGTCTCTCTCTCTCTCTCTCTCTCTCTCTCTCTATCTTAGTGCTTACGTTCTTTGTGTGGAGTTGGCTCATGTGTATAACAAATCTTAATGCCTTTTTCAAAATCCCCTTTCCTTCCCTCTTCTCCCGCTTCCCTGCATCTCTTGGTCCTCTTCCCTTTTAAGAAAGATCTGTCTTTCTATTTTTTATTTTTTTCTCTTCATTTATAATTTGGGTTTCTCATATAAAAGAACCATGTGATATTTCAGCTTGTGCAGGCACTGATTTACTGTGAACACTTCTTGAAGATCCTCGGGGTTTTTGTTCCTCAAAGACATCTAACACCGCCATGTCTATTCCTTCCTGTAGACAGTGGTGGCAGCCGCATGCTGCCCTCCAGGACAGAGACGACCCCATCGCCTGCAAACAGTTCTGGGAATGGACACCCAGAGTACATTGCTTATGCGCTCGTCCCTGTGTTCTTCATCATGGGTCTCTTTGGCGTCCTTATCTGCCACCTGCTTAAGAAGAAAGGCTATCGTTGCACCACAGAGGCTGAGCAAGATGTTGAACAGGAAAAGGTTGAAAAGATAGGTAAATAACTTGGATTCTTTTTATTGACAGGGTGGGGTAGGAAGACAATTTTAAATAAGAAGCCATACCTGTATGCTTCCTATCTCTGTGAGGCACAGTGAGCCATGTGAACAGCAGCTCTCTGTGTACCTTTCCCAAGAATCACACCTAGAGTTTGAAACATTGCTTTTATTAACTGGCTACCACATAGGTAAATACCTGCATTGGTCCTGAGGCCTTGGGCAAGTGCTCTGAATCCCTGTTGTGTATGATTTAGCTGAAATTTATTTCTAATTCATGTAATTGGCATTTTAACTTAATGCAGATGAGGATAATAATCTCCATTTTGTAGCAGTTTAGAGGAAAGATTCATTAGTGGTTGGCACATACGGTCTCTCAGTAAACATTAATCTGCTATTACAGTTGAATCAGATTCTAATAAGAAGGGTAGGAAAACTAAACAAGTCTCATCATTTTTGTATTACTTTGCATTCTGTAATATTACATTTTTGTTCTGTCTTGAGTCTACATGATTGACATGTATGTTTACAAAGTAAATGATTGTGGAACAGTGCAGGAAAGTATGGCAGGAACCAGTGCCTTAGTATGAACTTCATGATATACTCTCCTTTCCTTGTCACCTGGAGTTTTAAGTCTGAGCCATGAATCCTATTTTACTGTCATTTCTTTCCAGTCTTTCCTTTTTTGGAAGGTTTTCTGACTTGGGCCCGGAGTATTAGTGAATAACTCTCCACATCCCATAAAGCCCCATACAGGCAGTCTTTGCAGAGAGGTGACATTTGGAGTGGGTCCCCCATCGGGCAAAACCACAGGATGGCAAAGGGGAGGGACCTGACTACTTGCCAGCTTGCTGGACCGTTTGTCTTTTCCACCCCCACTGACCTTTGAGGCTGAGGCAGAGCACGATGGCAGGATGAGTCATGTGTCAGCTTATGACCAATCCAAAGTGGAAAGTCGGGCCTGCCCCTCTTCTCCTCCATAGATCCCTGTAGGTTAGGGTTACCAGCAGGTTCCATGCTGGCCCTCTAAACATGTGCACTCATGTTGGAGAAGACTCTTTTCCAGGTAAATGGGTGGCCCCATACACCTTGGCTGTTCTGATGAACCTGGATAGAGAATTCCACCCTCTCTCTTCCTTCCTGGTAATTGAAACAAATTATGTGGTTTCTGACTGGAGCCTTGATAGTTTTTCAGAGACCATCACATTATATTGCTGGTGCAGAGTCCCCGAAAGTAAACTAAGTTTATGGGCAGGTAACAGGGTCAAAATTTAGATAATTGGGAAGTATATTGAAAAGGATGAGAGTTCTATAAATAAGAATGAATATCTAACTTAAAAAATAAATCAGTACTCTCAAATTTATACAGTAAGCTGGATATAAAAGCTAAGGAAATTTGTTTCTTTTATCAGCTTTCTTCTTTCCTCTAAGGGTTTAGGTAAATGATGAGAAAAGTAATAGCGGTCCAGAGTATAGGAATGCATTTCTATACTGTTGTTTAGAAAGTGAGTGGATATTTGACCATGAGAAGAGATGGATAGACAACTCTGATACTTTCTTTTTAAGTTAGTTATGTCAGTAAAGTCACAACGTGTGATGCTGGAAAGTGTGGGTCTGAAGGAAGAAAGCTAATATCTCTGCATCACACATGACCACCTGAGCTTTTGGGCAGCTGTTCCGTGAGGTCTTGGGCTCTGACACTGAGTGTCTAATCGACTTTCCGCCTGTGAGTGGCCAAGTTTGACACGGACTCCCATCCTCTTTTCTCTTTCAGAGCTGAATGACAGCATAAATGAAAATAGCGACACGGTTGGGCAGATTGTCCATTACATCATGAAAAATGAAGGTATGGATATTTTTGTGTTCAGCGCAATTTAGTATTCTTGTTCTATCAAAAACCTGCTTTGAAGAATCAGAATTGGAATGGGCTCGCCTTGATTTACCTAAGCTCCCTAATTCCCAGGCTTCCACATTATCCGGGCACGGGGGAATTCACATTAGTGAGTTTCTGAGTGCCTGTGACCTGCGTGTTGAGGAGAGCCAGCCTGGGGCTGATGGCTCCTGTTCCAGTCATGGTCTCCCTGATTCCGAGTTGTGTACAGTTGGGAAAGTCTCATTACTCTGTGAAGCCTCAGCTTCCTCCTACAAAATGGGAGTCATAATATGTACCTCACAGCACTGTTGCGAAATGGCACATGAAATGCTCAGTATAATAATAAGCACTCAAATATTATCTGTTATTTTTTTGTACTTGAAAAACTATGGTAAAATACACATAAAATTTGCTACTGTAACCATTTTAAAGTGTGGAATTCAGTGGCACTGAGTTCATCCACAATGTTATGGTACCACTGGTGGTTCCAGAACTGTTTATCATCACAAACTAACTGTGCACACGAAGCAGTCACTCCCTGTCCCTCCTCCCCCAGCCTCTGACAGCCACACCTCTGCTCTCTGTGTCTAGATTTGTCTATTCTGTTTCTCTGTTATCTGTTCCTAAGTAGGGAAACATTTTAATCAGCTTACCCCTTGGAGTACGTGTCTTTCCCCTGTGAAATGTATTGTTACCCTTCATCTTCTGCAGTGGAAACTTCATTTAATTGTGACTGATGGTCATAGTTCTGACCACTGTTATTATCTCAAGAGCATCCCACCCTGTTTTCTGTTGCTGTCACTAAACACCCCTCGTGCTCCTTGGGAAGAACAGAGGTTCGGGCTGCCTGTGGGTCTGGAGGCTGGCGTGTGTACGAGCCTGGCCTCTATCCTGCATCTGCTCAGGGCCTTCTTGCTGTATCATCACATGGCAGTCGGAGCAGTTGTACCTGAGGGAGCTTGCTTTGTGCCAAAATCACTCCCTCAGTAACCCATTAGTCCGTGAGTGCATGAATCTACTCTTTGGGCAGAGCCCTCATGCCCCGGTCATATCCTAAGGCGCAGCCTTCAGATACCATATGCCTGTGACTTTGGAGACTAAGTTCTGATGCATGAATTCTGGGGACCCACCCACCATAGCAGATTCTATCTCCTGAGTAGTTTGAGTAGTTTCTCCTTGTCATACACTCAATAGCTGTGGATTCCTATACATTGAGTTCTTGTGCCAGTTTAAAAGAAAATGTTTTCCCTGGGCTGTCCTTGTTATAATTGGCACTGGGTGACTTATGTAGCATGCACTGATAGAGCACAGCCATTTGTCTAAGAGCTGAAGTCCCTATATATTCATCAGTAAATCCCTGCTCTTCTGCCCACACCCCTCTGCCTGCAGATTCCCCACCCCTATCTTGCCCGGACCATTTGTCAGTGTGTTCTACTCTTCCCTGACCTTTTCACTTGGGAGAACAGCAGTTGCACATGTTTCAGCATAATTTCCAGTGGTGTTTTTAGAGTGTGCTTTGTATGTATTGGACTTAGATCTCGATGTTTTATGTGTGTGCTTTATGTGTGTAATGTCTTCAAATCCTGAAAACATCACTGGAGTTGATATTGTTATGCCCACCTTACAGAAGAGAGGGTGGTTCCAAGGGTGAAATTCACGTAGGTAATGAACAGCCTATCTCTTCCCACCCACTTCTAGATACTGGGTCCCTTTAAGCCACAGAGCACAGAGTTGCCTCTCCTTTCTTTTTTGTTTTTTTGTTTTTATTGTTTTTTTGAGACAGGGTTCCACTATGTAGTTGAGACTGACCTGGAACTCACTGTGTAGCCCAGGCTAGTCTTGAACTCACAGAGATCCTCCTGCCTCAGCCTCCCGAGTGCTGGGATTACAGGCATGTACCACCATGCCCAGCCTACCTCTCCTTTCTTTTAATTTTCAGATTTTAATTTCTACAGTCTATATAAATCAGGTAGCCAAACTGTACTCATGGTGGTATTGCTTTTTATCTGTTTTTAAAAATTTTTATTAGTACATGTTTGCAGTACATAATGATTAATCATGGAAAGTTGGTACATGTGCATAACACTTCTTAATTCTTTTTGTTTCCCCTCCTCCCTTCTCTTTATAGTTCAAACACATGTCTTTAATTTTGGTTTTGTCTTTGGGATTTTTGGTTTTTTTTGTTTTTTTTTTGGTACCGGAGATTGAACTCGGGTCCTTGCACTTGCGAGGCAGGCCACTGAACTGCTGAGCTAAATCCCTGGCCCCAGTATCTTTAATTTTGGAAATCAATTTTAGCTTAGGCAACTATGTGTTGGAGTTTGGATCTAGTAGCTGACCTGCTGGGCAAACACACATTGTTTCCCTACACTTTACATCTCCCTTTTGATACAAGATATGTGGACTTTTTCCCACTAAGCATTTCTCCAGCTCTCCAAACACCAGCTGCATGTCCTATAATTTAACTCATCTCTGCGTGTGCCTCGGAGATAGCATGTGACCCCTCAGTTAGGGGCTCAGTCCCAAACACTGTCCCTGCTTCAGATGCCAGTCACCAGTCCAGGCCTCTGGTACTTGTGACCCAAAAGCTATCAATCATGCAATTTCCACAGCCTTCTCCTTGGGTTTGGTAGTTTGCTAGAATGTTTTCTAGAACTCAGGGAAACATTTTATTAATATTTTTTTGTTTTGTTTTTGGTACTGGGGATCGAACTCAGGAACTTGTGCTTGTAAAGCAGGTGGCAGAACTACTGAGCTAAATCCCTGGCCCTTAACATTTGTTGGTTTGTTATGAAGAGTGTAACTCAGGAACCACCAGATGAAGAAATGCACAGGACAAAGTATTGGGGTGTGGGGTGGAGATACAGCTTACATCCCTCTGTCCATGCCCTGGTGCACCACCCTCCCAGCACCTCGGTGGGTCCAGCAGCCAGGAAGTTCCAACTCTAATCCCTCAGCCTTTCTGATGACCGGCCCCACCCTCGTCCAACCCAGTAGACTCGGGATCTCATGGCTCATTATGAATAACAGACATTCCCATCTCAGGAAGTTCTGCGGTTTCAGAAGTTCTCGGACACAACTGCATGCTGACTCTTCCTCCCTACACTAAGGGCTGGATTCATGCCAGTTCTGTCTTTTAACCTGTGACATAGAGCCAAACTGACCAGCTTTTGGGTGGTCAGAGTTTTCTTGCATTATATGGAAGTTTGGAAAACCCTAGGGACTCTGTAGCTGAGTTTCTGCAGTGGGCCCTTAAACTGTCTCCAACAGTACAAATGGAGAGAGCTGCGGTTACTCCTCAAGATCCTTGATTAGTCCCTCCAAGCCAGAGATCCCTTTGTGAAGTTTTTACCGTGACACCATTTATACCATTGTAGAAAGGACGCCTTTACAACAAATTTGATTATGGAGCGGGCTCTGAAAGGTGCTGTGAGGATTGTGCACCCCTGCTCTGTTAACTGTACTCAGCCTGTGTCGGTGGGTGGGTACCTGCATACTGAAGGAGCAGCAGGAGAGTGGCAGGGTTTAAAGTATCTGCTCTCCTCTCACACATCAGATATTGCGGCCAACTCTGTCACTCTCCACTTGTGTAACTCTGGCTGGTCATTTACTGTCTTTAAGCCTCAGTTTCTTTATCTGTAAAATGGGAGTGATAATTCCTCCTATGGTTAGGGTTGTTGGAAGAGTCCAGTATGGTAAGGTCTGTAAAGCTTTTAGCTGGCATATAAATTTTGGTGATGGTGTTATTAGTTACTGCTTAGGACATTTGTGCATTGTATAAGGAAAAGTTTGAGGAAATAGTAGTAGGAGACACAGCAGGGCATTTTCTTCTTGCATAACTTTCACTTTTGTGCCTGTTATCAAGAAAAAATTCGGGGGAAAAGAGAGGAAGCATATTCTGGAAAAAAATGTGAACTAGAAAATTTCTTCAATTCTTTTTCCCTCTAACTGGTTCCTCCCATTTGTGAGGTACTTATGGAAGGAAGTAGAGTTGACAGAATGTTGGCGTGTGTCCGGAAACTCTCTCTTGGCTGGTTGGAATTATGAGCAATATGCAAGGAGGAGACAGCTGGCCCTCTGTATCCAGGAATTCAACCAAAAATTGAAAATGTTCAAAAAATCTGTGTCTTTATTGAACAGGTGCATACTTCTTTCTTGTCATTTTTCCCTAGTCAACCCAGTGTAATTGCTATTTATATAACATTTACATTACATTTGGTATGATAAGTAACCTAGAGATGATTTAAAGTGTGCAGAAGGATGTACATGGGTTATATGCAAATGCCACTTACATAAAGGACTTGTGCTTTTGTTATCTTTGGGAGGTCCTCTGTGAATACCATGGACAACTCTTTATTCAAGAGAAATTGCTGTCCTTTTATTATAATTCCACAACGAAATTAAAGCATGTGTTCAAGTCCTGCCAGTGGTGTTTGAGGAGTTTTCTCATTACAAGAAGACAGAAATGTTCCCAAGGGACACATGACCAAAGTTTACTCCCAGGTGCAGACTTGAAAGTTAGCCTAGAGGTGGGGTGTGCATGTTTGTGCACACGTGTGTAGGTGTGGACGTGTGTGTCAGTCCCACGTGCTCCCCCTGCTCAGACAGAGTGGGTGTGAATGATGTTTGCACAGAAACTAGAGTTCACTCTTAGAAACTTCACTCAGCACAAAGGGGCTGTTGGGTAATTATTTCTGAGATATAGGGATGAGTCACAGGAATTCATGAAATCGTGAGAAATACAAGTACACAAGAAACAAGCTTGAGTAGTGACTGTAATATATTTTATCTTCCGGTATCACTTTATAATTTGGTCTTTCATTTTAAAGGCATTCATCATTTTATGGGTGATTAATTTTCTTGGGCAACTGTTTAAACTTTTTAGTTTTAAAAAACTCATTATTTTAAGTGCTAGTATTGCTATCTTTGTTTTCATACCCTTTGTTGTTTTTCTTTTTCTCTGTTTATACTTTGGAGTTTGGTAAATTATGGCATTTAGTAAGTGTAAACTGACAAATTGTATATTTGTATCCAATAAGATATGCATTTGTACATGAGATTGTGTATCTGTATTAGTCCTTTTTCTGTTACTATATTAAAATACCTGAGGCTAGGAATTTCACAGAGAGAAGTTGATTTAGTTCAGTATTAGAGGCTATAGGCCTGAAGTCAGGCAGCTTCATTGATTTGGCTCTGCTCATGGCCCAGTGTGGCTGGGTGGCATAACAGTGGGTATCATCATGGGGTAAGTGTGCCAGAGGGAAAGGTCGCAATGAGATGGGAAGTCAGAGAGCCAGTCATGAGTAGGGCTTCTGCTTTTATATTTTGGTGCTGGGGTTTGCCCCAAGAGCCTCCGCATGTTAAGCAGATTATCTATCTCTGAGCTACATCTCCAGCCCTCTTTTGTAACAGTGTTCTTTTGAGAACCAATCAGGGTACCATGAGAAGTATATCAATTCATTTTTGCTTTTGCTTTTGTTGAGTCAGGGTCTTGTTATGTAGTTCAGGCTGGCCTTGAGCTCACTGTGTGGCCCAGGCTGGCCTTGAACTTGCAGTAATCCTCCTGCCACAGCCTCCCAAGAGCTGGGAGTGCAGGTGGATGCCACCACACCCAGCTGAGAACTGTAATAATCCCTTCTGAGGGCAGCACTACCAGTGACCTAACCACTTTCCACCAGGCCCCACCCACCTAGTAAAGGTCCCACCCCCTCCCACATCGCCACACTCAGGACAGTCTTCCGACACGTGAATCTTTGGGAGAGATGAACCCCTTCCAAACTACAGCAATATCCAACCCCATTACTGAAAGAAAATTATTTTCCTGGATCCTCTTTATTAATCAAAAGGGAAAATGATTGAATTGTCTTTGTATATGGGGAGAGATACTATGGGTCCATTGTTGGTACTTTGAAATGACAAGAGCCTTGTTTAAAATAAAAACTTGTGTTTGAAAATGAATTTTGACATCCTCATGGAAACTTATGAAGGTCAAAGAAAATGTTTCTTTTAGCCAAGAATGGTATGTTGTGTTAATCTCTTCTTCCTTCCTTCCCTTCCTCCCTCTCTCTCCCTCCCTCTTTGTCTCCCTTCCTCCCTCCCTCCCTCTCTCCCTCTGTCCTTCCATCCTTCCTTCCATCCCTTCTTTCTTTCTTTATGCAGTGCTGAGGGCCTTCTCACTGACCTAGGTCCCCATCCCTTTTAAATTTTTTCACAATTTTGAGAGAAGGTCTAAGTTGCTTAGTTGACTACACAAGACTGGAACTTGCAATCCTTTGCTTCAGCCTCCAAAGTGCTGTGATTATGGGTGTGTGCCATTATGCCTAGCAAATATTTCTTAAAAAAAAAAAAAAGATTCATACACTCCCAAGGGTGTGTCCCTCAGGAAGATGCAAATTGGATCCTGGGGGAGACAGAAAATTCTTAGTCTCTTACAACACAGATATGTACAAACAACAGAAAAAGACAGGTACTGTATCTTTAGTATTTCATTTTCACAGGAGGCTGATAAGGGGAAAATGTGGAAAAAGGCTCCTGGGTGGGGCTAGAAAAGTAGGTTGAGAAGCACTGTGTGTAAACCCCTGACCCTGAACTCCCACACAGCAGGGTTGGAGCTGGACTCAATTGTCCTCTTCTGGAGATGTCATTTGAATGACCGTTCGGTGCTGGTCGTGGTGTCTAACGTGGTAAATAGTGATTTTTAAAGAAATTCTTTCCTGTCTTTAGAATTTGTTGTGGTTAGTCATGGGAACAATGCTTTAAAAATCAATGGAAAAGGTTAGGAGTCAGTAATAGTAGTTGGCCTTGCCTGTTAAATAGCCTGGAGAAACCGAGCATTCCCAGAGGCTTTATGTGCTTGAGAGCTGGGCCACTTCATAGGAGCTGAAGGGAAGGGGTGTGGGTGTCTCAAGAAGCTGGGATTCAGTTTGCTTCCTCCTCTCCCACATATTTGGAGTTTTTTTTTTTAAAAGAACATTTGGAGCCTAATTTAATCTATTCTTTAATTTCCTTTTTACTCCTTAGCAAATGTGGATGTTTTGAAGGCGATGGTAGCAGACAACAGTCTGGTTGATGCTGAAAGGTGAGTACTCCTCCTCCTTCCATTTAGTGGGGCATTTTTTATTTGTTCAGCTGTGACATTTGAAATACTGTTCTATAAGAGCAGAATTCTCAACTTTGGCTCTGTGGATGTTGGGGGCCAGGTACCCCTTTGCTACAGGTGTTGTCTGTGTACTGTGGGGGTCTCTGATGATGTTCCTGGCTTTAGCTCAGCAGATATCAGACCACCCCACTTTGCCCCCACTAGGTGCAACAAGCCCAAATGTCTCCACATTGTCAGTGTTCCTGAGGGGACTCTATCCTGGTCAGGAGCTGCTGTGGAGAGATCCAGGCCCGAGGAATGATGGCATAGAGGCCAAGAGCAGGAACACAGCTTTGGTGCTGGGAGCTTTTGGTCCAAGCTTCCCTGTACCACTTACTGACTGCCTGTTCTTGGGTGAGTTCGCTGACCACACTGAGCTCCAGTCCATCATCTGTAAAATGGAGATAACTGAGTGTTGTGTTGACACTGAAATAGTCTTCTTTGAACAGATGGTGTGGGCATACCCGGTACACTGTACTTTTATATTTCTGATTCTAGGTTATGGTCACCGAGCACCATTTCTTTCATAATTAAGGATTAATGCATACTTATCATTTTTCCAATAAGGAGCATGTATCGAGTGCCTGCTGTGGGCTGGATACTGTGCTAAACATGGCATTCACAGCCTTTTGCCCTGGAGGAGCTCAGTGTGGGCACACAGGTGGGCCTGTGAGGCATTATGGGAGATGGAGCCCGAAATTGCTGCAGGAGAAGCACTGTTGGGCAATCTTGGAACTCTGTGGGGCCGGCTGAAGTCACAGTGGCTTAGGGAAGCGGCATCATTAGAATCAGCTGTTTCAGAGACAGAGCTGCTTATAGAAAGAAGAAAGCCCAGGACAAAAGGGGTTGGAGCACAAAAATATAGGGCAGTGGTTGACTTGGGGTGGCCAGAGAGTGTGCAATGGCAGCAGCATGAAGGCCAAGAAGGCCAACTGGGCCTGAGAGCCACGGCGAGAGGTTGGATCTTTTGCTGCTTTGTGGATGGGCCTGCACACAGCACAGGTCGAACATTAATGAGGTGTGAGATATTCTTTGAGCACACAGGGGTGAGCTTGGGAAGTTCCCATGATGTAACTCTCAGGTGGACACAGACTGCCCCCACACTCCAGCCCTGACTGCAGACAGCTAGGATGAAGATGGTATCAGTTCCTGGTGTCTTTGTCTCCATCATCTTTAGGCATTCTGTAGGAGATGTCATCAGGCTTTATACAGAGCTGGTACTTGATAAATGCTCGGGGAATGACTATAGTTGAAAACATGAATGTAACTTTCCAACATATGGCGACAAGTTCACACTGTTTCTTGATTTACTAAATGTGAATCCTCATCCCCTACTCCTGGCCTGTACCATTTTAAAACATGAGTGGGTTAGGCAGGTGTCAGCAACCCAATGCTGGTCTGTGCCATCGCTAGTCTTCCAAGAGGCCCTTTTGGGCTCTGTCCATGTCTCAGGTGCCAGGCTCTGAGATGCACCACAAGCTGTTTCCTGCTCAGTCTTGCCCTGACCTGTTCTAATCCTTCCTCTTGTAGTGGCCAGAGTCTGGATACATGCCTTTTGAAAGGAGCCAAATCTGGCCATGTATGTCTGCCTGTTATATTCTGGCTAATCTGGCCAGATTTCTTACAGATGATCAGAAGTGGTCTCCATTGTTTCTGAAGCATCGTGTTCTGTGATCAGTAACACTGTGGTTCTAGCAATGCAACCTTCTAGGTTTGGATCTCTGATCCACACTTCTTTGCAAGTTACTTAGCTTCTCTAAGCTTCAGTGCTGTCATTTTTATATCTACCATTTGTGGTTCTGAGTATCAAAGCCAGGGCTTCACACATTGTAAGCTAGCCCTTTACCACTGAGCTATATTTCCCACCAGTCCTCCTTTATTTTTTCCTTTTGAGATAGGAAACTATCTCCTGAACTCACTAGGTAGCACAGGCTGGCCTCAAACTTGTCACAATACTCTTGTCTCAGCCTATGGGTGCTGGGGTTATAGGCATATGACACCACACCCAAACCATCTTCCTTCTTGAAGTAAGGAAATTGTTAATGCTTGCATCATAAGGTTTTATAAAGATTAATTGAATTAACAAAGTTCTTGGAATGCTAAGTGTTATTTTCTTATTACTGTTATCTATCAACACTGTCAACGTCTGTTTTGAGCATCACTTTTGATACTTGACCTGAAGCTTTCTTCCTTTGATGCAAAGGTCAGATTGGATTTAATATTCTTATTATAAAGCATCTGATAATTCCATTGGAATTTAAGGTTTTCTGTCTCCCAGAAATGTTTGGAGGATCATGCTGCTGAGAGCTCTAGGCAGACACTTGGCTGTGTGTGTGAGCAGCTAGTATGACTGCATGAGAAGGAAGATACATGCTTTGGAAAGAAAACTCATACTCCAAAGTCAAACGCTGCATCATCATTAGAAGTGGTGGTTTATTTCTAGCCAATTAATTGAATTTGAGAAGTGGTAAATTACATTATGATTGTTTGAAACGAGCTGTCCCTGAGAGATCCTGAGAGCTGAGTGCCTTTGTTTAAGATCAGTCTACAGAGACCATGTGTACAATTTTTTTCCAATTTTAATCCTGCTTCTTATATTACAGGGAGAGATGTTTGGCAGCAATTTCTTTCATGAAACCAGTGCTGACTTTTCCTTTCCTCTTCTTCCCACCATAGCCCCTTGACTCCTACCACCCCTGGGAGCCCTGTGAGTCCTGGGCCCTTGTCACCAGGAGCCACACCAGGGAAGCATATCTGTGGCCACCATCTGCACACTGTGGGCGGAGCTGTGGAACGAGATGTGTGTCAGAGGTGCAGGCACAAGCGATGGCACTTCATAAAACCCACCAGCAAGTCCAGAGAGGCTCGGCCACGACGCCAAGGGGAAGTCACAGTCCTCTCTGTGGGCAGGTAGGGCCTTTCAGATTCTCCTGGTTTGCATGTGTTGCTATGTGTTAAATTTGGAGTATATGCTCCTAAGCCTGGCTCAGGTTAGACCTGTAGGCTTTTGGATGTTTTCTGATCTGGATATTTTTGTTAACAGGAGTCTCCTAAAAGGCAGCTATTGCTAGGTCAGGAGATGTATTAATTAAGGGAAATGATTGATTACCTGTAGCAGAACTGAGAACCACAACTACATACAATGTAGACTGTTTCACTTATGGATATGAAAGCAAGGAGCAGTGTGTGGCTGGCTCATCACCTTCTTCCAGTCCCAGGCCCCTTCGACCCATGGCTGTGCCCGGTTTGCGAGTAGAAGGGAGTTTGTGAGAATTATGTATCAAGGGTTTCTAGCGAGATAGTCCAGGGAGTGGCTCATACTACTGTGGCTCATAATCCACTCTTAGAATGAAGCACTTGGTCACACCTGACTGATAGGCAGCCATGTTGTCATGTGCCGGGCAGAAGAGACAAGAGGAAATCTGGCACTCTACAATCTCTGCCACATCAGGTCCCTTGCAAACTGTTCTGACGACTTGCTTCAGTTTACCTCCATCGTGTCCTGGGCATCTCAGTCCTAAAGTACTATTTCCTTGTGAAAGAAGACCCTGCTATTCAAGGCTCATATAAACCTGACATGAAGCATTTTTGCAGTTCCTATATTTGAGTTCTGAGGCTCTTGCAGGAAGCTCATTGTAAGGCCATGTTTGGAGAGGCAGTTGGATCTCCTGTGCTGGTAACAGGGTGAGCACTGAGAAAAAGCTGTTACCAAAGCACCTTCTTTTTCTTGGAAAAACTTCTGTCCAGAGGAACCTGACTCATTGCAGTCACCTCTTTTGAATCCTCCCATCACTGCTTACAAATGTAACTGAGGCTCTGGGCCTTAGTTTCTTCCTGCCGAAGGTGAGGATGACAGTCCATTCACCTCATAGGATTGCTGTGAAGACTCAATGAAATGACTCAGGTACAGGTTTGAGAACTCCTTGGGACACTTACGCACCTAGGAAATATCAGCCATTTTTGTTATTATCCTTATTTTAATTTATTTGGGTTTCATCATTTTGTTGCATAAGCCACAAGAAAACTGAGGGCTGTTTGCCACCTGCAGCTAAATGGGACAACTCATGACCACAGTGTTTTAGTAAGAGGCGCAGTCCTGGGAATTTATGAATACAGATGAATGAGAACCTGTAGCTGTTTGGACAAAGCACATTTTGTTTGCTTTAAAAAAATCTGCTGAAATTTTCAACCTAGATTCAACATGGCTTCTCAAATGCCCCAAATCCAGCTCTCTTTCTGGGATATTGGGCCCTGTGAGCATTTAATGATTTTAGGCTGTTTTTCAGCATGTGTTGCTCAAGAGTCTTCTAGTTGGACAGTAGGTCTGTGTATCCGACTTTTCCCCTGCTTGTTTGCTTCCTCCTCCTCACAGTTGGTGATCTCATTTGGAACAAAGAAGGATAATTTTATTTTATGTCATTTGAAAGGAAATTAATACCAGAACTGCAAAGACATACTATTGAAAGACTAAAGGGATAATATTCTAGGAAATTACTCAACTTTTAATGAAAATCTCTTCCTTCACTTCTTTAATTTTTTCCTTAATCTTTAATGAAAAGTTTATCTTTATAAAACAGAAACCCCTTCCCCTACCACCAGCTAGTACTGAAAGAGCGCATTTCTGTGTGTTGGTGTGTGTGTGCGTGTGTGTGCATGCATGTTTGCACCAAGTTAAATGATCTGATAGGATTGAATTTTGTGAGGTTGCTACCTAGTTCCTATTTGGCTTATGGCTGTCTATTTTATTAACTGGTTATCTTTTTCTGTGGGCTTCTATGGTTAAAGAAACGTTTGTTAAAACCCATGCCATTGTTAGAAACCACAGTGCCAAGGCTATTTAATATTTGAATGCCTGTATTTTCTAATGCACTTTCATACTCTGCAAAATACCAGTGTAGTCTGTGATGTAGCTGAGTCCCAACAGCTGGGCGGATAGGCAGGGCACAGGGGAATCGCTGGTCAGAAATGTCACTTTTGTTGAATATGTTTTCCATTCCTGTCTTAACTTTTGGCTGGGTTTGTTAGGGGTCCTATAGATAAATACTTTTTAATGCACTCAGTTGTTCTTTAGTGAAAAAGCAAAGCCATCACATCACCTCTTTGCTTCCTCAGATTTAGAGTCACAAAAGTGGAACACAAGCCAAACCAGAAGGATCGGAGAAGCTTGATGTCTGTTAGCGGGAATGAAAGTGTCAATGGGGAGGTGCCTGTGACACCTGTGAAGAGAGATCGAAGTGGTACGGAGTAGCAGGTGAGCTGGAGCTTTGGCAGCTGTGGAGTGTGGTGGTGCGTGGTGGGGAGGGTGTGCCAGTCTGTGCCACAGGGGAATGACGTTGGGAAGGGAATGGGAGAGCTTTTCTGGGAGGCTGAGGGGACTGAGTGGCTGCACGTTAGCTCTCCCACAGAGACAACAGATTCTGCCTTCAGGGTTTGGCTTGCATGATCTTGAGCCTGGAGGGCACAAATGGTACAGCAGCATGGAATGCTGGGGACTGGACTGAGCTAGAAACCACAAGGCAGGAAGTGTCTTCTTATAAAAAAAAAAAAAAAAGGTAAAAACCCATACTTAAAAAGTGAAATCGCAGATTAATAAATGTTGGCAGCTTACTAATTTTCAATAAAAAAACCTTTCAGGCTGAATAAGAAGTATCCTTGTCATTATTGTAGGTAAAGAGTGATTTGAAAGACTGGAGCAAGTGAACCAATGCTTTTTTCTTTGGTTTGGAAACCAGTTTTCTTTGATGTGTGACATCAAAGAAAATATCCTCAATAGGAACACTACCCTGAGATACCTTTTGTAGGAATATTACTCTTTGCACCAAATATTTTGGAGCACTTAAAAACAAAACAAATGGTTCTTGGTTAGGGAAATTTAATTTTGAATATACTGCTTTAACAAACAGATGCAAAATACTTATGATAAACTTGATACTGGTTTAGCTTTCATCTTACTCATTCCTTTCTGTTTCAGATCGAGTAGCATTGATTCTTTTTATGCTTAGTCTATGTAAAAGTGCAAGTGAGTAGACCTGTTCTCAAAGTTCCAGGGGGCACTATTTGGTCCTAAAAATGACAGAGGAGTTTATTTGAACAAAGGTAGAAAAGATTCGGGGGGAGGGACGGTCAGGCCTGGCCTTGAAGGCATGAGAAAATAGCCTGAGCTATTGAAGGCATGAGAAAAGTTGAACCTGAGCCCTCTAGTCAATGTGGCAGGTTTAATATCATTTTGCTGGGGACTTGGGCAAGATATGCCAGCTTGTTATGCCTCCCTAGAAAATGCAAAGAATGCCACCTTGAGGGTGGCTATGAGATGTTGGTAGCGTGATGGGGATTCAGGGGCTGGCAGTGGGAATCCTCCCTCAGTGTCTGTGCTCTGGTTGCGGTGTTAATTCCTTTGTTCGGGGGAGGAGATATGTGGTGCATTGGTGAAAATTTCTGTAATGATTGGCCAGACTGATGGGGGTTAAAGATGCTCTAGAAGCAAACTGGAAGGAGTTGCTCCTGAAGTCTCCTACATCCTGTGTGTGCCAGTTTTTACAGGCCTACTTTGAGGAGATGTGGCCCTTTCTCCTAGCTGAGGAGGCACATAGGGGCTTTCTGTAAAGAGCAGAAGCAATGTAGACCAGTGTGTCTTAGGGCTCTGAGCCAGTTCCTGGTTACCTTGCAAGGAAATCCAAGAGGAAAAGACAGAGGATGATGAAGTGATCAATATAAGCAGCTCCTGTTAAATTAGTATTCTAGTCTTCTAGACTTTGTGCTGGTGTACATCTCTGATGTCACCATTATAAACATTTCTAATGGGTTGATGTGATCATCCATTATTTACAGAGGAGACTGATACATCGAAAGGGTAAGGTACATATTGAAGATCATATAACTGGACAGAGGAGCCAGGATTTGACCCAGAGCCTCTAACTCCAAGATCGAACACAGCAGCCTTTCCTTCGACCTGCAGTGCTGATTAAGTGGTAGCCCTGGTGATATAAAAGTCTTGGTTTAATATGGTAGCCTCTTCTCATCTGTGACTACTTACATTTAATTAAAAATTTCACTCAGTACTAGTCATATCCAAGTATTTAGTAGCCGCAAATGGCCAGAAGGTACCCTATTGGATATAAATTATTTCTATTTCCATGGGAAGTTTTATGAAGCAGAGAAAACAGTACCTTAGATGTTAGAATTGGACTGCTGGCTGATCATGATAAATTAGAAAAGTGTCCCTGTTAAAGTCAGGGAGGGCTTGGCTGGGAAGAGCAGTGTCTTCTCCAGTCTAAGGTAAGAAAGGCCCACCAGGTTAGCTGCCAGGAAAGTGTGGGTGACAACAAACGTGTGGGATGGATTCATTATCTCCTCAGGGAGTTGAGAGGTGGAGCAGGTTGCTTGTGTAAGAACCTGGTTCAATCCAGCAGGAACTACAAGGTGATTGATCCTTTTTCACGTTTTCCTGGTTAGAGCTTGGCAAAGAATGGGAAAGGTGTGAGGAATTAGGATTGCTTCCCTGGCTCTTTGGTCTGAATTCTGTCTGACTACAGGAATTTGATATAATCATCTCAAGTCCCAACCACATGTAACTGGTTTACAATTTGCTGTTGTCTGCAAAGCACACTGTCATTCAGCAGGATTATAGAAAAGAGGATTAGAGAGCTTCACTATTTGGAAATTTTACTTAGGTGCCTTTACCCCTTGTTCTCCTAGAATGTGAAATAAAGGTATTAGGTACATTTGTGTAAGGCAGGTGCCAGTGTTATGCCTGGGATACAGGTGATGACCTGTAGAGGGTATTCAGACTCTGTTGTGCTGTCCGTATTGGCAATGGACACTCTGGTTCTGGAAAGGGATGTTCTCAAAGCTTCCAGCTTGCTGTAATTTTGAAATTAGAAATAAATAATTTTATTATGGAAAAGCAGAGAGAATTATAGGAATGTCCACGATCCAAGAAATAAATTAATTATAATACAGCTTTTTATTTAATCATACATCAGCAAAAGGTGGGTGCTAATTAGTACTTCATTTTGTAGATTTAAGCACAGAGTTTAAGCATCTTATTTAAAGTTATCAGCAATAAAGTGATGATTTTAGAGTCAAAGCCAGGCAGCCTAGTATCATAGGACTCATTCATTTAAGTCAAGGACAAGCAGGTCCCAGCTCAGGTGGGAACCTCCTGAGGTAACTCCAGGTGATTCTTCCCATAGGGCATGGACTCAGAGAAAGAAGTAGTCCATTAAGTTTTTCCTGCTAGTTTACATATATGCCCCAAACAAGGAAGAGTTTATCTAAAAAAAAAAAGTATGTCTGGGATATTTAATGTGGCTTGAATTTTCAGCTGGGGCAGCGTGAAATATTTCCGTCTGGCCCAAAATCTGTGATTGTGGACTGAATCGGATTTGTCCTAGAATGTAGCTGATAAAGTAGTAAAGGGGTAGTATGTGTCTTTTATACATTTGAGTATGGTCTTGATAGTTGTATTTTTTTCTTGAAAGGTATTTTTAAGTTTGGATTTTAGTTAAGTTGTTTTACTGCAGGTCCACATATTTAAATGCAAATGCAGGTCCACTCATGGTTTCTTTCCTTCCCTCCCTGTGTCCCTTTTGCTTTTCCTCCTTTCTTTCATTGTTTTAGCAGAAAGTAAAAGTGGTGTAGTCAGTCCTCTGCATTCATAAGTTACACAACTGTGAATTCAAAATACATTTTTAACAATGTGTCTGTCCTGAACATGTGCACTTTTTTGTCCTTTTCATTATTTGCTAAACAATACAGTATAACAGCTGCTTACATGGTATTTATATTGCTTTTGCTATTTAGAGTAATCTAGAAATGACTTAAAGTTCATGGGAAGATAGATATATGTAGGTTTTATAGAAATACTCTGCCATTTTATGTAATGGCCTTGAGCTTTCACAGATTTTCATATCTTTGGGGGTTCTGAGAGCCAATTTGCCTTGGATGCTGAGGGATGAATAATTTAAGTAATTTGTCAAGGAGATGGGGAAGTTCTGTCTCCCTCTCTTTCCTTTGCTGTTTTAAAAACAAAATGTGTTATTTGTCCTCACCTCCCCCTTATTCTCACCTTACTTCTTTGGCTCTGAGTCTTTTTTTTTCTTCTTGTGGTTAAATGTAACTTACACTCTGACTGATTTATTTTGGCAATGGAGTTAAAATGGTTTCTTTTTTTTCCCCCCACAGAAAATGTGTTTTGATTTCTTCTTAGAAGAATAAGCTTTTGTTCTTCAAAGTTAAATAAATCGAATTGCTTTCAGTCTCCAAATGCCACTGCCTTGTCTTCATTGTCACTGGTCTCTTGCTTTTTAAAAATGGTACTGCACTAAGCATTCTGATTGAACATTTCTGAACTGTGTGGTCCTTTTTCCACTTTTCATTGTATTTTCTTTTCTTTTTTGTACCAGGGATCGAACTCTGGTCCTTGTGCTTGTGAGGCAGGCAGTGGAACCACTGAGCTATATCCCTGACCTTTTTTCATTGTATTTTACTGAGAACACTGCTTTGGGAAATTCACATGATGATATTTCAAATGTTTTCACTTTCAATATTTAATTTTTTAGTCCATTTTAAATGGATTATTTGCGGTTTTTAGCTATTCAGTTGAGCTCCTTCTAAATTCTGAATATTAACCACTTGTCAGATATATGTTTTGCAGATATTTTCTCTTGTTTTATAAATTGTCTTTTCATTCTATTTCCTTTGTTGTACAAAGGTATTTTAGTTTGATGTGATCTCATTCAACTGGTTTCGCCTTCATTGCCTATACTTTAGATGTGATATTTAGAATAATCCATACCCACACCAATGTCTGGAAGATTTCTCCCTGCTTTCTTATAGTACTTTTACAGTTAATTTTTTATTAAAAACATCAGTGGACATTTCTGTTTATATGTTCTTATTATTGACTTATTAATTTTTTAGTAAATGTTTTTTACTTTAGTAAAGTACCTAGGTTTAATATTAACTGTGCCACTTAAGTACCAATAATTTTAGGCAATTTGCTTACTCTTTTCAGCCTGATTTCTCTCCTTTTTAAGATGGGATTGTTGCCAGACATGATAAGTTTAGTTTTTAAATTGATTCTTGGCATAGAGTTAATATTTACTGAATGTTCACTGCCATCAGAAGTTTTCATGGCATGGCTGGGTGGTCTTATTTATTGAGCCATTTCTTAAGCATCAGCTTTTGGCACCATGAAGCTCTTTTTAATTCTTAAGAATATAAGAGCTTTGGATTCTCAGGACATCTCAGAAATAGGTAGTATTGGCCAAATCCCTTTGGTACGTGGCTCACTTGTTTGTGTTAAGGAAACCTTGGACATAACTGCTTCCCTCTTACAAGAGGTACAGTCAAAATTAGGAAAACGGTGATGGAAAATTTTACTGACTTCACTTCTTTTCATCTTAAAGATCAGAAGAGGGGGTAGATGCAAACGTAATACAGACTGAAGGTTTCTGTACCTCACCCTGCCTGCTCTGCGGGTGTGCTGCTGTGGAATAAGTCTGCTTCTTGTCAAGACTGTTTTGTGGCTCATGTTTCCCCCTGAGCATCCACAGCTGATCACAAGTGGTATTTCTAGACCTTAAACCATCCTTGTTCCTCCTCTGCATAGAAGAGGCCCTCTTTCCTGTTTTAGTCATGTAGGCTTTTGGGGGTTATCTCCTGAGTTTGCAACAATTTTCAGGTCTCTGAATTGATTTTCATCTTTTAATTCTCCAGGGAAGGAGGTTATGGTACAGAAATGCCAGATATGTATAGTTTACCTTTTTCTTCCTGAGTCATAGTTTAATTTTTTCCAGGGAAAATACAGGTATGGGGGGTACTGTGGATTGAAACCAGGGCCTTTGCACTGAGGTACATCCTTAATACCCATTTTAAATTTTTTTATTTTGAGACATGGTCTTGCTAAGTTGCTAAATTGTTCATGCTGGGCTGAAACAGGACTTTTCCTTCTTTAGCATCTTAGAGTGCTGGGATTACAGGTGTGTGTCACAACCCCTAATTAGAAAATATATGGTTTTAAAAAAAATCTCTTTTTAAAGTAGATTTTTAAATTATGTTGTCCAGGCTGACCCTGAGCTTATAGGTCCAAGTGATCCTCCTGCTTCAACTTCCCAAGTTACTGAGACCCCATTGGCAGGTTCCAATCTCCTGCTGGGTGCTGTGTTACAAGGCGCAAAGAAGAAGTGCGATAGAACTATAAGATGCAATGCAAAATCACAATATGGGCATAAGATGGGACAAAACCATGATCAACCAATATGATTACAAGTACAGCCATCCAGACAGTATTGATTAAATGGAGATCAAATGGGGAAGCTAGTCACTTAGCAAGCCTACATAGATTTCCTGGAAGGAATGGGCCAGCTAAAGATGTTTTGGTCCCCAGTTAAGGTGATTGATGTCTATTTAGAATATCAATTGTTGCTATTCATCCCTAGGGAAAGTATGTGGGTATAGTAGTTTTTCTCTTTTTAATATTAACTTTTGTGAATGTGCCTGAATTATTTTCTATGCTGAGAGTGTAGCCCTGCTCAACTGTCATAAAATTCTCTAACTCAGCTGTCTGCAATGTTTCCCCCTCTGAAGAAGTATCCCTAACTGCAGTTAGGGAACAAAGGCCATAGTTTCCATCAAGCTGAGAAGGGTCAGTGTGAGGAAGACCACAGTCAGGGGCCCTTTTCTGTGAGCTAATCCAATGGGCCTCAGACAGAAGTTATGCTGTAGTTTAGCAGGTATGAACTTTCTTTACAAGGTCGATCTGGTGGATCCTGGTAAAAGGAGTCTAGTGCATTTGTTGTTGGTTCCATCTGTATGATTGCCAGGAATTTGGAAGCCTCTAGGCAACATTAAATAATTTTTTAAAGAAATTAGAGCAAGTATATCCTCAAAGCATGAGTCACTGAATGGAGAGGTAGGGTGGGGGAAGAACCATGTTTAGAAACTATTTTTAAGGGACTAGAATAGTGATTGTAACCAGTTGGCTCTTAGACCCCTTTATTAATGGAGGTTGTCTATAAGTGTGATATTTTGTTATAAGTCTTTCTAATTTTAGGTGTAAGAAGGTATAGAGACAATTTGAAGGACTATTTTAGCTAAGAAATTTGGAAACTTTTGTGGAGCTCCTGTAGATTTTACAGTATTTTTTTTCTTTTTAATAACTTATAACAGTGTTTAGCTATTGGTATTGCTGGAAACTGCCAGAGGGGCCAGCAGTTGAAGCCCCCTTTTATATCTAGTTTTATTACTGTGGCTTTGATTTAATATATTTAATTATATTTTTCTACTTTATGTTTAAAACTAAGTTAAAGTGAGACCTGTGTCAATCAGGTTAACTTCTTGCTGTCTGTAAAGGTCAATTAAGCCTCCTCAGTTATTACTTTGGAACCATGCATAGAGCCTCTTAGCTCTTCTGTCAGTGTCAGCCATCAGGATGGGTCACAGCCTTTCTTAACCATGTTGCTTTCAGTGAGAGCATGGGAGACTTTTCCTTCTTGGTAACCTACCTTTGGCACACTGTACATTTGTTGATTTCGTCCGCTGGCGTTCAGCAGTCTCCCTGTTTGGGAGGTTGGATAACTCATTAAAGATGTAGGATCCTGTAGAAAAGATTCCCTTATGTCCTGGGTCCTCACTGACCTTGGAGGGCCAAGGCCAAAATAGTGGCTGTCTTCTTAGCCCAGTTACCTTTCTAGTTTTGGTCTTGAAACTTTAGTTGTTGAACACCCAGAAGAGAAGCTCAGTAACATAGCATTTTAGTGGGAGCAATGAGCTTAACTGTTGTAATTTTACCTGTATATCAAAAACTTTGAAATATAATGTATAATTAGAGGACTGTTATTTCTTGTTAACCATGGTTGTTTTAGTAGTTCAATCCCTGTAGAATGTTAACAAGCAGCAGTTATATAATTTTATACATGAAGCTTAAGATCAAAAGCCACACATAGTATTGTAGCATGACAATTATGATATTATCTTTGTAACACACTTAAATGTCAGAATAGCATTTTAGTCAAACACTTCCATCTGATCACAAGATACTAAGCAACACAAAGAAAACTTTCACCTAATGTGTTATCCTTTAATAAGATGCCATCTAAAGAGAATGTACTAGCCTATAAATGTGCCTTAGAAGTTTATAATGTCTAGCCTCTTAACTTTTAGTGTGTGTCATTGTTTGGACTCTAAGTATAGTGACACATATAACATATGAAAACTATTATTTAACTGGTGATCTCATGCTGGCTTGACATGTACCTCTTATCATAAGTAGCTGGAGTGCAAGAGAAAGGCAGATACCTGAGTAAAAAAAACCCTAAACAATATCTTAGAAAATATCTTAGCAATAATGTGTATCACAGTTATATGAATCCCTTCGTCCCTTAATTAATTTTGTACCAAGAGCATCTTTTAATGAAACCTTATTGTTTTTCCCAGAAAACTTAGCCTTTTCATAATGATCAGTATAAACATATCACAATAATATGTTTAGCAATGTTTATTGGGATATATTTCCCATAAGGCCATTGAAATTATTGGGGTCCCCTTTGTGAACAAAGTTCTGGAGAAGTATTTTCAGGTAGCTGCTCTCTTATTCACCAAGGGGAGTCCTGTCTAGCAGTTTTCCTAAACCTATTTAATTATCTTTTTTTTTTCCTCATTGAGTTTATTGGTACATTTTAGGCATACAATACAGTTACATTCATCATTGGGATCTTGTACCTTTATATGACAGATCTTGGTTCTCATTTTTTCCCCTGTCCCTGCCCTCCCTTCACCTCCTCCCTTTACAAACACTTCATTTCCATTTTTTCATTTTCTCATATCTTTTTCTTTTCCTTTAGTAGCTTTCCCCTACCCTTCTCACTTTCCCTACGTAGGAAGAAAGGGGCTATTTAATTATCTTCAACAAATTTTTAGGTGACCTATGGGAACTAGATCATAATAATTAACATTATTTTTGACCAATGAATGATTCCTGAGTTATTACACACAGACAACAATATGTACTGTATTTGTAAAACCCCAGTCTTGACATCATTTTGATCAGCTGGTAACCTGGGGGAAAGCATGTCTTTAATTCTAATGACATTTGTTTATAAGCCAACTTGTTACAGGCAAACATCTTTTAAAAAAATCCAAAAGGGCAAAAAGAAGAAAAACTTTTTGTGATCCAACAAAACAGCTGTATATACTATAACAAACTGAACGGAGAAACATGTAAGACAACTTGTTTATAAACCAGAGTGTACTCAGATGTATTTTGCCAAGTTGAATTATAATAACCCTTTTTAGGTTATTTTTTTAGGTTTTTTAAGTAGTCAGAACTTTTGTAGGTCAATTAACAGAGATCTCTTTAAGAATCAGAAGGAATAAAAAATCTTTTACCCTGTGAAAGCAAAGGCAGTTTTTAAGATGGGCCTTAGTTTGTCAGATTGGAATATCAAGCTACACAGGCTTTTTATAGTTGCTTTGATAGCCATAGTTGTTGGATAGTTGCAGCTGATAGCCAGAACTGCTGCTTGATAGCCACATGTAAGTGTTTCCTCTAAAGGAGTGGACTGTTAAAAGGGAATTTTAACTACTTCTAGGGGTGAGTACATAGACTAGGTTTGGGTGTACAAAGAAACTTGGTGGTACTTGTTGCAGCTAAGTATGTATTTTACACAATAGGGAAAGACGGCCTGTCAGGGTTCTAATCTGTCCTGTTATAGATGTTGATCTATGACAGTTTTTCTCATTTTGTCAGAAACCCTTGGATCATACTTAGCTAAAGGCCCTTCTTAGAGCCTCAGGTAACGTATCTATGATAATAGTACCTGTCCTGGCAGGGTGACTTGGGGAGAAATCCTGACAACAGGGGCAGTCTTCTGGGGACCGGGTTGTGCCTCTTGACACTTGTTTTTGTTTAAAACTGAAGTTAAACTCATAAGGTTTCCTAGGAGTGTCTCATTGTATAAACTTTTCTGTATTATAAAAATTAGTCTGTCCTGTGCTATAAAAGCCAATCAGTATCATTTTTTAGGGGGGAGGGAACTAAGAAGAGTTAATTTTTAGTTCTCCCTAAGGGCTGAAAGGCAGGTAACTTGGACTAAACTTTTATCTATATTTATTTATTTATCTTTTTAGAACTTCAGCATTAAATCTAGACCAGGTCTTTGAATGTGGAGCAGAGATAAGTGAAGGTCAGCTCTAATCTGGACGGTTCTCAAGGAGGGAAACTTACCATTCTGGAAGCTTGGTCCTGAAGTCCTGAAGCCACAAAGGAGAGAGTTGCCTTGGACCAAACACTGTTGAAAACTGTGTTATTATTATTGTTTTTAGGGGCAGGACAGTGGAGAAAGGACAGAAGAGTGACTCTTTAAGTATGGCACAAGAACTAAATTCTATCTCAGGTGTATAAAGGCAGTTAAGATCAAGAGCTTTTTCTAGAGTCGATCTCAAATCTTTAGAATATATATATATATATATAT
>NW_022900947.1:28793936-28802989 GCF_012274545.1 Fukomys damarensis | reverse complement strand
AAAAAAAAAAAAGAATATATATAATAATCTAGAGAATATGTCTCCAGAGACAAGAGCTGTCATTAACTTTTAACTATGTTGCCAAGCAGAAAATCAAACCAATAACCAAAGAATCCAAATAGCTGATTGGTTAGCCACTTTAAAGAGAGTAAGAGAGAAAAGGAAAGTATTAATCAAGCTCCCAGTTTAAAATATGAGTATCTGTCTTTTGAGTTTCTTCATCAGCTGATAGAGAGGTTGCACAGTCTCACAATATCCTGTTATCCAAAGGTGATAAACACCTGTAATCCCTATGAATCCCCTCAGCTGTTTTAGAGACTTGGGCTATGGGAGGGAAACAATTGGTTTAATTCTTTCTTCCTCTAGTCTTCAGGTTCCCTTTGATAAAATAAGGGACAAATATTTTAGATCATGGCTATAGATTTGTTTTTTAGACCTAGAAACCTCATTACCCCTGTCTGTTAGAAAATCCAGCAGAGCACTGGTGACTTGGCTAGTGAGCACATGGTGGTATTATACCATCTACATATCACATGACTGTGGCTGGTGAAAAACCCGTATTTCCTTTTATCAAACCATGAGCTAGGGATGTCTGTATCTTTCTCCCCATAAATAGTTGACAATTTAAAATAACTGAAGAGCTTCATTCTCATCTTCCTTAGACCTTGAAGAATATATGTCAGAAAGTATTTTCTATTTTTATCTTCTGTCTGGTTGGCAGACCAGTGGGGTCTTGTGTAAGGACTGCTTGGTCTCTGTTAGGAACCAGCTGTCTGCTTACCTTTTGACCTCTTAAAACTAAGATATTATTTATCTCTAAATGTAGTAGCTTGTAATACTGCTTGTCGCTCATTAGAAGCCAATGTTTGAGTTAAGAGTAATGTTACATCTTTCTATAGGCCTCTAAAGAGCTCAGTGTACTTAATAAGATTGTCTAAAAACTCTTCTTGTTCTCCTTTGATTTGTACTGTCACTGAGAGGAAAGGACACACAAACATGAGTAGTCCTACATTTTCCATTTATTTCCTAAGGAATACTATCTTTGAGGGGCCTGAACAAGTTAGCTAAGGATGGATATAGTCTCATGGAGGCTTCAGTTCTGGCTGGCCTCTATAGAAGCCCCACCCTCAGCACCTGAAGGGGAAAAGGGAGTAGGGGAAGCCTCAGAAACAGTAACAGTAGGTGAGACTTTGACTTAAGTTTCCTTGGAAGCCTTGTTCTCAGGTTCCTCTGGCTCAGTGGTAGTGAATGCCTTAAGGGCCAGGTATCTGATTATCCTGTGGCTCACATTTACATTTGGAACACAAGCAAGGATTACTTTTTAATGCCCCAAAAGTCTGAACGTAAGGCACTTTTGACCACTTTCTCTCTTTCTAGCGGTATGACTCTAGTTAGGAAACAGAATCATAATCACTACTTTCCTCTGTATTCTATTTTTGCTCAAAGCACAAGCTACAATTGATTTCAGCCCTAACTGATCATGTTGTTTTTTTTTGGGGGGTACCGGGGTAGCTGATCATGTTTTAAAGAAGGAAGTATTGTTAGTAAAACAGATAATCAAGAGGTTTAAGCCACTGCTAATTCTTAGGGAGAGATTGAGGCAAATAGATTAAAGGGCAGCACTTTCCATCCTATAAAGGACATCACCTCTAGAAGCAAAAAGTGGCTTGGAGGAATTTTACCTGCAAAAAAAGCTTCCAGGGAACCTGTGTTATTTATCTAATCACCTGGGTAAGCTTCCTTGACAGCAAGACAGGCTATGCTTTATTCAAGGTTTAATCTAAAATTTTTGTGTCTCTGAAGCATCACAGGTCAAATTTATACTCACTGCCTAGCAGCCACAGTTCACATGTTAGTAAAGGCTCATCTGTCCATTCTCTAAGCCCACATGAAAAGAGAAAAGCTAACATCCCTTTTTATCCTAGTTAGCATATAAAAATCACTAGCTGGTTGTGGTTTTCCCCCATGTAAGACACAGTAGTTTTTGCAAGTTGTCTTAGCATGACCTCCTGAAAGGAGGGGCGGTCCGACTATAAGGGAGTTCTGAAGTCAACTCCTAATGAGTTGGATAAAAGTATAAGGGGCGTTTCTAACTCACCAACAGATACAAAAAATCCAAATAAAAGTTTAAGCCATCTAGACATCCCCAGACTACAGTGGTATTTTACACTGACTTCCCTTCTCACAGGCCCATTTTCTATCACAAATCAGTTATAAGCCCCCCAAATCCATCCCTTTCCAAAAGCCCTGCCTATGAGTGTGAGATACTCTTGGAGTACATCTAGGTATAAAACATAACATTCTGCCTCTGGCCCCCCCATAGACTCAGGTACATTGCTTTATACAATATGCACTTAGCTCATCTCTAAAAGTTGCCAGAATTCTAATATTTCTAACATTGCTGAAAATTCTCAGTCTCCTCTGAGATTTAAGGCATGCTTTTAATTATAAGCCCTGTAAATATCAGAAAGAAAGTTAAACTGCTGACTTATAATGACTCAGGGTAAACATTCCCATTCCAAAAGGGAGGAATATAGAGAGAAACCAGTAGGACCAAGGCAAGGCAGAAATGCATCAGTGCCCCATGATTAAATCATGAAATCTTGTAACTCCATGTCCCGAACCAAGGGCAAGTTGTGGCAAGACACAAATTTCAAAGCCACCCCACCTTCTCCCACAAGGATGGACTTTAGCCTTCAAGGCTTTCTTCTTAGGTTGACTTTGCCCATTCTTTGCAGCTTTCCCCAGATATCCCACATTTCTGGCTTCTCTTAAATTCTTAGGGTCTCCACTGCACTTTGAGTTTCACACTCACAACTTTACACATTACCCTGTTAGGAGCATACTGTCTGGCTTTCCAGACTTTCTTTTGAAATGTAGGTAGAATCCTTGGTGACCCACAACTCTTGCATTCTGCATGCCTGTAAAACCAACACCATGTGAATGATACCAAGGTCTGCCAGCAACTGGAGAAGTAGCCAGGCCCCCTTGCATCATGACTGCAGAGGCTTTAGAGTGCCTAGATGGCTGAACTCTGTAAACCCAATCCCAAGGATTCAGTTCCCTAGACAACCATTCTTGAGCAGAGTGCCTTTGACTTTTCTTCTGTTACCAGCTTTTACTTTTGCAAATTTGAGGCTGTGAAGAGTGGGGTCTTGCTGGTCCCTATGGCTGCTCTTAAGCCTCTTTTCTCTTGTCCTATTTTAAAGTACTTGGCTTCTTTTTAATTTTAATCTTTTCAGCAACCAACTTTTTCTATGCTCTGTCTTTGCTGGTGTTTCCTTTCTGGAAAAGCTGAAAACTTTTAAAATGGCTTTTTGCTCCTCATTCTCATAGATCTAACTAAAAGCAGCAAGTGTTAACCATACTACTGCTGAACGTTCAGCTGCCTGGAAATATCCTCTGACAAATTACTTCATCTGCCATCTTTAATATCAGTCTCCCCCAAAGTCTCAGAACATGGGCAAAATGTAGATAAATTTTCTGTTACAGTATAGCACAAATAACCTCAAATCTGACTGCCAAGGGAGCCTTTCTTACAATTGAAATCTCTAGTAAAGCCTGGTCTTTACCTTCTGCCTTTTGATCAGCATTCTAGTCTTCTGGGCTACTATCTGAATATGTTATTAAGCTCTGGCTTATAGCATTCTGGGCCTTCTTCAATCAGCATCTCCAGACCTTTCCAGACTCCTCCTATGAACCATTTCCAAAGGCTTCTGTTTCACATGGTCACATAATAGCCACAACAAACCTGCTTTTTGGGTACCAAAAATCTCTTTTTTGTGACTAACTTTTCTTGTGTCTCTAAATGGAATGGTCTCCTAGGTTGGAGTTAAAACTCTTACTGTGATAAAGCATTCATTCCATCCTGTGCCTGACATCTCTTGCTATTTTTCTCAGTATAGAAATGCCAAGTTCTAAAAGAGTATAGAAAGAGTAGCAAAAATAATGAAATACCTATTTCCTTAAAATTTTTCTGGTTCATCCTCAAAATTTTTCATTTCTTGCTCTCAGGACCTTTTTATGTTTCTTCATCTTTGTCCCTTTTACTTTTTTCCTGTGCAAGTATATTTCATATTTATTGCCTCCTTCCTGAAAGGAGTCTCATATTTTACTGTGGTCAGCTGGATGGTACAAATCTGTGGTTCAACTGTGCTAGGTTGCAAAAATGCAGTATAAAGAATTAAGTTTATATCTAAAAATGTGACTTGTGTCATTTTTTGGGACAGTGTTACATTTCTATTTTTACTTTAGGGAATAAGGAGGACCCTTTAACTCATCTTTTTGGAAAATTGTTTTCTCTCTGTTTCTGTGTTTCAGTCTCTGTCTCTGATTTCTACTCTCCCATAATCATTGCAGATCACTATGAATATTATGAATGACAGAAAAGGTCAATATAGGGTTGGGGATGTAGCTCAGTGGTGTTGCACCTGCCTGGCAAGCGCAAGGTCCTGAGTTCAATTTCAGGTACTCCCCCCAAAAGAAAGAAACACACACAAAATAAAATGATAATATAGATGATATTGGAGTATGTATCTTGAAGGTTGAGCTATAAAATGAGTGAATAAAATAATCTTAAATTAAGACCTCTCTATTAACTTTTTGGTACTTCTTCATTTCCGCAGGTTGGTTTCATCTCTGGTTTTGCTTGACCTTTACTGGCACACACACTGTTGGGAAGTTAGACCATGTTTGTTACTCAGGCTTGTGTAGTTTCACAACTATGTATGTGTGTTTTGGAGGATGCTAGTGGCTTGAGAATTTTAGCCTTGCCCAGTCTTTATGAAAGTAAAAGGGCACACACACACACACACACACACACACACACACACACACACAGAAAGTAAGCAGGCACAAAACTATCAGTTAAATGAGTTATTTAGAAAAAGCCCTTTGGAGAGCAGGAAACCACAGTATTTTATAGTGTTGGCAGGTTTATTTGCAATGCAATATAAATGTAGACATAAGAAGAGCCAGTTGTTAGAAACCCAACATAAAACCCTTGAGGTTCAGTGGAAAAGCTCATGGCTGGGTGATGTATGTAGAGGGCTTGTCTAGCATGAGTGATGCCGTGGGTTCAACCCCAGAAATGCAGAAATGCTCAAAAAACAAAGAAGACCCCAGATTGAACCCTGTATCTTTGTGTTCTTACTTGCCCAATGAAATACTAACCAAGACTAGGCATCTCAGATGCTCAGTAGAGACCAGAAGGTTAACCCTGTTTGGTGTGTCTTTGGAATGGCACCCTATGCATACAAAGTTCCTTGTGACTGTGCGCATCACTCTGGAGCTCGTTACAGGACAGAATATACCAGAGAAGGTAAAGAGCTTGCTATCCTGGAGAAATGCTGTGGGATTCACAAGAATGTTCTCCACCACTTTAGAAGCACCCTAGATGCTCCCAGTCTCCTGTGACTCTCAAACTTTGTTATTTTTGCATTTCTCAAGTGTGTTAGTTACTTTTTTCTCATGGTTGAATCGAAATACCCAACACCCAAATTAAAGGGGAAGAGATTTATTTGGCTTGGTAGATATTCAGTCCCTAACTGGCTGGCTTCAAGGCAGGGTGGCAGAGGAGTAAAAGTTCATAGTAGTGGAAGCAGCAAAAGCAACAAGGTGTGGGGTGGGATTTATTTAGCTTAACAGTTCAGAGAGGTTTCAGTCCATAACCGGCTGACTCCAAGGCAGGGTGGCCCATGGCAGAGGGGCAGCAGTTCATGGCACACAGACAGTAGCAAAGCAATAAGAGACCTTAACAGTGTCTTTCTCCCTGTTTTATCTCATTCAAACTACCAGGATTAGGGCAGTGCCAAACCAATCACTCTCTTGCAGTGGTTTAGTAATCACACACCCTTAATCCCAGCATCGTACATTCCAGATTCAGCCACTCTGGAAAAGGAAGCCTCACTTCATCTGCATGAGGCTTTGGGGGGACATCTAAATGCAAGCCATAACATCAAGCTTTGATAATGAGAGCCTTGTGGGATTGTGATACTTAAATTTCATTTGACTGACTTCTAGAAGAAATGCATCATGGGGGAAAGGATGGGGCAGGATGGGGTGAGAGTTGGATTTCAGTTCTTCTCTCTGTCTTTAAATATTCAGATGGATCCATGTGTAATTTTTCTCCTTCTTGATGCTTTACACATTTTTATTTTCTCTTGCAGCAGGGACTTTATTTGAAGAGTTTTAAGAGGCTGAAAACTTAACAAGCTATGAAGTTGCCTAAGGAAGATTTTTTATAACTTACAGTCTATCATGATGCAAGCAAGTATGTGGTTACAGTCTGAAAGAGAATGTTGTCACTGCACTGGATACAAAACTCACTTTGCCTTTAGAAAAGTTTTAGTTTTAAAAGTCTGATGAAAAATTTATTACATTTCTAGAAATGGAAAGAACTTTTTATCGTATTAACCACCCCCCGCCACCACCCTTCCCAGTCGCCCACCCGTGGTTGTGGTACCCACCCTGCAGTTTTCCCCTTAGGATCACTGTGTAATGTACAGTGGAACTGTTTGTGTACAGTCTGAGCTCATGCTGTGTGTGTGTGTGTGTGTGTGTGTGTGTGTGTGTGTGTTGGTATTAGCCCTTGTAAGGTGATCCTTATACATAGTGTGGCTGTTGCAAAAGATGAATCTTTTGTGGCAAAAGGTCCCTGAACATAATCCAGTGTAGCACTGAGAAACTGACTCCCAGAAGACCATAGAGTCAGGTACGGCCAGAAGCTAGACTTTGAATCCCTAGATGAAGGACTCGACATTCGCTCCTGTTACCATCATGCCATTCCTTGGGTACTTACACAATGTTGAAGGACTTTTTGGTTTTATTTTGAGCTAATTGTCTTTAACTCCTTGGAATAAAGGGGGGTGGTGGTTTAAATTCACCAAAAAAACTTATGACAAACTGAGCCCAAAATAGAACAACCCTACTTCTCATGCAACACAGGCCCATGCGACCTCTGCATGTTTTCCTTGTGCTGCTGCTTTCCATCTTCCAAGTGATCTTTGTATTTAAGATACTTAGTGGTTTCTTTCCCAGAAGGCCTTGAAATATTCTCAGTCTCTTCCCATTCACCATCTCTCTCTAGCTTTACCCTTTATAAAACACCTGAAAACACAGAGGCAAAAGATAGTATTTTTGATAGGTTTGAGTTTAGAGGTCTGGGACTCTCCAAGACCGACCTCCTGCCTCCATGTCAGTGTTGGTAAGGTGCCTTTTATTTCAAAGAGTAAAAGCACCTTTTTTATTTGGCTCCCGAGAAAATGATTTCCATTAAAATGTACTTCACAGTATTTCCTATAAATACATATTTTTGACTCTTTTTGGCGTCAAACTAAAGATATCTAACCTTTTCAATGTACGGTAGATTGTTTCATGTGACTTCTTACTGACCATTAATAAACAGCATCTGTGTTTAGCTTCATATACATGGCAGAAGAGAAGTCAGTATAAAGTCAGTTTCACTGCAGTCCAGGAAGTACCAGTCTAGGAATCTCGGGGGTATGTGTTAGTGTAAATAAGATATAGGCCACGGAGGCCAATTGTTTCTCTTTAAAAATAAAAAAATATATATTTTGCTTAAGATATTCAAATATTCTGCCCTCTAAATGTTGAGGGATAAAATGTAAGATGTTCTTCAGCTTTAATTATTTTTTAACTTTGTTCAAGTAAGAGCACTTTTTATAGCAATACAGCTGCCAAGAGAATATTCCAAAATATTTAAAATTGTATTTATACCGAGAGTACATTTTAAATATTTTCTCATACTTGAGCAGTTTTTGTCTGGCTGTCTTCCAAATATGCCAAAAGTTAAGCATTCAATATTTTCAACACATAAGCTTTTTATTGGTTTGTACCATCTGATGAGAATTCTTAAGAGTTCCCAAAGCAATTGATGTTTACAGCTCCCGTGTTTTTCCTCCTCCTTTGAAGGATCAGGGATCCATGATGAACTCACTGTATAAAACACTAATAATGGATACAGCTTCTTGCTGTAATAAATGCGTTGGCTGCCACCTTGATGTAAAAAATTTGTAAAGGAAATTTTTCAACGTTTTGAATGCCAGCTGTATTTTTAACTGTCTGGTTTGTACTTTTACAACTTTTGTACTACCAAAGAAGAGTTAAGAATAAAAACCTTAAACACAGTGTATTGTTTTGTATGATTCATTTATTGGTGCCTTGTATACTGAAAAAGATACCATTGCAACAGAATGGAGCTTAATCTTCCAGGGCCTAATTCTTATGTCCTAACTTTGCAAGTCATCATTTGACTGATGTCCTTCATTGGATCTTCCCTCTTGTAGTGCCTCTACCCTCCCCATAATTAGAGTAGACCCTTGGTTTAAAAATTCAGTTCGTTCACCAGGGCTGGTTGTAACTCATGTTGGGCAATGAAGGCTCAGGCTCTTCTACACAGCCTTCAAAGTCTCTTCTGTGAACAGAAAGATCTCAGTGTCCTGAGAGACACTAGCCCAAGATTTCTCAATTAACCTCACACAGGAAAAGATGTTGTAATGTTCCTTTCCGAACTGTGTTTAAATCAGTATCTGAGACCATCTGGAAGCACAAGGGGCCAGCATTTGGGTCATAACTCAAGACTTTGGTCGTAAGTTAAAACTAAAATTCCAGTCATACCCAGGTTTTTGCCAGGCTAGTTATAACTGGAAAGTCCACCAGTAGTTTTCAAAATTTGAAATAATTCTGGTTAGAGAGAGGAGTTGCAAAAACAATAGGTCATATATACCTTTTATTTTATTCCTCTTTATGTAATGTTTTACATAGCCAGAGAACAAATGATTAAAACTAAGAAATTAGCATTGGTTCAGTGCTTGCTTCAGCAGCACATATACTGAAATTGGAACATTAATTCAGTACTGTTAACTAAAAACTTAATTTGGGTCTCACTTGTCCTGGTAACACCTCTTTTTTATTCCAGGCCCCCATTGCATTGGATTGTTGGGTGTTTTCATTCTCCCATGATCTTTGATTATAGCCAGATCTGTTACTATGCTTCATGATCTTGACACTTTTAAGGTACACGCCCAGTTCTT
>NW_022900947.1:28740236-28793918 GCF_012274545.1 Fukomys damarensis | reverse complement strand
TTTTTTTTTTTTTTTTTTTTTTCTGATGCCAGGCATCGAACTTAGGTCCTTGCACTTGCAAGGCAGGCGGTGGAACCACTGAGCTAAATCCCCGGCCTGGCCCAGTTCTTTTGTAGAATGCCCTGCCACTTTGGCTTCCCTGCTGTTTCTTACGATAGATTGAAGTTTTGAATTAGGGAAAAGCCCACCATAGGGTGATGCGTTCTTCCCATTGTATCACATCAGGGGAGCATAGTGGTGACATGTATCACCTAGTAATGTCCACCAGGTAAATTTAGTATTTTTTCTTTGTAATTAATAACTGTTTGAGAGGAGATACTTTAAAGACAAATATCCTGTTTACACTTAAACTTTCAGTCAGAAAGTCTACTATCTCTGATTTTGCTAGGGTTCTCATTAACAAAGTACCCCAAACTGTGTGCTAAAACAGAAATTCATTTCTTCACGGTTTCAGAGGTCAGCACCTGGAATCCAGTTATCTTCAGTGTTGGTTCCTTCTTTATTCTGAGGAAGAGTCTGGTCCAAGCCTCCTCCTGACTTCCGGTGGCTGCCAGCAGTGCTTGGCATTCCTTGATTTTCAGCTGCTTCGCCTCCAGATCTCTATCTGTCTGTGCATGGCCTCCTGCCTGTGTCTCTGTCCGCTTCTGTCCTTATAAGGTCATTGGATTCAGGGCTAATTGTAATCTGGTGTGACTTCATCTTAACTCGATTACATTTTGCCCAGATTCTGTTTCCAAAAAGGGTCACATTCATAGGTCCTGAAAGTTAGGACTTCAATATCAACCTATCTTTTGGTTACACAGTTCAGATGTCCACTACACCATCTACTGGTGGGCCTTCGCTACAGCAGGTATTATTGTGATAGTTCTTTTGAGTCCCTGCCTTTGCTGTGGCTCCATTCTTTGCCTTTTCTCCCTCTTCCCTTTTCCCTTATTCTTCATTACTTTCTGGCATCTCAAGATGCTCCAGGCTCATCTTTTTTTATATGTTCCTCGCCATAGCCCAGGAACCAACAACAGATTAAAAGAACCTTGAGTTCTTAGACAGTGATACTCAGAAGTAAAGGATAAGAGATGTGCTCCCTGATACTGGGTGTTTCAGCTTCTAGCCCTCCTTTGTACACACACACACACACACACACACACACACACACACACACACACATACACACACATACATCTTTTGGTGTCTCTATTTTAAAAGGCCAAGATGTACTGATACCTCTGACTCTTATTCCTTGGGATTCATTTTAACCTTGCCACTTTCCTTATTCCTATGGTGAGAAAACCTGGCTCTTATTACCTATGATATTTGTGTGTATATCCAAATGTAGTGCTACAGTTTAGATCTAAAGTATCCCGCAAAACCTTATGTGCATTGAAGGTGGATTGGATCTTGGGGGAGCTATACTCACCGACTGATTCATGCAGTGATGAGTTCTATAGTTCATTTTCTTTTAGGAGAGGAAGAAATGGGCTCCTGGTAGAATGATGTGAAAAGTTGTATTCTTGTTGCTGACTCTCTCCCCACCCCTCGGTCTCACCTTGCTGGCCACCATGAGTTGAGCACCTTTTACATCACTTTGCTCCTTAGCCACTCCTGTTTCTGCCTTGGAGATAGCCAGGTAGACTAAAACCATGAGCAAAAATAAACTCCTCGATTAAGTTTGTGTCTGGTATTTTCTTCCAGCAACAAGGAAGTTCTTACCTACATATTTCTTAGCCTACGTTGAGTCTGAAAATAAACTATTTGGAAAAATATATTTAGCAATCAGAGTGTAGTGAAGGTATATACATCTTTGTGCTTTTAGCCTTCAGGTCCAGGCAGAACTCTGCTCATGACTGAGTACAGCTCTCATACCTACCCTCTTCAGGGGAGTTATGTGATCCCTTGGTAAGACAGAGTCATTTGTCTTTTCATATAATGTTTTTAAATGTAGATATACCAAACATCGCTCTTTGTAGTATCTCACTGAATTTTTATTTGGAAGTTGTGTGTGTGTGTGTGTGTGTGTGTGTGTGTGTGTGTGTGTGTGTGTGACTGGAAAAAATGACATGCTTTTTGCCCCATGATCCAGAACATAAGTACCACGGAGGACTTTAGAGATTCCTCACAGTCCCCATGTCTTTGTTGAAAGCGGTCATCCTTCTTGACACAGGCAGAATGGGTGGCAATGAGTCACTAGCTGCCATCTATCCAGCTCCTTGGGGGAGCAGGGCCACTTGGGAAGGTAGCTTGTGACACAGGCTCACCGGCTGAGCAGGCCTGGGCTACTGGTTCTGCCACTTCCTGACAGTGGTACGCTGGCCGCTCGGCGTGACTCCGCCAGAGGTACTGTCCCTGACCCTGCTGGGTCTGCTGCTGTCCTCCCTTACCTGGTCTGCTACATAGCCAGGCTGCTCCACTTCAAGCCCTTCCAGGGCCTGCTGTCCTCACAGCTGAATGCTGAGGCTTGGAGTGGGTAGTGCTTGTTGTTGAATATTTGGTTGTGATCCAAATGATGTCTTGCACATGCGGTCCCACTTGCCAGTTTTTGCATCCTCTGATCTTTAGTTTTGGAGGTCTATGTTGGTTTTTACCCAAGGATTCTGTCCTTTCCTCATTTCCCATCACTGATCTGAATGACTGTTATCAGTCTCCGTGAGGGTCCTTCACTGGGTTTACAAGCACCTGAAAGTCCACCTGGGGCCTCTTTGACCAGAAAAATCTGCCCAGGTGAATCCTTGTCCACCTGGTTTATCAGGTGTCCAGACAGGCCCGTCACCCACCTTGCATAAAGCAGCCTCTTGCCCCATCTGCTGGCCGAATGTGAACTACTTCCACCTGGTTTATCAGGTGTCCAGACAGGCCCGTCATCCACCTTGCATAAAGCAGCCTCTTGCCCCATCTGCTGGCCGAACATGTGAACTACATGGATATGGCTTGGCCATTTGTTGATGATGTCATTTTTCAGGCCCTGGTGTGATTTTTTTCCCCCTGAATACATAAATAAATAAACAAAGTTCTACCTGTAAAAATGAAGTAATATCATTAGCTACTTTATGAGAATGAACTATCCAGTTTGGGCACTGTTCAAACCCCTTTTCTGACCCTACCAGGTTATCTTTATTGCTTTTCTCATCAGATCAGTTTCTTACCTGGGGGCTTGGGTGCCTGTGGGTGCTGCCTTGGATACTGGCAAAAGTGTAACTGCATTCTGTTTCAGAGAAGTCCACACCAACTGAGTCTGTTCATGGAAGTGATGTGAATATTGGAAGCAGTTTCGTCTCAGAGAAGTAGTCCAACTTTACTGTTGAATTTGAAACCCAGCTCTGCCACTCACTCCCGTGATATTGGGGAATCTGCCTTATATTTTTGAGCCTCAATATCTTCCTCTGCAAAATGACCTGTCTCATAGAGGTTTCCAGACTGGAAAAATATACGTAAATTTATGGTGCCTGCCATAATCTTCATGTCCTCCTCTGGAAGGCACCTCCATTGAAAGTCACAGTCATTGGCTTATGTTGTAAAATAAATACCTAGGGATGAGCACTTTATAAGAAAGAGAATTTTATTTTGGTCTCTGGTTTTGCAGGCTCAAATATCCTTGGTAAGCCACATCTGGTGAAGGCATCATGCTGTGTCATATTAACATGGCAGGGGGCATCACATGGTAGGAGCATGAGACAGGGGCGGTGAGCATGTGCTGAAGAAGAAAATATCGGGCTGACTTTGTTTTATGAGAACCTTCTTCCTGGGTAACTAATGCACTCCCAGAAGACCCAATCTACTCCTAACTGAACAAATCTTTTCTCAAGTGACTCAGAAGTCTCTCAAGAAAGATAATAATCCACTTATATGGGTAGATAGCCTCCGACCTAGTTATCTCTTCAAGGTTCTCCCACCCCTCCATACTATTACACTGGAAATAAAATTTTGGCATGGGTTTCAGCCATAGTGCTTGGTAATGAGTCTGTGCACCTGTCCCTCTACAGCTGGTGAAAGTAGATGGTGAGTGGAGGCCCTGCATACCATTGTTTGTGCAGATCCTAGGGAGCATCACTGTGGACCAGAGGGGTGTGGTTGTAGGCAGATCCCAGCCAGGGCTCTGCCCTGATGCAGAGGCTCTGTCTCACCTGCCCAAGCTAAAGGCCCACCCAGAAAAGAGTTGCACAGGCGCACAAGCTTGAGCCAGAGGCCCACCATACTATCAGCCAGAGCCAAGGGCCCACCTGGAAAAGAGCTACACAGATGCAGAAGCAACAGCCAGAGTCTGTGTTACCATTGATAAGTGCACAGAGACCCCAGCCAGAAGATAGTGCAGACAACAGGAACTGGGGTGCACAACCCCTAGCCAAAGCCCCTTCCAGACAACAGTTACATAGGGACCCCAGCAAGAGGCATACCTAGATACCATCCCAAGTGTGCACAGGCCCCAGCAAGAGGCCCACCCAGACCACTGGTCAGCTCAGGGATCCAGAAGGCCACCATTCCCAGGAACTGCTGTACAGGTGAGCAGCAGAGAAAAGGCTGCCTGGTGGCTTGCTGAGAATTGAAGACCACTGGGTAAACAAAAAGTCACCTCAACAAAGGCACAGCAGACTGCATCTGTTGAAATGAGAAGACAGGTAAATAAGTCTCAAAACCACACTTCCAGATCACCTAAGATAAATGCAAAAGGCAATGAGATGGAACAATCTGATACTCAACTACCTGGACTCTCTGAACTGGTAACAATAGAGGACTTGGAAAAAATGAAATCAGAAATAATTTCTCAGATAACAGCAAAGATTGTGTCCACAGTAGAAGACATGATTAATAAGTCTAGAGCAGACACAGATTAAAAAAAAAAATAGAGTTGAGGAACATGATGGAATTCCAATATAGGAAACAAATGGAATCCATAAAACAGATGAAAACATTTCCAGGAGAGTAAAAACTCCATTGAAAGTTTACAGAAGAATGAGCCAATGTGAGGACAGAATTTCAGATATAGAAGAAAGGATTGCAATTAGTGACCAGGAAAAGAAAAATTTCTTAAAAATAGTAAGGAACCATGATAAATCAATCCAGCAGCTGATAGACAATACAAAGAATAACACAAGACTGATCACAGTCAATGAAGAAACAGGAGAGACTGCACACAACATTAAAAAAAAAAAAACTGTTCAAAGAATTAATGGCAGAAAACTTCCCAAATAGGGGAGAGGAACTTGACATACAGATAAGTGAGGCATATAGGACTCCAAATAGCCATGATTAAAACAAACAAACAAACAAAACAAAACAAAACAAAAAACTAACCATAGGCATAGGCATATAATAGTTAAAATTCCAGAAATCCATCAGAAGAACAAATTGTACAAGCAGTTAAAGAAAAGAGGCAAATCACATATGAAGGAAATCCCATCAGAATCACAGCAGACTTCTCAACACAAACCCTCAAGGGAAGAGCTTGGAGTGATGTATTTCAAGCCCTAAAGGAAAACAGCCTCCAACCCACATTGATGTACCCTAGAAAACTATCTTCAAAACTGATCGAGCAATAAGATATTTTCATGACAAAGAGCACCTGAGGAATTTCATGAATACCAAACCATCACTCCAAAAAATTTTAAACGGTATCCTAGGAAAAGACAATGAGGATCAGAACCCCAGGAAGACCAGCATAATGAATCTATCAGGCATGATGAGAAATTAAATGCAAAGCAGGAGAATCCAACAAAAAGAAAATGTTATGACAAGGAAAAGTCAATACATATCAGTTATAACCATTGATGTCAATGGTCTCAATTCACCAATCAAAAGAAATAGACTGGCAGAATGCGTCAAGAAGCAAGATTCAACAATATGCTGCATATAAGAAACACAATTCAAAAAGAAACTCATAGATGGAAAGGTAAAGGGTGGAAAACAACATTCCAGGTGTCAGGAACCCCCAGAAAAAACAGAAATAGCTATCCTCTTTGCAGATTAAGTGGATTTCAAACCAACACTGATTGAGAGACACAGAAGGACACTACATCCTTGTAAAGGGAACAATCCAAGAGGAAGTGATACAATCATTAATATATATGCACCAAACATTAGTGCACCCAACTATACAAAACAAATGCTAACAGACATGAAAAATCAAATAAGCACTAATACAATAGTAGTGGGGGATCTCAATACTACATTGTCACAGTAGATCAACTAGACAAAAATTTAACAATGAAATACTAGAACTCAATTAAATTCTTGAACAAATGAATTTAACAGATATTTAAAGAGTGTTCCACACCACAAAATCAGAATACACATTCTTTTCAGCTGCACATGGGTCGTTCTCCAAAATAAACCACATACTCACTCATAGAACATGTTTAAGTAAGTGCAATGGAATTGAAATTATCCCCATGTATATCATCAAACCACAGTGAAAAGAAATTGGAGATCAATAGCAAAAGGAACTGCAAGAATTTCATAAACACATGGAAACTGAACAACATACTTCTGAATAACCAACCAATGGACCACAGAGGAAATTCAAGAAAAAAAACAGTTCCTGTAATTAAATGACAATGACAATACAACATATCAAAATCTGGGACACAAAGCATTCTTATGAGGGAAATTCATAGCAGTGAATACTCATATTAGGAAAACAGAGGGAGCTCAATTACACAGCCTGATGCTGAACCTCAAGCTTCTAGAAAAAGAAGAGCAGGACAAACCCAAAGCTCATACAAGGGAGGAAAGTACAGAGATCAGGGCAGAAATCAGTGCAATGGAGACTAAGAGAACAATACAAAAAATCAATGAAGCTAAGAGTTTGTTCTTCAAAAGAATAAACATAAAAAAAAAAAAAAAAAAAAAAAAAAAAAAAAAAAAAAAAAAAAAAAAAAAAAGAAAGAAAGGACCCAAATCCGTGCAATTAGTAATGAAAGGGTGAAATTAGAATGGACCGAGCAGAAATCCAGGGGATCATCAATACCTACTTTGAGAACCTACATGCCAATGAAATGGAAAATACAGAAGTGGACAGATTCCTAGATACATAAGAATTACCACAGTTGAATGAAGATGACCTAAAACTTCTAAATGACCCAATATCAATCAATGAAATTGAAAATGCAATTAAAAATTTACCAACTAAGAAAAAGCCTGAGTCCTGATGACTTCACTGCTGAATTCTACAAGACATTTGGAGAGGAACTACCACCACTCCTACTTAAACTCTTCCATGAAATTGAAAGGGAAGCAATACTCCTGAATTCATTCCTGGAAGCAAGAATCACCTTGATCCTCAAAGCAGAGAATGACCCAACTGAAAAAGAGAACTATAGGCCAATCTCACTAATGAACATAGATGCAAAAATCCTTAATAAGATACTGGCAAATAGAATGCAGAAGATCATACACCCTGACCAAGTGGGATTCATCCAAGGGTTGCAGGAATGGTTCAACATATGCAAGTCAATAAATGCAATACTCTATATTAATAGAACCAGGGTCAAAACCATATGATCATCTCAATAGATGCAGAAAAAGCATTTGATAAAATCCAGTATGCATTTATGATAAAATCCCTCCAAAAAATTGGAATAGATGGTCTCTACCTCAATCTGATAAAGCCATCTATGAAAAACCAACAGCCCATATCATACTAAATGGTCAAAAACTGAAATTTTTACACTAAAATCAGGAACAAGACAAGGATGTCCACTATTTCCACTCCTGTTCAGTATAGTTTTGGAAACATTAGCCACAACAATTAGACAAGAGAAATAAATAAAAGGAATAAAGATAGGAAATGAAGAAGTCAAATTATCATGATTTGAAGTTGACATGATACTCTATATGAAAGACCCCAGGAACTTCACCAGAAGTCTTTTAGACTTAATAACCAAATTCAGTAAAGTAGCTGGACACAGGGTCAATACACAAAAATCAATAGCTTTTCCGTACACGAGAAACACTCACTGAAATGGGGCAATCAGCTCCTTTCACAATAGCATACAAAAAATTGAAATACCTAAAAATAAACCTAACAAAAGAAATCAAAGACCTCTACTCTGAAAACTACAGCTCTCTGAAAAAAAGAGACTGAAGAGAATATGAGAAAATAAAAAGACATCCCCTGCTCCTGGGTAGGAAGAATCAGCATAGTAAAAATGGCCATACTTCCAAAACTGTTATATGGATTCAATGCAATCCCAATTGATATTCCAGCAGCATACCTCACAGACCTTGAGAAAACAATCCCAAAATTCATTTGAAACAAGAAGAGACCTAGAATAGCAAAGCAATTCTAGGCAATAATGGCAAGGTAGGTGGTATCACAATCCCCAACTTGAAATTATGCTTCAAAGCTACTGTGATAAAAGCAGCACAGTACTGACAAAGAAACAGACCTGAGGACCAGTATAACAGATTAGAAGATGCAGAAACAATTCCAGACACACTCAGCTACATCATCTTTGAGAAAGGAGCCAAATACCCTCACTGGACGAAAGATAACCTCGTTAATCAATGGAAAAACTGGGTTTCAACTTGTCCAAGACTAAAACTAGACCTATATCCCTCACCACAAATTAAAAACTAAAACTGAAATAGATTAAAGATCTAAATATCAAACAGAAACACTAAACCAGCTGGAAGAGAGGTTAAGTAGAACTCTTGAAGACACTGGTGTAGGAAAAGATTTTATGAAAAAAACCTCAATTGCCCCTGAACTAGCACGAACAATCAACAAGTGAGATGTCTTCCTATTAAAAAGCTTCTGTAGAGCAAAAGAAACCACCAACAGTGTGAAGAGACAACCACAATGTGGTAAAAAGTTTTCACTAGTTCTTCCTGAGACAAAGGTCTACTATCTAGAATATACAAAGAACTTAAAAAAAATCAGAGTTCCCAAATTTAGACCCAATCCAAAAATGGCATAGAAATAGCAAACAAACATATGTAACAATGTTCAACATCACTGGTCATTCAAGATATGCAAATGAAAACAACACTGAGATACCACCTCACCCAGAAAGAATGGCTGCTGCTATCATGAAATCAACCAATAACAAATGCTTTTGGGGCTGTGGAGAGATAGGAACCTTTCTTCTTTGTTGATGGGAATGCAGACTGGTTCAACCACTGTGGAAATCAGTATGGAGATACCTCAAAGAACTAGGATTAGAAGTCACATTTGACGCAGCTATTCCCCTGCTGGGTATCTTCCTCAAAGAATTAAAAAGAATCACACCACAGTGATATATGCACACCCATGTTCATAGCAGCACAATTTGTAATAGCTAAACTTAGAAGCAGCCCAACTACCCATCAATAAGAGATTAGATAAAGAAAATGTGGGTTTTTAAAAATAAAATGGAGTACTGCTCAGCCATAAAGAACAATAAAGTACAGATATTTATTCTAAATGGATGCACATCAAGGTGATACTCTTAAAGGAAAGAAATAGGACACACATGTAAATACAGAACAGTTTCTGTAGCATGAGAAACTGAAAGTGTAAATAAGGACTAAAAGGTATAATCGATAATGTGAGATATGAAGAAAATGTTGAAAGGGGAAGGGGAAGTGAGAGAGGTAGGGAAAAGAAAGAAGGAAATGCAAGTAATATGAGAAAATGAAAAAAATGGAAACAGTCTTTGTAGATAGTAATGGTTGGAGGGATTGAAGGGAGGACAGGGGAATGGGGAAAAAAAAAAGAACCAAGGTGGATTCTGTAAAGGTGCAAATTTCTAATGATTAATGTCATTACATTGTGTACCTTAAATGTATCAATAAAATTATTTTTTTAGAAAAGAAAGTGGATGGTGAGTGGCTCTACACATTAGCTTTGTCTAGAGATCTAGCTGAGCCAGCAAGTCACTTGTTCTAATCATTACTAGTCAGCATGTGAAGTCCTCACAGTTGACCACAGAGTGAAGGAGGGTCCACACTGTAAAGAGGTACAGGCCAGGGGTACAAGGAAGACCTGAGGACGAAGAGACAGGGTCCGGGAGAGTGCTGAGACTTCCTCAGCCCAGCACTGTCCCTCCTGGGAAGTTGCTCTCCTTCCTCCTAGAACACTGCTGGGTGCCCTGCTGCTCCCCTGACCATAACTGGACATGGCCAGGTTGAGCATGCTACACAACTGCAATCTGGTTTCAGGGAGGCCCTCCCTGGGATGTTTTAAAAGTGAAGTTGGAGAAAGTGGTATAGTTTTCTGCTGGCTACAGCTGGTCTGGTGGAGGCCAGCTGGTTAGAAGGAAGGAGGGGATGCTGGAGAAGGAAGACGGGAGCTGGTTGCTTTGGGGCCTGTGACACAGCTGCCCTTCTGAGTTTCCTGAACACTTCAAGGACATTTCCCCTTTTCCTTACATGATTTGGGTTTCTGTCACTAGTGACAACAACAACAACAATAACAATGATAGCCACAAATAAAACAACTCCTGACCAAGGCAGTTATTTACAGACAGATGTATTTATGAGGAGTCACAGAGGCACAGGGATCATGAAGCCCTGGATGCCAGCACCACACTGACATGGTCCAGAGCTGCCTTGGCTCTGTGGTGAGGAGTCCCAGCCATGGTGTGTTTGTGCTCTGAAAGGCTCTCACGTCCCTCCCCCTTCCTCTGGTCAGAATAATATCCTTCCACAACTTTCCTTGATTTGGTCTAGGGCCCATTCTTACAGCTCCCAGGGGAGCACAGTTTTGGCACTCAGATGCTTTGCGCCATCGATGGCCTTAAACTCTGTGGACCACAAACATCTAAGGACAGAGAGAGGGTAGCACCCGCCTTTGTGGGTGTCTGTGGTCATCTGCCCAGCCTGAATGTGTTATGCACTTAGCACAGGACCACATACACTTGGCATTCACTCTGTTGTCACTAGGGCTCCAGAGAACAAGGAGCTGCCAGGATCTGGCCCTCTCTAGTAAGATACATGATGGGAGTTTTGGTTTCCATTTATATACATTCAGTATAGATGCATTTTTTTTTTCACCTGGTTGAATCTGGTTGAATTCTGGTTGGATCTGAAGGTGAGTGCACAGATTTGGAGGGCTAAAAACAGTCCTCAAAAGGTCTACCTTAGTGTTCAAGCTAGGCCCAGTTGGGACTGTGTCACCGACTGGCTGTCTGACTGAGGACAAGGTGTTTAGCTTTTTCATCCTCCATTTCCCCAGCTGTATAACAGGGCGTGGCACTCATACCCACGGAGGATTTAGGGAGGTGATGTGTGGGCAGGATTAGAACAGCAGCTGGCTGCACTAAAGGCTTCACAAATGGTAGTTTTTAAAACACCTCAGCAGTTTTTGCTGTTTTATCATCTGGCTGATGATCAATGTCCTAAAAATTTTATACCCTGGATGTTATGGATTCCCAAATGGGGTACAATTTCAACCTTTTGTTTCAATCATCAACAGAAAGACCAAAGACATCAGTTGATGAGCAGAGACCATGAACCAAATGTACACTTCTTCATAGCATTAGGAACATTTTGCAGGATAGGAAAAGAATATAGGACCTGGAAATGAAATTTTGTTTTTCTGCAATTTTTTTCCCTTTGGGACTGAAACACAGGGCCTCACCTGTGCTATATCCAACTACATTACCATTGAGCCACATCCCCAGCCTTCAGATTTTTCTTGAAGTTAGTAATTCATGTCAATAGACATTGTATTATTTTACTGTCAAAGGAGGAAGATTTCTATTAAGCAAATATGTTAACCAGCCTGTCCCTCAATAGTCTCCCTCCTCTAAGTTTGGATGGTGTAGTGTTGACAAATGAGAGGAATAATATTCTTTGCCTAAATTTGGGTCACTAGGTCATAGTTTGTACTAATTGTATATTAACTTTCTAAAATGCCTAAAAGCAATAGATACAGAAATCTCCTAAAAACCAAGCTTGACGGCCCTACAGATCAGTGTGTACAGTGGCAGGTGAGTGGCCTCAGGGTAGGTATTTTCAAGCATACTTGAATCCTCTAGTGCACGTCTCACACACTTGTGCATGTTATAATGTTAAAAATATCAGCCTCATTTTATTGACAAAGATTTTACATGGGCTGGTTTGTTTGAACTTCTACACTAATGGTTTTCAAAGCATGTTTCACATACTTCAAGAGTGTGGGAAGAAAATGTTAAATCTCTAGTAGCTAATTATTGCTTCCTCTTAGTATGTACTATAATTTTACTTTTTACTAGTACAGGCCAGGACATTTACTTATAAATATGCATATATTGGGGCGAGTGTGCAATTTTTTGTTGTTGTTGATAATCAGTGTAAGATAATTAGACGTTGCTGTCCCTTAGAGTTTCTAAGGGTGTTTAGGGAATTGTACAGACTATGAAGCCCACTCCAAACCTACTCCCAGACCTATTGAATCTGTGTCTTTAAGAAGTGCAGTCCAGAAATCTGCTGGTCTAGCAAGCACTCCAGTCAATGTTTGAAAATTGGAAAGATCTTTACTTTACAAATGAAGAAACTAAAGCCTGGAAAACCGAAGGTCCATTGCAAGAGGCACATCCAGATCCCAGGCTTGTTAGGACTAAAGAGGAATAAGTGGGTGCCTGGTATGTGTTGTTTGGTCAGAGCCTCTGAAGACCAGGAAGTCACCACCTTTGTGATCCAGAGAGTCAGCCCCAGGTTCTCTTTTCCCATGACTGAAAGTCAAGCAAATAAGAGAAAAGTGAGATCTGAGTCACTTTACACCAATACACTTCCTTTGTTTTTCCCTTCTTGAGATTTTAAAGATTGAGTTCAAGAGGTCTGGAAAATGAGTCAGCCAAGCTCGAAACTGCTTGGCTTCAACAAGGTTTTTGATTTAATTTGGAATTTTCATCCTCAAAGAACACATTATTGTTCAACCTATTATGGAAACTAAACCATCTATAGCTGCCCAAATTCTGTGCATCCACTGAAAGGGTAATTTTGTCTCTGTGGTTCAAGCTGGACTTACTACAGGAAATTCCCTACTTGAAATTGTCTTTGTTTAACATGCCCAGGTCTGTCCTGCCTCACATGCCTGGATATAGCTGAGCCCTCCTGCTAGCAAATATTCAAACTCCGTAACCAATAAATGTTATGTCAGATGTGTGTTATCTGTAATCCCACCCCTCCCTGTCTTCCTTGGCTGAGCACTGGACAGGGCCAGTCTTCCACATGAAAACACAGACTGGTCCACCAGAGTTAAATAAACCTTGACTTTGTCTCTGAGGCTCCTGGTGTCCTTTTCATTTTTGCGACTAGCAATAATGAGCTAATTCAACTGAATAGAGAGTTGTGCTGTTTCACCACCTTTCCATGGACTTCCACCACAATGCCTGGCTGCTCCAGTGGAGCTTCTTAGTGTGAGGGTGAAGAGCCTGGCTAACAGTGATCTTTTCCATTCAGATTTGTGCTCCTGCAGCAGCTGTGCTCCTGCATGACATCATGTCATCATCTGCTAGCCGCATTTGGGAGCCTCAGCTGGCTGCTCAATGTCTCCTTAAACAAGAGTGGAGAGAGTTTTTCTTCTTTCACTTAGCAAATAGCAGTAACCTGTGAAGTTCCCACTGTGTTCCATGGGTGACCTCGGAGCTGGACAAAAGGGAGGTATTCATAGTTGCTTAGTTAGAAAAACAAATTTCTAATAGTTGACACCCAGGAACTTGCTTTCCTGTGTGGGTAAGAACCAGGAGCAGGCATCAACCTGGCTTCATCTGGTAGCTGGGACTCTTCACTGGCTAGTAGACTGCTGGGGTGTCTGCCAGGATCTGAGGCATGGGAGAACATGCACATTTAGCTACTTATTGAGATACTTATTTTTTCATCAATTATCAGGGAACAAACTCATAAGAAACAAAGGTCAGCTTGTCTGTGTTTCATTGACACCATCTCCAAAAACAAAGATTTTAAATGAATGGGGTTTAACAGAGAGATGAGAGAGAGAGAGACCAGAAAGCAAGAATTCTCGAATTTCCATTGTCTACGGCTATACTACCCTGAACGTGCCTGATCTTATCGAATTTCCATCATAAAGACTGGTTGTGCACATAGGAGCCCTTCTGGTGAGATTTCAACTCCAAGTTCAAGACTGCAGGAAGCTCCTGGGTTGCAGGAGTGTGTGCGTTTCATCTGCTAGTGACTGTGCACAGATGACCAAATGAGGGAAGTCATTTTTGCTGTCATACTTGCTTTTGGCACCTTATTCTTTCTTCCTAGGGTCTTGGGCTTGGTGGTACTGATGGGAGAGGTAGGAAGAGAACAGAGAAAGGCACAGAAGCAGAGTGGGGCTGAAAGGGAAATGACAAATGGCCAATTCTTACTGAGCATGGAAAATGGGTTTGTCATCCACTGGGCACCTACACTTCTCTGCACACTGTTATGCATCTGATTTGTGAGTTAAAGCAATCTGCCACTCTCTGATTTGGCAACCAAAGAAAAACCTCCTTTCATATTTATTTGATAGTTAATTCCTCTAGTGAAAAAAATTATATGTATTTTAAAACTGTACTTTATTTTCTATATAGAAATAAAATAATCTTAAATCAAAAACAAGATTCAGCAGGTACTGTGACTGGGTAGGAAGAGTGGCGAACTGTGAAGTCTATGCCTAATGATAGGGCTTCACAATCAGAATGGCCAGATTATCTGAAAAGCTTCATTTATCGTCAGTGTCACTTTTCTGAAAGAGGTGGCACCAGGCTACAACAGAAGACACTGCACAGAGCAGGAAGCTCAGACAACCACAAGACTGCTTGCTAGATAAAGCTGCAATCTGGAATTTCTTTTCAACTACACATTCTGACTTTTCAGCTGAGGTCATTTGGTGCAACTTGAATATTGGGATGAGGATGAAAAGACATGCTTAAAAAGGATTGAAATGTTTGGCTTGCTGTTCACCTATTGAAGCAGTTAGCTGCCAAACAGAATCTTTGCAACTTGACAGAGCTGTCAGTTATGCGCACTTTGCAGCAGCTCTCAATGTAAAATGGTACACGTGTGCCATGCAGAAGGGTATTTCTGGAAAGGGATGCTCTGTTTACACCAACACCCCACTTGTCTGAATATTCTTCTCCCATGTGTTTTGGAGACACCAGAAAGAAGCTGGGATGGCAGGAGCTGTCTGTTCCTTCTTCCCTGGAATGGAAGTCTTTAGCTCCTTCTGGGTCATACTCAATGTGAACACAAACTTTCAACCTCTTATAAACCAGCTCTATTCCAGGCCTTTGGGCTTTGAGGTTCTGGTGTGATAGAGACTCAAACCCCAAAACACAAACAAACAAAATCCAAAGCGGAAAAAAAAAGGAAAGAAAGGAAATAAAAAAGAAAAAGATCTCAACATTCATTTTTCCTCGTCTCAGTAAATGCATCCCAAATATATCTGGGAAAGTCAAATACACAGTTGGAATGATGGCTTTTCCAATCCCTTTTGCAACTAATGTGGCCAAATATTCACAGGTGGACCAAAGAAGAGAAAGTGAAAGGAGTGAATAATACATCTGGAACGTCCTGAATAGAAAAGGCTTTGTGATCCTTCATCTCTCTCCCATATGAAAAGCAAATGTACTGTCTGGAACTGCAGCCTCATTTTCAAATGAGGAAACCACAGGAACAGGTCAACTTGAACAATGAGGAACTAAAAGCAAGCTACCGTGTCAGAAGGAACATGGAGGTCACTGGTACATGAACTGCTCTCCTAGCCTGGACTGCTCTTCCTAGAGGTGAAAAGACTTCCATTTATCACATGGCTGAAAATATTTCCAATTCATGAACTAGGGAAATTGTATTAAATAATGCACAGTCTGAATTAGTAGACATCTAATGTGATAAGTCCAGTGTCAAACATACATACAATGCAATAAGGCCAATCATTTGTATTTGAAGCCTCTTAGAAACCAGGTACATAGAGATGGTTTCTCATTGCAATACCAAGCAACTCAAGAATGTGAATGTTTTATTTTTTATTTAATTTTTAAAATTCATTTTGTTGGTACATTAATGTGGTATGAATGTTTTAAAGATGCTAGAAATCTTGAAATCATGTTTATGTTAAATAATTTCTAAAATGAAAGGAAAAGGTTATAAATACTTCAAGCATTAGAGTTTTCAATTGTGAGGATGTAAAAAGCTTTAAAGAGTTTAATGAGTGCAAATTGTGTGACAGACAAGTGTGTGAATCTTTATAGTACATATTATTAGGTTTTCACTTAAGAAATAAGCAAATGAGAGAAGATAAATTATTTGCCCCAGGTCACTGAAATTTCAGGGCTTAGGTTACAAAACAGCAAACTAAAATATTTTGCATGTTTATATGTTTTTTCCATAATGTTGACCATCTTAACTCTTCTCAGTATTATAAGGAGCTTTGCCAGAATCACACTGAGTCCATACAGAGAGACAAGGAAGTTGTTTTATTTTTATTAGGATCAGACTTTTAATGGCATAATACACTTCATACATGGTTTTGCTGTTCCCAAAACTCATGAAATTAAAGCCCAAATATGGCACAAAAAGTTTTCACCTGTTCAGACTCCCCAATCACAAAGGAGATTTTTTTAGAAAATCACAGGGCAAAAAATGTGAAGGCTCAGGAAATTTACTCTTATGCTAAAGACTAAACATTTGTTTCCTGATCACTTCCAGTCCTCCTGAAAGAGGTTCAACCCAACTAGTGTTCAACAAGTGGTTAGCTATCAATTTCCTGGTGATTGTCCTTGGATATGGAGGGACATTGAAGGTAGAGCTACCTTTACAAGGTTGGGGACATCATTTGTTTCTCAAAAGCAAGGAAAAGGATTTACAGTGGAACAGGATGCTCAGTGATTGTATGTCCTTGGGTCTAGGAGTGGGGACTTGGCAGCATTCTCATGCCATCTGTACCAGAGCTTCTCCTGGGCTGTGATAGCTGGGAAGCAGGGTGCTCAATTTCTGCATGTTCTGTGGAGAGGGGCAGAGCAGATCACTCCTATGTTGATTCTCATGTTTCCATTGAGGGCCCAATGACAGAGAGGCTACAGCTCTTTAAAAAGCAGCACAACTCAGGTACTCACAATTACAGATGCAGGAGGTAAACAAGACTAAGCCACACCAGGGTATGCTGGCCAGTGCTCAGCTCCTGTACTAAGGATCACAGGTGTCTTGCCTTGTTCAGCATTACACTGGCTCACTCAACCACACTGATTCTTCCTGCTGCTCTGCCTTGTCCACATCTTCTCCAACAGTTGCCACTTCTAACAGTGGAAAGGCTTTAGCCACTGCTTCATCCTCTTCCTCCACCTCCCCATGTTTGTCTGTAGCCAGGTCCCACTGAGGAGGGTAACTCTGGGCTGGCAGTGGGAGGACGTGGTCTTGTCCTTCCCACACTGGACTCTGTGCCTCAGCAGGAGCTCTGCACTCCTCCTTTCCCATGGCTGGAGTCTCTTCCAAGGAGGGCAGCACACCGTCCTGGCTCCTGGAGTCCCTGACTTCAAGGAAGGGCAGAGCTCTGTGCATGCCTTGTGCAGGGCTGGCCCAGGAACCCACTTGGGGATTCCTGAGAGACTGTGGTTCGGCTCTGGGGTCCATGCCATTGGTGCTCTGTCCAGGGTTGACACAGTGTCCACATCCTGTGTGCTCCCGAGGGAATGATCCTTGGTGAGGCCCACAGGGCTCCAGTGTTTTGTGCAGGGCTGGCCCAGGAACCCACTTGGGGATTCCTGAGAGACTGTGGTTCGGCTCTGGGGCCCATGCCATTGGTGCTCTGTCCAGGGTTGACACAGTGTCCACATCCTGTGTGCTCCCAAGGGAATGATCCTTGGTGAGGCCCACAGGGCTCCAGTGGTGCAGCATTCCTGCCTCTGCTCTCAGTTTGCCTCAAGTCCTCACTGGGGACATTTTGGGGGGCCTTCTTTGTGTTGCTCTGGGGTCCATGCCATTGGTGCTCTGTCCAGGGTTGACACAGTGTCCACATCCTGTGTGCTCCCGAGGGAATGATCCTTGGTGAGGCCCACAGGGCTCCAGTGTTGCAGCATTCCTGCCTCTGCTCTCAGTTTGCCTCAAGTCCTCACTGGGGACATTTTGGGGGGCCAATTCTTTGTGTCTCTGATGGCCTTGGAACTGAACAGTGTGGTCTTCTTCTAACTCAGAGCTGCTTACTTCATTGTCGTAGTCTGGGGACAGATCTTGAGGTAGCACACAGATGAAGCTGAGGGTGAGAGGAGTGGAAATCAGTCAGTTTCACATCATGACAGAGAAGTTAGCCAGCATGTGGCCTACCTCCTGGAATTACTCTTTTAAACCTCTCTGTCTAAATCAAAGAAACATTTTCCGTATGAAAAATGTCCTGCCACTGGAAAGAGAGCTTAAGAAGAGTCCAAAAGGCCATGAATAAAAACGTACAAGGTGGTCGATGAAATTTTAAAATAAAAAGTGAAGGAAACAACTGTCCTTTAAGAGGAAAAGAAAGGGTTAAGTACCAAAGATACATAACTGCAATGGAATATTATGCAGTCAATAAAATGATAAGTGGAAAATGTGTAGTTGCTTTAAAAAAAGTAACAGTCCCTTGGTAAGTGTGGGAAAATGACTCTAGGTTCTTTCAGGCCTGGAAATCTGCATGTGCTATACTAGTCTACAGAAAATGAAGGAGCAAGTGCATATGACTTATGGATATTTTCCCTTGTACCTGAATTAACCATTGCTACATTACTTAAACCTAATTTTCTTTTCTTTTTCCTTTTCTATTTCTTTGAGATAATGTCTCATTCTGCAATGAACCTGCCCATGAACTTACTATGTAACCCAGGTCTCAAATTTGTGGCAATTCTCTTGCTTCAGCCTCTCTAGTGCTGGTGTGACAGGTGGGCATCCGTGTGCCCAGCACCATAGGTGTTTTCTGATTAGAGTCAAACATCACATGACACTAGCACAGTGAAACATATATGTGCATGTGTGGAGTATTTGTTAAAGAAGCAAGGTCATCAGTTAATTCTTTCGCTTCTTTTGGGATTCACATTGCATTTTTCTAAAATGTAATACAAAAATAAAGGCACATATGTGACTGGGGGTGTATATTTTCATAGACCCCATTTCTGGCATCCTCTGAAAACCAAGCTTTTCTTTTCATGAAGCTCGTGGAGAAATGGATATTTGATGCAATCCAAATCCATTCACAGTGAATGACAGTGACCTCCCCATGCTCTGGGCAGTGAGCAAAAGTTTAAGAGGATAGGACACACACAGGTCCTCTGGTGTGAAAATCATGCTCAACAGGTAATGAACAGCACTGCGGATTAACTCCATGCCAGCTAAATGCACTGAATGAGTGCATGGCCTTTATAATCATGGTTATGATTAATGTTTTACCTAATTGCTAATTTTATCACATACTGAATTTCAACATGGTATTTTCAAACATGTATTTTGATAATATTATTATTGTATTTGAACTGCTGTTATACGCATGGTCTTTAATGGAGTTAATAATCATAGATTCCTCAGTTTTGATCAGGACTGGTTCAACTTTACCTCTGTATCTTTTTAAAGAATGTGGGCTCCATCTGGATTATTTTTTGTCACCACCTGGAGGAAAATTATAGAGAGGAGAGACCATGAATGGCATGGTAGCAGTTTGCTTGTATTCCCCTAAATGCTCAACAGGAAGAGTTCCAAAATACAGCAAAGGATAGCCAATGGATCGGTAGGGCCCTGGAAACCCAGAACCATGTAAGCTCTCTGACATGGCCCATGGAGGCTTCTCCAACATCACTGACACTTGTCTATTGCAGACCCTGCCTCCGACACTATGAATTATGTGTTCTCTTCCCATTTGCACAGAGGAGCAAAGTATGGGTGCAAGAATGCTAGACACTAAAGGGCCTATCTTGCGCCTCATCCGTTACCTCCTCTGGCAGACCCAGGTACATTCCTGTGCACAGCCCACTTCACAGCAGCAGAAGTTGCAAGAGGCTCTGAGATGACTCCTTGCTACAGCTCTGATGGGACCCTACAGTGAGTGTCCCCAAAGACATAATGACATCTTGGCAACTCTTTTTCATATCACTTTCCAGGGGACATGTGGTGAGCAGGCCTCCTGTGCCATATGTTTTACCACCACAACCTGAAGCAGTCGGACAACTGACCAGATGAGCCAAAATAAGCCTTCCCTCCTTCTATAACTAATCAGTCAGAATTTATGAGAGAAACAGTTATGCCACAAGCTCTACAAATACATAGGACTTTACAAGACTGACTTACAGCGGCTGTCTGGAGAGCTGGATGAGGAAAGGCGCAGAGGGTCTGCCTGCCCACTGGAGAGCTGAGGATTCAGTTGAAGCTCTGAAGGTCACTGCAGTGTCAAGTGGGAGTGCAGTGCGTATTAAGAGGGTGATTGTTCAGTGGTGGAAGACTGAAGAGTCTACCTTGGAAAGCTGAAGGATGCTCACTGGAAGCCAAAGTGTGTCCTACAAGGAGAGAGGTGACCTCCAAGGTGAACACTGGGGCTTCTCCAAAGGAACAGAAGCAGCAGTGAACGTCTTCACTTTCCTTTTATAACATCCAGGCCAAGAGCTGCCTTAGGGTGAGTCCGCCCCAACCCCAGGGTGGTACAAGAGCTTTCCCTAAGGTGGATTTTCTAGGCCCCAGGGGCAGTCTGGAATCACTTTGGCTCAAGCACACATATACCATTTCCATTTTATGAGAGGCTGTTGCTGTACTCATCCAACTACATATGACTCGGTATGAGATAGCACCCAGGTCATGATAGGCAACTCAGGTGGCATGGTGACATGGTGTCCCATGGTCAAGTGATCAGTTTGCTAACCCAGTGGTACACTTAGAGCTGTTTTTGAAAGGGAGAATAATTGTCTACAGATAATGGTAGAGGCTGGCTACAAAACTTTAAAGGCCTTCACTGTCATTCACCTATCAGAGGATGCCAGAGACTTGAAACCCCATCTCTCTCTGCCAGTGACACTTCAAGTATCCTCACATCTTCTGGATCAAACAGACCTAGTGGCAGAGATCTTGGCCACTGTTCTTTCCCTCACTTCCCTATTGCCGTGAACTGAACAGACCTTCTCTGCCATGTGTTGTACCACCATTAGACCAAATCTACAAGGCCACCTGATCGGGTGAGCCGAGATAAACCTTCCCTCCTGCTGTATATTAGCTTGAGTTGTTGTAACACATTCCTTGAAATAAACAAATAGAGGAAAGGTTTATTTGGCTCATGGTTTCAGAGGTTTCAGTTCATGGTTCTTCTTAACCATGGTTCTGGCCCTTGGTCTAGGAATGCATCATGGCAGGAAAACTTATTGGAAAAAAGCAATTAACTTCATGGAAGCGAGGGTATTTCTCTGTCCTGATGTGCACTTTTCACATCAGTACAATGGAACTCCAGTTATGATTCCTGAGCGCTGTTCTTTTGCATGTCAAATAAATATTTCTGGGATTTCTTGGCAAATACATACCCAGTGGTCACCTGCACACTGTCCCCTGGATTTTCCTAAGCTGGATACCAACCCATCCCATTTACCTCTAAAGAAAATCTCTTTATACAAAACTGGACACTTTGATGTACCTAGAAAATCATAAAAAATTTGTGTGGAAGGATCTCTATGTCAGGCTTCATTTCGAATTCCCATGATTTTAAAAAAGATTAAGAGCAACACGGATGGTATTAGTCCACTTTCCCCTTACTGGCACACAATATCCGAAACTCACAACACAGCTAAGAGGTTTATTGTAGCTCATGATTCAAGGGACTCAGTACATTGCTAACTTGCACAAAAGCAGCAACATCATGGTGGAAGGGTATAGAGGAGCAAAACTGCTTATTTCTGAGAAGTGACGAAACACAGCACGAGAACAGTACCACAGTGGATGGGCAAGGGACCAGCCTAATACCCAAAGTCACACCTTTGCGACCCACCCAGACGCACTAAATGTATGCTCCACCAATCCCTGAGGCAGTTACCAAGTCACTCTAGTTTACACAATTAAGCATCACCATCCACATTATCAAAGCACCCATTTCTTTGTCTCTGCAATTATGCACACACCAGGAAGAGGTCAGGTATTCCTTGCTATCTCTGTCTCTCTCATTCTCCCTCCTTTCTCTTTCTAGTCATGGGTAGAGTTCTTAGGATGCTACTTTATAAGCCTTTGCTTATAAGGAAAGTGGCTGTTCATTTCTAAGATTGTGGGGTGTTGCTCAACACAGTGCATGGCGGTCACCATCTGTTAAAATGACTTTTCAAATGTGTCTCCCTCTACCCATATGAACTTTGGATGCCTCGTTCAGTGCAGCAGTGACATCACCGACCATGGAGTCTCTGGTGAGGCCTCCAAACACCCTGCAAGTAGGAAAAGAACTGAGTGGCCTTGGAGCATGTGATTGTGGGCTTCATTCAGGAGGAATGGGCACTGCTGGATCACTCCCAGAAGAAGAAACTTTAGAGATTGATGTCAGAAATCTTTACAAGCTTGGGGCCAGGGATTTAGCTCAGTGGTTCTGCCGCCTGCCTTGCAAACGCAAAGATCTGAGTTCAATCCCCGGTACCAAAAAGAAAAGAAAAAAAAAAATCTTTACAAGCTTTAAAAATTTGGGAGATAATAATCTGGAAGTTTTATGTAAAAACTGGGAAACAAATGGAAAATGGTGTCTCATGGTTACCTGGCTGGTCTAGAGTTCCTTGCTTCAAGGGAATCCTCTCACCTTGGTCTCCTGAGTAGGTAGAACCACAGGCACATGAAAGCTGCCTCATGAAGTGGGGTCCATGGTCAATTTGTGCATAGCATTTTAGAGAAAGATTGTAAAAATAAAGAAGTTTGTGAATTCAGAAAATTGTTTGGCACATTTCTAATTTAAGTCTTAGGGAGAAAATTCTCACTGGAGTAAAATCATATGAGTGTAAGTTTTGTGGAATATGCTCACTCATCTCTTAAGAGGTGCATAGCTACTGGCATAGAATAGAAACCATATGACAATGAGAAATAAGAAGTGAAATTATCTGCCTATGAATAATGTGATAACACTTCCATTATCATGAATGCTTGCTAAGACATGAAAGGAATCACATGACAAAGAAAACATACCATGGCAACAAATGTGGAAAATCAATCAATTCTCTTAAAAAAAGACATACATGACATTGCACACTAGAGAAAAACCTTATGAATCTCAGATGCATGAAAAAGACTTTTTCAATTCCTGGTCATTTCTAATACATGAAAGGACTCTGACTGCAGAGAAGGCATATTATTTTGTAAAATGTGGAACAGCTTCCACACATTTTAGGACCATTGGAAGACATAAAATGATTCACGCTGAAGTGAAATGATGACACTGCAAAAAATGTGGGAAATTCTTCATGGTTTTTTAAAGTTCATAAAGGATCACATTGGAAAGATTAAATGAATTCATTTACCCATGAATTTAAAGGGTGTAGAATAGCCTTTGTAGAGTCTGGTCATTTTTAAACCCATGAAAGGATTAAAACAGTAGAGAAACCGTCTGATCACAAATGACATGGAAAATTTGGACTTATTATATTCCCTTTAGAAGACATGGCAGGATTCTCATAAAAGAGAAACTGTATGACTGCAAAGAATATGGGAACTTCATTGATGACTATTGTTATTTTAAAAGGCCATGGAAGGATTCATACTAGAGAGAAACTTTGTAAATATAATGAATATCAGAAAGCCTTTATGTTTCCAATATGTTTTGAAGCCATGGAAGGAATCATAGTAGAGAGAAACACTGTAAATGTAAACAATGTGGGAAAGTCTTCAGGGAGCTTAAATCTTTTTTTTTTTTTTTTTGAGACAGGGTCTCACTATGTAGTGAGACTGACCTGGAACTCACTGTGTAGCCCTGGCTGGTCTCAAACTCACAGTGATCCTCCTGCCTCAGCCTCCCAAATGCTGGGATTACAGGCATGCACCACCACACCCAGATGGGAGTTTAAATCTTTTTGAGACCATGAGAAGTCTCACACTGGAGTTAGTCTATTCATGAATCTCTTCCACATCATCTCTTCCAGTTCCTTTAGAGCTCGTGAAAAATTTCTCACTACATGAATCTCAGTAACTGTAAGGATTATGAGGAGTTTTTCATGTTTTTGAGTTCAACTCCAGGAAAATATTCTCAGTTTAGAGAAATTCTATTTACACAGGCAATGCAGAAAAACCTTCAGGAACTGTGGACCTTATCAAATCCATGAAATTACTCACACTGAAGGGAAACTCCAAAACTAGAATGAGTATGGTAAGAATGTGGAAAGAAATGAGGGAAAGCCTTCAGGGAATTTTGTCCTAATTAAGTCCACCCATGGATTCCCATTGGATAGAAAGTGATGACCTTAATCTATGTATCAAAGCCTTGACTTGTTCTGTTTTTTCCCCCATTTATTAATCTATCCACTAGAAAGCAAAAGCTTATGGGTGTAAGCAATATGTGAAAGCATTCAAGGATTCTGTTTCATTTCAAGTCAGTGGAAAGATTCAGGATGGAGGGCCAGGGATTTAGTTCAGTGGTGCTACTGTCTGCCTTGCAAGTGCAAGGATCCAAGTTCAATCCCCAAAAGAAAAATAAAATTTAGGATGGAGCCAAATATCAATGTAACTAATACAGGGAAGCATGGACACATTCAAGTTTCTTTTGAGCATAGGGAATGAGTCACCTGGGAAATCTCATGGATGAAAGGAATGTAGGAAAACTTTCTTGAATCTTAGTTTAGATCTGTGCAATGATCCATTCCTGAAAGAATACTTTTAGTGTAAGAAATGTGGAGAAACTTCAATTGCTCTAAACTTTTAAATATGTTTGATGTTGCATCGTGTACAAGTATCTAGTATGTGAAGAGAACTTCCATGCTTGGGTGAGTTCTCTGACCACGCTGACCTTCAGTCATCCTATATAAAATGGAGATAATCCTGTCTTGTGTTGACTTCATTAGGTGGAAGAAATGGGAATTACCCAGGGCGCTGAAATAACCATCTCAATATGGGGATTGTGAACAAATGATGTCGACATACCCACTACACTGTAATTTTATATTTCTGATTCTAGGTTATGGTCACTGAGTACCATAGTCCTTCATTTTTTCCAAAAAGGAGCATGCATTGAATTCCTGCTCAGTGCTGTATATTATGCCAGATAGGGCATTCAGAGACCTTTGCCTTGGAGGAGCTGAGTGTGGGCACAGAGCTGGGCACATAAGGCATTACAGGAGATGGAGCCTGAACCTGCTGTAGGCGAAGCACACTTGGGGGAATCTAGGAGCACTGTGGAAAAAAAAAAAAGTCATAGTGGCTAGGAGTAGAGGCATCTTCTGAATGAGGTGTTCAAAAATTAGGGCTGCTTGTAGGAAGAATGAAGTCCAGGACAAAAGGGGCCGAGGCACAAAAATATGGGGCACAGTGTTTGACTTGGGGAGGACAGAGAATATGCAATGGCAGCAGCATGAAAACCAGGAGGGCCAACTGGGCCTGAGAGCCATGGCGAAAGGTTGGATCCTTGCTCCTTTGGTAATTGGTATGCACAGAGCACAGGTTAAATATTAATGCCTGTGTGCCCCGCTGGAGGCCCGAGATGCTCTTTGTGTGCAGAGAGCTGAGCTTGTGAAGCTGTGGTGATGTGATTTGCAGATGCAAACAGACTGTTTCCAAACTCAACACTGACTGCAGATAACTAGGTTGATGACCATATCAGCTCCTTGTGTTTTGTCTCAGTCAGCTTTGGGTACCATGTGTTATGGGTCATCAGCTTTTACATACGGGTGGTACTTGATAAATGATGGTAGAATGAGTGTAGTTGAAAGCATGAATGCAACTTTTCAAAATAGGGTGACAAATTCACATTGTTTCCCTCTGGAAGCATCTTGCTATGGGTTTTGAAAAACTTAGAAAACATACCTTGAATGAAGCAGTGAACTTGATTGGCTGAAAGTGAATCCACTCCTGTCATTTGGGACCTGTACCTCTTTAAAACAGAAATGGATCAGGCAGGTGTCAACAGCCCAAATGTGCCATCGGTAGTAGCTTTCTATGGGCTTTGGGGTCCTTTTGATGTGTCCTGTGCCAGGCCCTGTGATGCACAGGGTGATTCCTGTCTCTCTTACCCTGTCCTATCCCATTATAATCTTTCCTTCTCTATGTCCAAAGCCTGGTCACGTGCCATTTGCAAGGAACCAGATCCGGCCTACATATACCTGCTTGGGATACTTTGACTGATCTGGACTAATTGCCTACAGATGATCAGAAGTGGTCTCCACTGTTTTTGAAGTAATGTGGTCTGGGTTCAGTAAGAACTGGGTTCTTGCAATTCTGCTCTCTAGGTTTGGATCTCTGATCCATACTTCTTTGCAAGTAGCTTGGCTTTCCTAAGCTTCAGTGCCCTCAGTTTTATTTCTGCTCTTTGTAGTCCTGGGGACAAAAACCATAACCTGCAAATGCTAACCAAGCCTTTACCACTGAGCTATATCCAACTCTCTGGTCCTCTTTTTTTTTCCTTTCTTAGATACGGTCTCTGATGTAGTTCAGACTGCTCCTGAACTGACTGTGCAGCACAGGCTGTCCTCAAATTTACAACCATTCTCCAATTTCAGCCTCCCAGGATTTGGGATCGTAGCCTTGTGCCACCATGCCTGAACCAATGTTCCTTTTTAAGTAAGAAAATTATTAATGCTTATATTATGAGATTTTTATAAAGATTAATTGCATTAACATAAATTTCTTATAATGCTCTTAAATTTTTATTACCAGTATGAACACCCAACATCTGTTTTGAGCATCACTTTTGATAACGTGACCTGAAGTTTCTTCCTTTGATGCAATAGTCAAATTGGATGAAATAGTTATATACTTATGAATATTCTGATATTTATGTTGGAATTTAAATTTTTCTGTCTCTCTGGGCATAAATGTTGAAAGGATCATCTTGCTGAGAATTCCATGCAGACCCTCAGCTGTGTGTGAGCAAGTAGTATGACTGCACGAGAAGGAAGATGCATGTTTTAGAAAGAAAACTAATACTACGATGTCAATCCCTGTATCATCATTAGAAGCAGTGCTTTATTTCTAGCCACTTAAATGACTTCTAGACATGATATATCACATTATGATAGTTTGAAATGAGCTGCATTGTGTGGTCCTGAGAGCTGAGAGCCTGTGTCTAAGATCCATCTACAAAGTCCATTTGTACCACTTTTATTCCATGTGAATCTAGCTTCTTTCCTGACAGGGCGAGAATACTTTGGTTGTGATTTCTTTCATGAAATATGTGCTACCTTTTCTTTTCATCTTCCTCCACCCCACCACCCTCTGACTTCTACCTTCCCTAAGAGCCTTATGATTCCTAGGCTCTTGTCACCCAGAACCACACCCAGGGAAGCCCATGCGTGGCCACCATCTGGACACTGTGTATGGAGCTGTGAAGGGAGATGTGTATCAGCTGGGTAGGCAGGAGCGATCTTACTTTATAAACCCCAAAACCAAATTCAGAGCCGCTTGACCTCCATGACACCAAGGGGAGGTCACAGTCCTCTCTGTGGGCTGGGAAGGTCCTTTAGGATGCTTTGTGTGGTTTGCTATGTGTTAAATGTGGAGTATGTGCTCCTAAGCCCAGCTCAGGTTAGACCTGTGGCCTTTAGATGTTTCCTGATCTGGATGGATATTTTTAATATCAGGAGACTCCTAAAAGGCAGCGATTGATAGATAAGGTAATGTACTAATTAGGGGAATAACTGATTACTTGTAACAGATCTTAGAACCACAACTATATACAGCCTAGGCCTTTTGTCTCACTTATGCAAACATAAGCACAGGATCAAGGATCAGTGTGTGGCTGTCTCCTCACCTTCTTCCAGTCCCAGGATCCTTCCTCCCATGGCTGGACCAGGTTTGTGAGCAGAAGAGGGTTTGTGGAGAATTATGCACCGGAGGCTTCTAGTAAGATAGTCCTGGGTGTGGCACATATCACTGTGGCTCACTGTGCACTCTTAGAAAGAAGTACTTGGTCACACCTGACTGGTAGGCATCCAGGAAATACCATGTTGCCAGGAGCCAAGGAGAAGAGACAAGAGGGATCTGGCACTCTGCAATCTCTGCCACCTCATATTCATAGCAAACTGAGCTGATTGCTTGCTTCAGTTTACTTCCACTGTGTCCTGGGCATCTCAGTCCTACAGTATCATTTCCTTGTGAAAGGAGATCTTGCAATTCGAGGGACACATTGCACAAAATATGTTCACAGTTCCTGCAGTTTGAATTCTGAGATCCTTGCAGGAAGCTCATTGCTTTGGCCCCCTTTTCAGAGGCAGCTAGATAGCTCGTGCTAGGGACAGTGTAAGCACTGAGACAAATCTATTACCGAGGCACCTTCTTTTTCTACTGACAAATCTCTGGCCAGATGAGCCTGACTCCTGGCAGCCACCTCATTTGAATCCTCACGCAACTGCTTAAACATGCTGCCTAGGCTGTGCTCCTCACTTCCCTGCTGCCTAAGGCGAGGATTAGAGTCACACCCACCTCACAGTGTTGCTGTGAAGGCTCAGTGAAATGAATCAGCCAATGGATTTAAACTATTTGGGGCACTTGTGCTCTCAGAAAATATCAGCCATTTCTTTATTATCCTTATTATTTTAATTTATTTGGGTTTCATCCTTTTGTTGCATAAGCCACAAGAAAACTGAAGGCTATTTACCACTTGCAGCAAAACTATACAACTCGCCACCACAGTGTTTTATTAAGAGGCAGAGTCATGCAGATTTATGAGTGCAGATGAATGTGAGAAGCTGTAGCTGTAGCACAAAGCACCAATATCTAAATTGCATGCTCTGGACATATTTTTTTCAGATAAATTTGGTTGATTTATTTTTCTTTTTTCAGACAGAGTCTCACTATGTAGCTGAGACTGAACTGGAACTCACTATGTAGCCCAGGTTGGTCTCGAACTCACAGCGATCCTCCTGCCTTGGCCTCCAGAGTGCTGGGATTATAGGAGTGCACCACCACACCCAGCCAGATACATTTGGTTGAAAAGGACAGGTACATGACACTCTCAAAATCGAAACAGCCCAAAGTTAATATAAATCCATTTGTTTTTCCTTTGTATGTTTGTAATAATGTCAAGTGTGGTATACAGCTAGGTGAACATTTTATTTATTTATTTTTATTTTGTTTATTTGTTTGTTTTTGGTACCAGGGATCGAACTTGAGTCCTTGCTATTGGAAGACAGGTGGCAGAACCACTGAGTTAAATCCCTGATTAAATTTAATAACTTGATTAAATTTAATACAACCTGTTCCATTGTACACTGATTGTATATAAAAACATATCACAAATAGATTTTGAGAAATGGGATATGAAATTAAGAAAAATATGCTATAATTTTCAACCTAGATTCAATATAGCTTTTTGAATTCTTCAAATCCAGCTCTCCTTCTGGAATATTGGGTCCTGGGAGCAATTTACAGTTGCAGGCTGAATTTTGTCAGGTATCACTCAAGAGTCTTCCAGTCAGACAGAGTTGGAGTGTATTTCCAACATTTCTACTTTTTATTGAAATCCTCTTAGTTGGTGATTTCATTTAGGTTCAAGAAGGAGAATTTTATTTTACATTATTATAAGGGACATTAAGAGCAGAACTAGAAAGACATACTATTGAAAACCTTTAGGGATTTGATTAAAACATTCTAGAAAATTACCCAATTCTTAATGAAAATCTCTTCCTTCTCTTATTTAATTTCTTCCTTAATCTTTAATGAAAAGTTGGTCTTTAAAAAACACACAGAAACAAACCCTCTAACCCTACTACCAGCTCCTACTGAAAGAAGATTCTTCTGTGCTGTGTGTGTGTGTGTGTGTGTGTGTTTGTGTGTGTGTACCTATTGATTCACAGATCTAAAATGATCTGACAGGATTGAATTTTCCCGAGCTTTTTAACTAGCACCTATTTGGGTTATGACTGCCTAGTTTGTCAAAATTTTCTCCAGACTTCTATATTTAAAGAAAGTATTGTTAGATCACCTGCCATTGTTAGAAACCACAATGCCAAGCCTGTTTAATATTTGAATATCTGTATTTCTAATGCACTTTCATACACTGTAAAATAACCAGTGTAGTCTGTGATGTGTTCAAGACATAAGAAACGGGAGGGGTGGGCAGGAAATGGGGAATCTAAGATCAGAAATGCCACTCCTGTTTTATATGTTTTCCAATTGACAATGTGAAATAGGAAGAAAAGGGCTAAAGGTGTAGGGAAAGTGGGAAAGGTAGGGGAAAGGAAATAAAGGAAAAGAAAAAAATATGAGAAAATGAAAAAATGGAAATAAAGTATTTGTAAGTAGGGAAGGGAGGAGTGGGTGAAGGGAAGGCAGGGATAAGGGGAAAAAATGAGAACCAAGACCTGTTATTTTTTTTTTTTTTTTTTTGTACTGGGGATCGAACTTGGGACCTTGTACTTTTGAGGCAGGCAGCAGAACCACTGAGCTAAATCCCCGGCCTCTAGATAAATACTTTTTGATTCATTCATAATTCTTGTTTAGTGGAGAAGCAAACCCAACAAATCACACACAAAAAAACCAAAGAAACCAAAAAACAACAACAAAAAAATCAGATAACTATTGATGGTCAGTGAATCCTTCCATTGCCTAGAAAGAGGGAATGCATGGGCTAAAGAAAAAAGTCAGTTGAGGCTTGCATAATTTCAAAGTATATTGGGGGGCTGATAGGCGAGTGTCTCAGAGCAGGCTAAAAGAAAAATACTCTGAGCTTGATACTATTTATTATGTTCATAGGGAGTATGAGATGACTCAGAGGGCCCTGATAATGGTAAATTGAGAACTGTCTTACAGTAGGAGGAAGTATCAGATGACGGAGTGTGATGGTAATCTTACAACAGTGAGGATCTTGTGCTGATGAGGATCTTAGGTCAATCAGGAGCCTCAGCTGATCAGGATACTGAGATGAGCAAATCATCTTACAACAGTAGGTGGGATGAATTAAACCAATAAGGAATTTGTCCCTCCCCAGATGAAAACTGTTCTCTTTGTGTAACAAAGAACTAGGATGTCTTCAGCAGATAGAATCTTGCCTTTGAGCTTCAGAGCATCATGGGGCTATGGAGGCCTCAGCTGTGACCGAAGGCAAACTGGAATTACATTTCCGCGTGCCATAGCCAGATTGCAGGAGAGAGGAGTAGAACTCAGACAGACCTACTCATAATTTAAATTTGATATGATTTACCCCCAAAATTATATAGAATGGCTGCTGACAGACCACCTCATTTACTTATTGCAAATACCTTTATTGCTAGTATAGGGAATTGCTACTTCTTACATTGTTTTTGATTTATAGTTGGCCTCTGGATTGTGAATCTGTAATGGCCCTGAAGCAATCTCAGTCTTATTATACCAGGGAGGACAACTGACTAGAGCAATCCCTTCACTTTGGCCAGAGTAATACAATCAGCACAGGCAATAGAATCAAACACAGCTTAGAAAGTGACAAATTGTGCTGGCTATTATTCTGACACATTCAACCAAGTGAGCTAGACTTATGGTTATATACTGCAATCAAGGACTATCCAAAAGTATGTTTATAGTAAATAAGCCTTCAGTATAGTGGTTTACTCTAGGGAATAAAGACTTAAAAGTAGTTGGGTGAGGACAGAGTGATAGGAGGAGAAGGAGAAATAGGGCTAGAGGACACAGGAAGATCATGCAAACTTTGAGAAACTGGTGAAGACAGGAGAAAAAGAGAGAAGGAAGGAAAAAAGCCAAGAACAGAAGAAACTACCAGCAATAGGCTAAAACTGTATTCATACTCCTATAGAAATAAGAAAAATCGCCCACCCATGCTGGGTAAGGCCAGGTCTTCATGGGATGTGTTCCCTGCATTTTTTATAATGCATGGGAAGGGCTGCTGTTGCTACCTCCTCCTCCCCGAGAGGGCAGAAAAGTGGGCTCTGGAAATATGACAGTTGTAAGGGGAGGAAATGGTGAGGGAAAAGTTTGAAATATTCAGCATTTAAATCAAAAGGTATTGAGATGGAGTGGGTTATGAAACATAATGGTCTAAATAGTGGTGGGACAGTACGACTTCATGGATTGCCATTTGGTTGAAGCAAAGGAAATAGTTCAGTTCTTTCAAGTCCTTGGGTTAAAGGGTTGAAATCATGCCAAATAAGATAACATTGACAATGGACTACTCTGGACAAAGCACATGGCAGAACTTCAAGCAGTTTGCTTCAAAGTAGATAGCAGAAAATGCTCTGGGGAAACACAAGGAAAGAATAGGGCACAGGTATATTGAGATCTTCAGAAGTAGCAGGAGTGAAATCAAAGGATTTTATGATCCATCAAGAAGATTGCTGGGACAACGACAGGGACCTTATGATAGACCAATAGGAGGAAGAGGGGTTTATTACAGAGCTGGGTTGGAAGTTACGGAGGTTTTGATGACCATGGTGGCTATAATAATTACAGCTACAGAAACGATGGCTTTGACAACAGGATGAGAGATGGGAGAGGTATGGGAGGACATGACTATGGTGGCACTGGTGATTCAAGTTCAGCTTTTCATGGTGGTCATTTTGCACATACGAGAGGGTTGCCCTTTCAAGCAACTGAAAATGACACTGCTAATTTCTTTTCAGCACTAAATCCAGTTCATGTTCATATTGATATTGGAGCAGATGGAAGAGCAACAGGAGAAGCAGATGTAGAGTTTGTGACCCAAGAAGAAGCCGTAGCTGCCATGTCTAAAGGTAAATATAACATGCAACATCAATACATTGAACTCTTCTTAAATTCTACTCCCAGAGACAGCTCTGGAATGGGAGAGTCTGGCATGGGAGGTTATGGCAGAAATGGAATGGATAATGAGGGAGAATATGGATCTGTTGGAAGGATAGGAATGGGGAACAATTACAGCGGACGATATGATACTCCTGGTGGTTTGGGTGGCTATGGCCCGGGCGGTGGAGGGATTGGCGGCTACTATGGGCAAGGTGGCAAGAGAGGAGGTGGATGGCAGATGTAATGAAAGCATGACACAAACACAGAAGTCCTAACAACAGCCTCTGCTCTACTAGACTTTCTTACAGATTTCATTTCTTTTGTATTTTAAGAACTTTATAATGACGGAAGGAATGTGTTTTCAGAATATGATTTGGTAAAGCCACAGATTGTGATGGGATAATCTGTTTTCTGTAGGTTTTATTTGTTGCATACTTTGACTTAACAATAAATTTTTATATTCACACCTATGATGTTGATACTTTTTATATATACTACTTACTCTTAAGATGTGATGGCTTCATAAGATTTCGGTTGATGTATTTTACTGTTAGCTCTACAAAACACAGTGTAGCGTAACATTAGAGGGTAATGGCTCACTTCTACATTACTGCAAGTCTTAATAAGCAGACATCTGAAATAGAGCTTAAATAATTAGTTGTAACTTTTTTATTTAATTTCTTCTGGTCAGTATAATAAACATACAGCCCAAAAGCAAGTTTAGGTGACTTCAGGAGTGTAAGTTCAGCTAATTCTACAGTCTTTCCCAGATGTCATTATCAGGCACAGTTCTGAAATGCTGATGATGGAGTAAGAGTTACCTGGATTTCTGAATATTCATAATTGTGTTACCTAGGGAAGGGAGTGTTGGAAGTTTAAATGCTAGCCCTAGATTTTAGAATACAATCCTCTTAGCACTTGGCTGAATTACCAAAAATATTTCCCTACAGTGAGAGCTGTAAGTTATTTCAAGATGTCTTAAAGTAGGTTAAGTTTCTCAATGACATGAGAATTGAGGTATTTACTGGGGAGTATAATTCTCACAGATGTACTTTCAGTTTCTTACCCACTCAAGTATATGGTTTTAAAATATCTGCATAAGTGACTACATCAAAACACTGTAAGAGACAAATCTATGCTATATAAGAATCCTGCAGTTGGATTTTACATCTGGTAACAGCTTGAAGTTTTAGTTAGAAATACTATATGTAGCAAGGAAAAGGTGCTTTTTAATTTTATCACTTTGATCAGTATGGCTTTTCTTTTCCAAATTGGCTAATGGATCAAAATGAAACCTGTCAATGTGAAATCATTTATTGAATTTGTTAATTGTTTTTCTAGAAATGTTATGTAATACATGTCAATGTGGGAGATTAAAAAAATAAGAAAAGTCAGGAATAGCAAAAAGAAAAATCAGAATAAGACAAAGACAGGAAGAAGAAAGGAGAGAAATGAAGAAGAAGAAAAGAGAAGTAAGAGAAAAATAGAGTAAGAAACAAAAAGTCCCCTTTGAGGTGTGTCTCTGTTACTTCTGGTATGCAAGGTGGGCAGCATTGTGTAGATCCGAGTTGGTTAATCTCAGTGAGCCCAGACGGCTGCTTTTCCCTCCTCAGATTTTGAGGCACAGAAGTGTAACAAAAGCAAAACCAGGATTGGAGAATTTTGGTGTCTCTTAGAGAGATTGAAAGTGTCAGGGTAGTGGGGCCTGTGAAGTGATGCAAAGAGAGCCAGAGTAGAAGGTGAGCTGTAGTTTTGGCATCTTGGAGTGTGGTGGTGCGTGGTGGGGAGAAAGTCCTGAGAGCCTGTGCCAGTCTGTGCCTCATGGGAATGACATTGCATAGGGAATGGGAAAACGTTTCTAGAAGGCTGAGGACTGAGTGGTTCCACATTTGCTCCTACACAGAGGACACAGACTCAGTGCCATCAGGGGCTTGGCTGGCATGAACATGAACCTGGAGGGCACAAATGGTACAGCAGCCTGGAATGGTGGGGACAGAGTAAGCTAGAAAACACAAGGCAGGAAGGGCCTGTGTCTTTTTACAAAAAAAGGGAGGTAAAATCTATAATTTTAAAAAGTGAAATCACAGATTAATAAATGTTTACATCTTATTAAGTTCTCAGTGAAAAAAATCTTTCAGGCTGAAGCACAAGTGTTCTTTTCATAATTATAGGTAAAGTGTGATTTGCAAAAGGCTGGAGCAAATGAACCAATGCTTTCTCCTTTGAATTGGAAGCCAGTTGTCTTCCATGTGTTACATCGAAGAAAATATCCTCAATAGGAAATTATTCCTGAAATATCTTCTTAGGAATAGTACTCTTTCTACTAAATATTTTGGAACAATTACAAAGCAAAATGAATGGTTCTTCATTTGGCAAATTTAATTTGGGAAGATAATGCTTTAACAAAATCAATGCAAAATACCCAGGATAACTTGATACTTGTTTAGCTTTCAGCTTACTCTTTCCTTTCTGTTCCAGATGGAATAGCCTTTATCCTTTTTATGCTTATTATATGTAAAAGAGTAAGAATGTAGACCTGCTCTCAAAGTTTGAATGGAGACATTTGGTCCTGAACTTGCCAGAAGAGTTCATTTGAACAAAACTAGCAGTTGTGCTGGTGAAGGGGTGGTCAGGCCTGGCCTTGAAGGCACAGGAAATTAGCAAAGTAGAATCTGAGCCCTCTAATCAGTCTGCCAGGTTTAAATACCAGTTTGCTAGGGACTCAGGCAAGATATACCAGCTTGTTACACCTCCCTGGCAAATGTAAGAATGGTACCTCAGGGGGTGGCTGTGAGTTACAGGGGAAGCACAGAATTGGCAGTTGGAAATTATTATTTTGATTTCTTTCTTGTTTTGATTTGCTTTGTTTTTCTGGTACTGGGGATAGAACACAGGAAGTTTTAGCGTGCAGTGGGCTTGAGAGGAAGGCACAGTGCTACTGAGCTAAATGCCCTGAGTCATCACTAGAAACATTCCCCATTTTGGTTGGTAGGATCATCCTGGTCCTCTAGGATGGACCCTTGTCCAAGCTGGCCTGCTACCCACATCCACAGCAGCACAGAGATAACAAGAAGCCAGCAGCTGCCCTGCTGCTCTTATCAGTCCTGTTTATCAGCCAGCTCCCAGCCCATCACCCATGGAACTCTAGAATTTTCTATCCTCTTGAACAGTGCCCCCTCCCCTACCTAAAATGTCCACATAACCACCAGCACCCCCCTCTCAAGGCCAATGGCCTTCTTGCCCTTGACTCATCTGCACCAAGATGGCAATGAACTCAATGCATGCTGTTTAGACTTTGCCTGCCTCGGTGGTCTCAACTGTGCCTCAGTCTGACCTTACATTTGAAAGGTCTGAGCTTCTCTCCCAAGTGTGTCTGGGCTTCCTACCCAAATTGAGACCACTCCAATGTCTCACCTCTGGTTTCTTCCTGCCCTGGCTCACTGCTAGTCCAGGTCCTCTCTTCAGGTTGAGTAAATGACCCCCCCACACCCCCCTGCCCCCCAGCTGAGGTCCATTTGGGATCTCACTCCCTCTCACCCTAGATGTGGTCCACCTGGGACCTCACCCCCCTTACTTCAGCCGAGGTCAGTCTGGGATATCACTCCCCCTAAAGAAGGTCCACCTGGGATCTCATTCTCTCCCCCTAGGTGAGTTATTAAAATTTTCATTCAGTACTTACACTAGTCACATGCAAGTATTTAGAAGGCTCAGATGTCCAGGACGCACCCTGTTGGCTAGAGATTATTTGTGTCATCACAGGAAGTATTAGTGTGCAGAGAGCAGTAGCTTATGTGTTAGATTTGTGTGGGGAACAGGGAAAGAGGATGTTAGTAGAACCTCTGCCGTAAGTCCTAGTCTCCTGTGAGCCATGACAGCACAAGGTGAATTAACTTATTATCCAGGAAAGAGAAAAAATGAGTTTGAGAAGCTGAGCTTTGGGCCCGATCAGTGCTGCTCTGGGCAGCAAAGCCAAAAGCCCCCCACCCCCAGTTTCCACACCTCTATTCAACATATCAGGAGAAAACAAATGCAACAGATGACTCAGGGCAAAGAGTTCAGCACATCAGGGGAACAAATGTAAAATGTCACTCAGGGCAGAGAGTTCAGCACATCTGGAGAGTAACAAATGCAAAAGGTTACTCAGAGGACAGCAGCAGCAGGGAAAATTCTAGAACAATGAGGAACTATGAAGACGAAAATTTTGTCTCTCCCCAGGATGTCTTCAGGTGGTGTAATCTTGTCCTGGAGCATCACAGCATCATTGGACCATTGAGGTCATAGCTATGACCAGGGGCCAAAATGTAGTCATGTCTCGACATGCCGTAGATGGCCTGTAGGCAGGAGAACTAAGCCTAATCAAATGATTTTTCCCCCCAAATTATGTAGAATTGCTCCTGACAGATTTGGACTACTGAATGACTGCAGTGAATTAGAAAAGTGTCCCTAATAAAGTTGGGGAGGGCCTGTCTGGGAAGAGAAGTGTGTACTCAAGTCTAAGGTGAGGAAGCCCAGCCAGGTCAGCTGCCAGTAAAGTGTGGGTGATGATGAGTAGGTGGGGAGTGGGTCCTTATCTAGGCGGCCAGAGCCTTGAGAGATGGAGCAGGTAGTTGAGTTAGACCCGGGCTCAGTCCAGCATGAAATGCAGGATGATCGATCCTCTTGTCACAATTGCCCTGGGTTAGAACATGAGTAAAATATGGATGGGGGAGGAATTCAGCTTCTTCACCTGGATTTTTGGTCCAAATTTTGTCTACATTCACCATGGCACTTCATGTAATCTTCTGAAGACCTGCCCACCTATATCTGGTTTACAGTTGGATATTATCTACAAAGCACATTGTCAGCAAGCAATATTATGTAAAAGAGGGTTGGAGAGCTTCACTATTTTGGAAACTGCATTATGTGCCCTTAATCCTTATTCTCCTGCATTGTGAAATAAAAGTACTAATACATTAATTGAAGGCAAGTGCCAGTGGTGTACCGGGATACAGCTGAAGCTCTCTAGAGGGTTTTCAGACTGTGTTGTGCTGTCCATATCCACAATGTACACACTGGTCCTGGAAAGGGGTCTGCTCTGAGCTTCCAGCTTGCTGAAATTATTTAATAAAAAATAAATATTTTCATTCTGGAAAATCAGAGAAAAAGCAGTTTTTGGGGTCCTCTGCACCTGGCATACCTTGACAGGCCATTCCATGTGTTAACTTATTTAATCATAGGACAGCAATGGATGGGTGCTAGTTAGGGCATCATTTGGTAGGTGAAAGTCTTAATTATGGAGTCAAAGCATCTTATTTAGAGTTGTCAGCAAAAAAGTGATGAGCTTAGAGTCAAAGCCAGGCAGCCTGGTATGACAGGATTCATTCACGGCTCCAAGGCAGGGTGGCAGGGGGCAACATTTCCTGATGGATAGATGGTAGCAAAACAACCAGGGACCTTAACAGCATCTTCCTGCCCCTTTTATCTTATCAGACTACGTGGAGTGAGTAGCATGCACACCCTTACTCCTAGCACTCTTGTGGGAGCCCGCTGGCATTTGACATTGGAAAAGTAACTTCTTCTACCATTGAGGCATTGACACAATCTATGACTCTATTTGGCTTTTCTGAGATGAGGGTCTCAGCTATGCAGATGAGATTGACCTGGAGCTCTCTGTAATCCAGGCTGAGCTCACTGTAATCCAGACTAGTTTTATGGGATTACGGGCGTGCACCACCACGCCCGGCTCAAGGACTTTGTTAAGTTTGACCTTTGATCTCCTCCCTAATATTGCTTGATGTTTCCTGTTGGCTTGCCTTTAAAAGGAGCTGTTTCTGTGTAATAAATCGGACCTCTTGTCTCCACGCTATTGAGTGTGCTGTCCTTTCTCAATCCTCACTCCCCAACTCAGGTACGTTCGTGTTGTGACGGCCCGACCGCCACACACTCTCAGGCCTGTATCCACTATGAATCAATCACACACTCTAGATTCAGCCACCTCTGAAAAAGCACAAGGCTTTCAGGGACATCTAAACGGAAGCTATAACATGCGATAAGAAAACGTGGATTCATAACCTACAACATTTCTATTGTGTGTGCATATCTAATGTTATATTTTAGACGTAAAATGTCTTGCAAAAGCTTCATGTGTATTGGAAGTAATTGGATCTTAGGTGTTATCTTTATCAACTGATTCATCCTGGGATGAGTTCTTCGGTTGATTTGCTTTTAGCAGATGGAGAGGTGGATTACTGGAGGCATGATGTGAAAGTGTGTATTCTTGTCAATTACTCTTCTCTCTGTCTCTGTCTCTGTCTCTGTCTCTCTCTCTGTCTGTCTTTCTGTGTCTCCCTGGCTCTCTTGCAGCTTCCTGTCCACCATTTATTGAGCACATTTTGCTTCACTTTGTCCCTTCTCCCCTGCTGTACTTGCCTTGGAGACAGCCCTGTGGCCTGAAACGATGAGCCGAAATAAACTCATGCTTTATGCTGTGTATATATTTTGTCTCAGCAGTAAGGAATGTATTAACATACGTAGCTTACCTAGATCTGAACATATACCACCTTGAGAAATATAGTTAGGAATCAGAGTGTAGGTCAGGTACACACACGTTTGTGAGTTTGGCCTTCAGGTATCCAGTCAGAACTGTGCTAACATGACTGAGTACAGGTCTCTTTAAACCTATCCTCTTCAGTGGAATTACATGAACTCTTTGTAAAACAGAGTCACATGTCCCTGTCTGCAATATAACTTTAATGTCCTCTTTTAAATGTAAATATAGCAAATGTCAGTCCTTGTGGTGTCTTGTTGAATTTTGATTTGGAAGTGTGTGTGTGTGTGTGTGTGTGTAAATGGAAAAACTGACATGATAGTTACCCCATGATCCAGAACAGAAGCAACAGGCACAGTCTCAGAAATGACTGAGATTCCCTATGTCTTCGATGCAAGGGCTCAGCCAATCTGACCAATGTAGAATGGGTGGTGATGAGTCACTAGCTGTCATCTGCTCAGCTCCTTGGGAGAGTAGGAGCCAAATGGGAAGGAAGCACATGACACAGGCTCACTGGCCATGCAGGCCTGGGCTATTGGTTCTGCCAAATCACTGGCAGCTTGGGGTGACTCTGCCAGGTGGTCTGCCCCTGGCCTTGCTTTGTCTGCTCCCATACTATTACCCCAAGTCTGTTCACATAGCCATCGTGCTCAGTTCTAAGCAGGTACGGAAAGGGCCTCCTGCCCATACAGCTGAATGCTGGGGCTTGGACAGGCATCACACAAATTAGTGCTTATTGCTGAGTGTTTGCTGTGATATAAATGATGTCATGTATAGTAGGTCCCACTTGCCAGTTCTTACATCTTCTGACCTTTGTTTCTGGTAGAGCATATTGGTTTTATTCAAGTATTTTCTCCTTACCCCATTACCCACCACCATTCTAAAGGACTCTTATAATGTCTCCCTGGGAGTCCCTCATTGTGTCTAGAAGCACATGAAAGGACACCTGGGGCCTTTTGTACAGCAACATCAGCTGCCCAGGTGTGTCCTTGTTCAGCTGGTTTAGCAGCTATCCAGGTGGGCCAGTCATCCACCTTGCACAAAGAGGTATTTTGCCCCACCTACTGGCCACAAGTGAGAACTGCAGGGAGATGGCTTGGAAATTTTTTGGTTGGTGCAGTCTTTTTTCAGGCCCTTCTGAGCAGAAAAAAATCCTTGAATTTTTTCTAAACCTGATAAATAAATTAAAAAATAAATGAATAAAATTTTACCTATGAGCATGAAACAATATCATTAACTATTTTATGAGAAAAAATATCAAGTTTGAGGTTTTCAATCCCTTTTTCTAACCCTGCCAGTTTATCTTTATTACTTTAATCATCAAAAGCTCACTTTCTTACTGGTGGACTTGTGTTTGTGGATGCTGCCTTGGATACTGGCAAAAACAATATTTTTACATTCAAGTTACCTCTTTGTGCAAGGTGGATGACACTGTTACACTAGAAATAAAAATTTATTATGGCTTTTGGCCATCATGCATGGTAATGGGTCTGTGCACCTGTCCCTCTATAGCTGGTCAAAGTGTATGGTGAGTGGCCCCACACATTAACTTTGTCTAGAGACCTAGCTGAGCCAGCAAGTCTCTTGCTCTAAACATCACAGACAGCATGTGAAGTCCTCATAATTGGCCACAGAGTGAAGAGGGGTCCACACTGTGAAGAGGCACAAAAGCCCGGGGTAGACGGGAGACCTGAGGATGAAGAGGTAGGGTGTGCAAGAGAGTGCTGAGACTCCATCAGCCCAGCATGCTCCCTTCTGGGAAGTTGCTCTCCTTACTTCTAGAAGATCCCTGGGTGCTCTAATCCCCTGACTAAAAGTGGACGTGGCCAGGGTGAGTTTGCTCACCAACTGCAATGTGTTTTTAAGGAGCAGCTCCTTGGGATGTGTGCAGACTGCCATTGGAGAAAGTGGTTGATTTTTGTGGTGGCCACAGCTGGAGGCTTGTGGAGGTCAGCTGGTTAGAGGAAAGATGGAGGCCCTGGTTGCTTTGGGTGCCTGTGGCACAGCTGCCTTTCTGTGATTCCTAAACACTTGAAGGGCATTTCCCCTTTTCCTCTGTGGGTTTGGGTTTCTGTCAATAGTGAAAATAGCAGCAGCAGCAACCAAAGCAGCAACAACAATAAAAATGTGAGAAATAAATATTCCTGAACAATGCAGTTATTCATAGAGAAACATGTTTACGCAGAGTCACAGAGGCAAAGGGATTATGAAGCCCTGGACGCCAGCTCCACGCTGACACAGCCCAGAGCTTCCATTTCTGTGTAGCCAGGAGTTGGTGCCATGGTGTGTGTGTGCTCTGAAAGGCTCTCACGTCTCTCCCCCTTCCTCTGGTCAGAAAAATATCCTTCCACAACTTTCCTTGATTTGGTCCAGGGCCCATTCTTACAGCTCCCAGGGGAGCACAGTTTTGGCACTCAGATGCTTTGCGCCATCGATGGCCTTAAACTCTGTGGACCACAAACATCTAAGGACAGAGAGAGGGTAACACCCGCCTTTGTGGGTGTCTGTGGTCATCTGCCCAGCCTGAATGTGTTATGCACTTAGCACAGGACCACATACACTTGGCATTCACTCTGTTGTCACTAGGGCTCCAGAGAACAAGGAGCTGCCAGGATCTGGCCCTCTCTAGTAAGATACATGATGGGAGTTTTGGTTTCCATTTATATACATTCAGTATAGATGCATTTTTTTTTTTCATCTGGTTGAATCTGGTTGAATTCTGGTTGGATCTGAAGGTGAGTGCACAGATTTGGAGGGCTAAAAACAGTCCTCAAAAGGTCTACCTTAGTGTTCAAGCTAGGCCCAGTTGGGACTGTGTCACCGACTGGCTGTCTGACTGAGGACAAGGTGTTTAGCTTTTTCATCCTCCATTTCCCCAGCTGTATAACAGGGCATGGCACTCATACCCACAGAGGATTTAGGGAGGTGATGTGTGGGCAGGATTTAGGGAGGTGATGTGTGGGTTGGCTGCACTAAAGGCTTCACAAATGATAGCTTTTTAATAAATTAAGCTATATCTGCACCTATAAAGGTATAAAAAAAGCATGATTTCATGTCTCCCAGACACGATTGCTAAATAAGACTTCTATGTCGAGAGTTATATGACTTACAACTGGGGATTTAGCTCAGTGGTGCCTCCTCCTGTTTCGCAAGCACAAGGTCCCAAGTTCGATCCCTGGTACCAAAAAAGAAAGAAAGGAAAAAAAGAGTTATATGACTTAGCAAAATATTTTTGCAGATAATTACCCTTCATTATCAATGTTTTTTTCTGATGAGATTTTAGTTTAAACACCATAGCAGTCTTTGCTGATTTGTCACCTGGCTGATGATCAATTTCATGAAAGTCTTACAGACTGGATTTTACAACTTTGAAAGTAGGATGTAATTTAAACCTTTTGTTTCAAGGATCAACATCTAAGAAGACAGAGGACATCATTTGATGAGCAGAGACCATGAACCCTCTTTAGCATGAAACATCTTTCCTTATATAAGATCTGAAGTTTAAATGCACACTTCTTCATAGATTTCTGAATATTTTAGAGGAGAGGAAAAGTATGAATAAATCTTGGAAATGAAATTTGTTGTTCTGGGGTTTCATCCCATTGGAAATAAACACAGGGTCTAACACATGCTAATCAATTACTTTAACACTGAGTCATGTCCCCACCCTCATGATTTTTATTGAAATTAGTAATTCATTTCAACAGACATTCATTATATTTTGTCAAAGTAGCAAGATTCTTAACTAAACAAATATTTTAACAAGCCTGTTTTCAACAGTCTCCCTCCTCTTTATTTGGATGGTATAGTAATTATGAGGGAGAAGAATAAAATTCTTGAACAAAGGCTGGCTCTCTGGGTCATACTTTAGACTGGTTGAATATTAATTTCACTAAAATGCCTAAAAACAATAGATCCAGAAGTCTCCTAAAAATCAGGTTCGGGAGCCATACAGGTCAGTGTGCACAGTGGCAGGTGAGGGGCCTCATCTGTGCATTTTCAAGAATACTTGCATTCTGTAGTGCACATCTTACACACTAGTGCACTCTGTATTGTTTTAAAAATTCTTAGCCTCATTTTGTTTATTGACAACATGATTTTGTATACCTTAGTTGGTTTGAAATTATACACTAATGGTTTTTCAAAGAAGGTTTTATATACAAGAGTATGGGAAATAATATCAAATCTCTAGTAGATAATTATTGCCTCTTCCTGGTATTGTTCTGTGATGTTTATTTTTTACTAGTTTACAGGCCTGGAGATGTGCTTATAAACATGCGCATATTGGGGTGAGTGTGCAATTTTTTTTTAACTGATAATGAGTGCAGAGTCATGTAGGTGTCGCTGTCCCTTAGAGTTTCTAAGGTTGTTTAGCAAATTACAGAGACTATGCAGCCCGCCCCAAACCCTACTTCCAAACCTACTGAATCTGTGTTTTAAAAAGTGGGCACAGAAATCTGCTGGTCTAGTAAGTAGTGCTTTCAATGCTGGAAAATAGGAAAGATTCTACCTTTGCAGATGAGGAAACTAAAGCTCAAAAAAATTTGTGCACCTAAACCGAAGGTCAAGAGAGGGACCTAGTACTGTTGAGCGAGGTAGGAAGAGAGCCAAGAAGGGCAGAGAGGCAGAGTGGGGCAGAAAGGGAAATGACCAATGGCCTCTTACTGAGCATGGAAAAATAGGTGTGTCATGTGTTACAAAGCTACAATCTCTTCACACATTTATTCATCTGATATTTTTTTGGTACCAGGGATCAAACTGGACCTTGTACTTGTAAGGCAGGTGGTTGAATCACTGAGCTAAATTCCCAGCCCTATAAATCTGATTTGTGAAGTATAGTAAGTTGCTTCTCTCTGCCTTGGAAACCAAGGAAAAACACTTCCTTTAATATTTATTTGATAGTTAAATTTCCCCTAAAAAAATTATATGTATGTCAAAACTGTACTTGATTTATAATGTAGAAATCAAATCATTTTAAATGAAAACCAAGATTCAACATGCCATGTGAATCTTTACAGTATATATTGTTAAGCATTCAGTTAACAGATAAGCAATGAGTAAAGATGAATTTTTTGTCCAAGATCAGTGAAATTTCAGGGCCTAGGTTAAAAATTCCAAATTAAAATAACTTTTATAATTATATGTTTTCTCCACAATGGTGACCATCTTCACTCTTCTCAATTCTACAAAAAGCTATGTCAGAATCATACTGAGTCCACACACAAAGACAAAGAAGTTGTTATATTTTTATTAGGATCAGACTTAATGGCACAACACTCTCCACACAAACTTTTGCCATTCCCAAAACTCATGAACTTAAAGCTCAACTGTGACACAAGAAGTTTTCACAATGATTTTGCCCAGGCTCCCCAGTCATAAGGGAATTAAAAAAAAAAGGCAACTGTAAAATACATGAAGGTTCAGGCATTTTACTCTCGCATGAAAGATTATTTGTTTCCTGGTAACTTCTGTTCCTCCTTACATCTGCTCAACCCAACTAGTGTCCAACAAGTGGTTAGTTATTAATTCCCTGGGTGATTGTCTGTGAATATAGAGAGACCTTGAAGGTAGAGCTACCTTTACAAGGTCAGGGATGTCATTTGGCTCTCACAGCAAGGCAAAGGTTTTACAGTCAAACAGGATGCCCAGTAACTATATTCTTAGGACTTGGAGTGGGGACTTGACTGCATTCTCATGCCATCTGTACCAGACCTTCTCCAGGGCTGTGACTGTTGGAAAGTAAGCTGCACAGTTTCTCTGCATTCTGTGAACAGGGGCAGAACAGCTCACTCTGATGTGGATTCTCCTGTCCTCGATGAGTTCCCAAGGACACAGTGAGGTCACAATACTTTCACAAGCAGCATAGCTCAGATCCCCACAGTAAGAATAGGCGCTGGAGGTAAACAAGACCTACGCCACACCAGGGTGTGCTGGCCAATGCTCAGCTCAGGTCCCACGGAGCACAGGGCTCTCTCCTTACTCAGCGTGGCACTGGCTCACTGCCCACACGAACTGTGCCTGCTACATATTCTCTCCCAGCACAGCTTGAAACAATGGAAGGTCTTCCACCACCTCTTCTTCCTCTTCCCGTAATCCCCCTGACTGTCCACAGCCAGGTCCCACAGAGGAGGGTGATCCCAGCTTGGGAGCGGGAGGGCCTGGGCTTGTCCTTCCCACACTGGACTCTGCCTCAGCAGGAGCTCTGCACTCCCCTTTTCCCATGGCTGGAGTCTCTTCCAAGGAGGGCAGCACATGGTCCTGGGTCCTGGAGTCCCTGACTTCAAGTAAGTCCGGAACTGTGTGAATCCCTTGGGCAGCTGTGACCCAGGAGCCCGCTTTGTGTTTCCTGAGAGCCTATGGAGCGGCTCAGGGGCCCATGCCATTGGTGCTCTGTCCAGGGTTGACACAGTGTCCACATCCTGTGTGCTCCCGAGAGAATGATCCTTGGTGAGGCCCACAGGGCTCCAGTGGTGCAGCATTCCTGCCTCTGCTCTCAGTTTGCCTCAAGCCTTCCCTGGGCAGGCCATTTTTAGGGGCCAACACTTCATGTCTCTGATGGCCTTTGAACTGAACAGTGAGATCTTTGTCCAACTTGGATCTGCTTACTTTGTTGACGTAATCTGGGGACAGATCTTGAGGTCGGACACAGAAGCATCTGGGGGTGAGAGGAGTGGAAACCAGTAAGTTTCACATCATAACAGTGAAATCAGCCAGCCTGTGTGCTACCTCCTGTAATTACTGTTTTAAATCATTATGTCAAAGTCAAAGAGGCATGTCCTGCCACAAAAAAAAGAGCTTAAGAAGAGATTCACAAGGTTGGGAATATAAAAGTACAAGGTAGCTTATGAAATTTTACAATAAAATGTAAGGGATGTAACTGTTGTCTAAGCAGAAAAGAAAGGGCTAAGTACCGAAGATGCACCTCTGCAATGAAATATTATGCAGGCATTAAAATCATAAATATGAAATATCCAGAGGCAGGCAAAGATAACTGTTCCTATGTCTGTGAGGGAAACTGCCTATAAGGCCTTTCAGAGCCCAAATCTGTAAATGTTCAAGGTGTCTACAAAAAATCAAGTACGTGCACTTATGACCTATGCACATTTCGTGTTATGCTTTAAACATCCATTCCTATATTACTTCCACCTAAATTGCTTTTCTTTTTTCTTTTCTGTTTTGAGACAGTGTTTCTTTATGGAATAGGCCTGGCCGTGAACTTCCTGTGTAGCCCAGGCTGGTCTCAAATTGATGGCAATTCTCCTGCTTCAGGCTGTCCAATGCTGGTGTGACAGTTGTGTGTCGGCATTCCAGGCATAATAAATATTTTAATAGAGCCAGACCTCGCATGACTATGGCACAGTGAAACATATGTGTGCATATGTGGAGTGTTTGTTAAGGAAGCATGGGTATCATTTAATTTCTTTCCCTTTTTTGCAATTCACATTACATTTTTCTCAAACGTAATACAGACAAAAGTAAAGGCACATATGTGACTGGTGGCTGTATTTTCATACATCAAATTTCAGGCATTCTCTGAAAACCAAGCTTTTCTTTTCTTGAAGCTTTTTGGAGAAATGGATATTTGATGCAAGCCAAATCCAGCCAAAATGAATGACAGTGATCTCCCCATGCTCTGAGCAGTGAGCAAAAGTTTAAGAGGATAGGACACACACAGGTCCTCTGGTGTGAAAATCATGCCCAATGCACAATGAATAGCACTGTGGATTGAACCACACCGGGTGAATGCACTGAATGAGTGCATGGCCTTTATTATCATGGTTCTGATTATTATTTTAATATATTGTTAATATCTGATAATTTTATCACATATTGGATTTCAAGTAGGTATTTTTATACCTATGTACAAAAGGTTTTGACAATATTCTTATTTATTTTGACTTAGTGTTACATACATGGTATTTTAAAATGACTTAAAAAGCACACAGTCCTCAATTTCAAACAAGTGTTTGTCCAGCCTTACCTTTGTATCTTTTCAATGTACTTGTGCTCCATTTGGAATCTTTTTTGTCACCACCTGGGGAAAAAAAAATATAGAGAAGAGAGAACATCATGAATGGCATGGTAGCAGGAATTCAGTTTGCTTTTATTCCCTTAAATGCTCAACAGGAAGAATTCCAAAATTCAGCAATGGGTAACATATGGATCAGGGAGGGTACTTGATACTCATGACGATGTTGCCTCTCTGACATGGCCAATTCAGACTTCTCCAAGATTATTGACAGTTCTCTATGGAAGACCCTGCCTCCACCCCATGACTTATGTATTCTATAACCATTTGTACAGAGGTGTCAAATATGGGTGTAAGAATGCTAGAGACCAAATGGGACTATCTTGTTCTTCATTTGTTGGCTCCTGGGTTACTCCTAGGTTCTTTCCTAGGGCACAGCTCACTGCACAGCTGCAGGAGTTGCAAGAGTCTCTGAGGTGACTCCTTGCTGCGGCTTAGCTAGTCAGGTCTGATGGGAAGCTGTAGTGAATGTCCCCAAAGGAGATATTGAGAGCTTGCACACTCTTCTTTGTCTCACTTCTCAGTGGCCAAGAAATGATCAGGCTTCCTCTGCCACATGTTTTACCACCATATGCCCCCCAAAACAGGGTCAACTGACCCTATGTGCCAAAATAATCTTTCCTTCGTTCTTTGTTGTACCAGTCAGAATATACTAGAGAAACAGTTATAACACAAGCTCTACAGATACACAGGACTTTACAAGATTGACTTACAGTGGCCACCTGCACAGTCAGATGAACAAGAGTACAGAGGGTCTCCTGTCCACTGGAGACCTGAGGATTTACTCAAAAACCTAGAGCTCAATGCAGTGTCCCCTTGTAGTGAATATCAAGAGGGTGATTGGTCTCTTCTGGAAGATTGAAGAGTGTACCATGGAAAGCTGAAGGATGCTCACTGGAAGCTAAAGTGTACCTACAACACAGGAGATGACCTCCAAGGTGAAGACTGCAACTCTTCCAAAGGAACAGAAGCAGCAGTGTCCTTCTTCACTTTCCTTTTATAACATTCAGGCCAAGAGCTGCCCTAGGGTGAGTCCACCCCAACCCCCGGGTGGTACAAGAGTTTCCCCTAGAGTGGATTTTCTAGGCCCTACGGCCTGCAGTTAGATATGCTTATCTTACTTCAGCTGTCAAGTTGACAAAAACCAGCAACCATCAAAATCCATCCTTTGGCTACTTGAAAACCAGATATACTTCCTGAAGTCAGTCTACAAAAACAAGGACAAGATTCTAATTTTGCCCAAGTTGTTAGAAGTATCCTGAGTATAAACAGAAATACACTGATTCCCTGCCAAGAATAGAAGGCAAGTTTTCTTTGAGGGATACTTACACTTAACATTTCATAACTTGAACATTGCAACAGAGGTTTGACAATCCCAAAAAACCATTGTTAAGAGAATCTTGGAAGCAAATGTAAAATGGTGTCTTGTGTTTCCCTGGCTGGTCTCAAGTTCCTTGCTTCAAGGGATCTTCCCACCTCACCCTCCTAAGTAGGTAGAACTACAGGCACATGAAAGTGGCTTCATAAAGTGGGGGCCATGGTCAATTTGTAAATAGCATTTTACACAAAGATTCTAAAAATTAAGAGAATTGTTATTCCAGGAAAATTTTTGAAATATTTCTAATTTAACACTTAGGAAGAAGATTGTTATTTGAGTAAAATCATGAGTGTAAGTTTTGTGGAATACACTCCATGTGTCACTCATCACTTAAAAGGCACAGTTACTGACACAGACAGAAACCATATGATAATGAGGAGTATGAAAGGAAATCATATACCTATGAACAATGTGGTAAAGCCTTCAGTTATCATGAATGCTGGCCACAACATGAAAAGACTCACATGACTCAGAAAACATACCATTGTAATGCATGTGTAAAATCAGTCAGTTCTCTTAAAAGAATCACTCAAGACATACATGACATTGCACACTAGAGAAAGACTTTATAAATCTCAGTTGCATGAAAAAGACTTATTCAGTTTCTGTTCATTTCTAATACATGAAAAGGACTCCCACTGAAGAGATACCTTATTATTGTGCAAAATGTGGAACAGCTTCCATACATTTTAGGACCATTGGAAGCCATAAAAGAATTCATGCTGAAATGAAACCACGACACTCTAAGAAATGTGGGAAATTCTTCAGTGACTTTGGCTCTTTTAAAGTTCACAAAGAATCACACTGGAAAGATTAAATGAATTCATTTACCCAAGAATTTAAAGAGTGTGGAACAGCCTTTGTAGAGTTTGGTCATTTTTAATCACATAAAAGGATTCACACAGCAGTGAAACCCTCTAATCACAAATGACATGGAAAATCTTGACACACTGTAGACCTTTTAGAAGACATGAAAGGGTTCACATAACAGAAACTGTAGGATTGCAAAAAATATAGGAACTCCTTTAATGACTCTAGTTTTTTAAAAATTTATGCAAGGATTTGCACTAGAGAGAAACTTTGTAAATATAATGAATATTAGGAAGCCTTCCATTTTCCAATATGCTTTGAATCTCTGGAAGGATTCACAGCAGTGAGAAACACTGTAAATGTAAATGATGTGGGTAAGTCTTCAGGTAGTTTAAATGTTTTTGAGTCCATGTGAAGTCTCACACTAGAGTTAGTCTATGAATATCATAAATCTCTTCCATATCATCTCTTCCAGTTCCTTTAGAGCTAGTGAAAAATTTCTTACTAGATAAATCTTGATAACTGTAAGGATGATGAGTCTTTCATGCTTTTTAGTTCTTTTCAAGTGTTGGAAAATAGTCTCAGTTTAGAGAAATTCTATTTGCACAGAATGCAGAAAAAACTTCAGGAACTGTGGACCTTATCAAATCCATAAAATTACTCACACTAAAGGGAAACTCCAGAACTACAATGAGTATGGTAAGAATGCTGAAAGGAATGAGGGAAAGCCATCAGAGAATTCTGCTCTCCATGAATTCCCACTGGATAGAAAATGATGACCTTAATCTATGTGTCAAAGTCTTAGCTCATGCTGTTCTTTTTTTCATTTATTAATATATTCTCTAGAGAGCAAAAGCTTTTGTGTGTAAGCAGTGTGTGAAAGCCTTAAGGATTGTGTTTCATTTCATCTGTGGAAAGATTCAGGATGGAGCCAAATATCAATGTAAACAATACAGGAAAGTGTGTACACGTTCAAGTTTTTGATGAGCATAGGAAATGAGTCATGGACTCAAGGCATGTAGGAAAGCTTTTCTGAGTCTTTGTTTAGGTCCATGAAATGATCCATTCCTGAAAGAATACCTATTAGTGAAAGATATATGGAGAAATTTTAATTGCTCTAATTTCAAGTATGTCTGATGATGCATCATGAGCAAGACTTTACAAGTATCTAATATGTGAAGAGAACATCCATGCTTGGGTGAGTTCTCTGACCATGCTGTGCTCCAGTCCCTCATCTGTAAAATGGAGATAATCCTGTTTTGTGATGACATCATTAGGTGGAAGGAATGGGAATTACCCAGGGCACTGAAACAATCATCTTAATATGGGGGTTATGAACAACTGGTGTCGGCATACCCACTACACTGTAATTTTATATTTCTGCTTCTAGATTATGGTCACTAAGCACCATAGTCCTTCATAATTAAAGATAAGTGTGGAGTTTTCCTTTTCCAATAAGGAGCATATATTGAGTGCCTGCTCGGTGTTGTGTACTATGCCAGATGGAGCATTCACAGCCCTCTGCCTTGGAGGAGCTGAGTGTGGGCACAGAGCTGGGCACATGAGGCATTACAGGAGATGGAGCCTGAACCTGCTGTAGGTGAAGCACACTTGGGGAAATCTAGCAAGATTGTGGGGACAAGAAAAGTCACAATGGCTAGGGGCAGAGGCAGCTTCTGAACTAGGAGTTCCAGAGACAGGGCTGCTTATAGAAAGAATGAAGTCAGGACAATAGGGGCTGGGGCAGAAAAATATAGGGCAGTGGTTGACCTGGGGTGGCCAGAGAATGTGCAATGGCAGCAGCATGAAGGCCAAGAAGGCCAACTGGGCCTGAGAGCCATGGCGAGAAGTTGGATCTATTGCTGCTGTGTGGATGCCAATGCCCATAGCAAAGGTTGAATACTAATGCCTGTGTGCCACCCTGGATGCACGAGATGACCTTTGTGTGCAGAGAGGTGAGCTTGGGAGGCTCTGGTGCTGATTCGCAGATGTACACAGACTGCTCCTGCACTTTAACTGTGACTGCAGATAGCTAGGTTTATGACCATATCAGTTTCTGGTGGCTTTGTCTCATTCATCTTTAGGTATTCTGTGATAGGTGTCATCAGGTTTTATACACAGTTGGTGCTTGATAAATTCTCTCGGAATGAATGTAGTTGAAAGCATGAATGTAGCTTTGCAACATATGGTGACAAGTTCACATTGTTTCCTTCTGGGAGGGTCCTGCCATGGGTTTTTAAAAACTTAGAGCACAGCAGGGAAATTGATTCTTCTGAAGATGGATCCTGTTCCCTCACTTGTAGCCTATAGCTTTTTGACACACGAATGGGTTGGGCAGGTGTAAACAGGCCAAATCTGGTATGTGCCATTTCTAGCCTTGCATGGGCTTTGGGGCCCTTCCTATGTCTCAAGTGCTAGGCTCTGTGATGCACCAGAAGCTGATTCCTCTCTGTCTTCTCTTTGTCCTCTGCTGTTCTTTTCTTTTTTCTTCTGCTCTTCTAATCCTTCTTCTTCTTGTGGCCAGAACACATGCCATTTGAAAGTTCCAAATCTGGCCTATACATACATGCTTATGAAATTTTGACTAATCTGGACTAGTTGCTTAAAGATGATTAGAAGTGGGATCCAATGTTTCTGAAGCACAATGTTCTGTGTTCATTAACACCAGGGTTCCTGCAATTCTAATTTCTAGGTTTGAATCTCTAATCCACCATTCTTTGAAAATTACATAGTACCTCTAAGTTTCAGTGGCCTCAATTTTATTTCTGCTCTTTGTGGTCCTGGGGATGACAGCCATAGCCTTCAAATGCTAACCTTGCCCTCACCACTGAGCTATAACCTCCCCCCAGTCCTCTTTTTTTTCTCTTTCTCTTTCTGAGGTAGGGTCTCACTATGTAGATCACACTGGTCCAAAACTCACTCTGTAGCACAAGCTGTCTTCAAATATAAAACCATTCTCCAATTTCAGCCTCCCAAGTTTTGAGATTACAGCCCAATGCCACCATGCCCAAACCAGTGTACCTTTTTAAAGTAAGAAAAGTATTAGTGCTTACATCATAAGCCTTTATAAAGAATAATTACTTTAACAAAATTTTCTTGGAATGCTAAGTCTTCATTTTTTATTACTAATATCGGCAATACCATCAACATCTGTTTTGAACATCAATTTTGATAACTTGCCTTGAAATTTGTCTCCTGTCTCATGGGGTTACAGTGAAGATTCAGGAAATGACTCAGGAAAAGACTTTAAACCTGTTTGGGGCACTTACATTCTCAGGAAATATCAGCCATTTTTGTTATTGTTTTCATTCCTTTGGGTTTCATACTTTTGTTGTGCAAGGCACAATAAAAGTGAGCTCTGTTTATGACTTGCAGCAAAATGATGCAACTCTTGACCACTGTGTTTTTTTAAGAGGCAGAGTATGAATGCAGTTGAAGGAGAAGCTGTAGCTGTTAGGACAGAGCATTGATATCTAAACTGTATCCTCTGAAAAAAATTTTCAGATACATTTAGTTGAAAAGAATAGGTATTTGACATTCTTAGAACCCAAGCAGCCCACAGTTAATATTAAGACATTTGTTTTCCCTCTTTATGTTGGTAATATGATCAAATGTGGCATGTAGTCAGGCGAATATTTTAGAAAAACTTGATTGATGTTAATATAGCTTGTTCCATTGCACACTGATTGCATATTAAAACCTTACATATAACAAATTGAATTTCAGAAAAAGGAAAAGAAAATTAAGAAAAATCTGCTGAAATTTTCGCCTAGATTTGGTATGGTCATTCATTTGAATGACCAAAATCCAACTCATTTTCTGGGATGTTGGGCCCAGTGAGTCTTAAATAGGCTGTTTTTCAGCATGTATTGCTCAAGAGTCTTTCAGTTGAACAGAGTAGGTCTCTGTATCCGACTTTCCCCTGCTCTTTTGCTTCCTCTTTTTCATGATTTCATTTAGGGCCAAGAAAGAAATTTTTATTTTAAATCATTTTAATGGACATTAAAAGAAGAACTAGAAAGAAATACTATTGAAAACCTACAGAGATTTGATTAAAATATTCTATAAAATTACCCGATTCTTACTGAAAATGACTTCCTTCAATATTATAATTATTTCGTTAATCTTTAATGAGAATTGATCTTTAAAAAACACCCAGAAACAATCCCCCCAACGCTACCACAACCGAGTAGTAAATGAACATTTCTCTCT
>NW_022900947.1:28697277-28740144 GCF_012274545.1 Fukomys damarensis | reverse complement strand
TTTTTTACTAGTGCCTATTTAGGTTCTGACTGTGTAGTTTGTTAATCAGTGATATTTTCCTCCACTCTTCTGTGTTTTAAGAATCTGTTGGGAAGACCCATGGCATTATTAGAAACCGCAATGCTGAGATTTTTAATATGTGAATGTCTATTTTCTAATGCACTTTCACACACTGTAAAATAACCAGTGTAATCTGTGTTGTGTTTAAGTCACAAGAAGTGGGAGGGAAGGGCTGGACACAGAGGTACTTGCTGCTCAGAAACGTCACTCCTGTTGAATATGTTTGCTATTCCTGTCCTAACATCTGGCTGAGTTTGTAAACAGCTATATAGATGAATAATTTTTGACTAACTCAGAATTGTTATCAGTGGAGAAACAAAGCCATCAGATCATTCTAGGAGGTCAGTCAATCCTTCCACTGCCTGGAAAGAGGGATGGAGAGAGCTAAAGAAACAAAGACAATGTAAACTTGAATAATTTCAAAGTATATGGGGTGGGAGCAACAGGTCAGTGCGTGAGAGAGCAGGCAAAGATAAAAATACTCTGAGCTTGCCACTATTTGGTTTCATGGAGAGTATCAATGACTCCAGGGGCCATGATAATGCTACACTGAGGGGGATCTTATAATAGGAGGAAGAATCAGATGACTTGGAGGATGGTGGTAATCCTATGACCATGAGGATCTTGTACTGAGGAGGATCTCAGGTCAATCAGACACTTCAATTGAGATAAGTAAAATGTTCTCGTCCTTACAACAGTAGGTGGGATAAGTTAAGCCGATAAGGAATTTGTCCTGCCTCAGATGAAAACTGTTCTCTTTTTATATACTATTGGTTAACAAATAACCAGAATATCTTCAGAAAGATGGAATCTTGCCTTTGAGCTTCAGAGCATCATGGGACTATGGGGCCCTCAGCTGTGACCTGAGGCAAAATGGAATTATGTTTCTGCCTGCCATTGCCAGATTGCAGAAGAGTGGCCTAGAACTCAAACAGACCTAGTCACAATTCAAATTTACAGTGATTTATCCCTAAAATTATGTAGAATGGCTCTTGACAGACCACTTCTTTCTTGTACTTACTGAAAATATCTTTATTGCTAGTATTTAGGGAAAGGTTAATTCTTGTCTTCCATTTATAGTTGGACTTTGGTCTGTGAGTCTCTAATGGCCCTTAATCAATCTCAATCTTGTTATACCAAGAAGGACAACTGAGTAGAGCTTTCCTTCAGTTTGGGCAGAGTAATACAATCATCAACAAGAACAGAATCAAACCCAGCTTGAAAAATGACAAATCGTGGTAAGCTATTATTCTGATACCTTGAACCAGGAGAACTGAATTTATGGTTATATATTGCACTCAAAGACAGCCAGAGGTATGTTTATGGCCAATAAGACCATAAATAAAGTAGTTATAGCCTCTAAAATAGACATAAAGAATTAGAGGAGGATACAGAGATAGGAGGAGAAGGAGTGGTTAGAAAGAGAACTAGAGACACAGGAAGATCATGCAAACTTTGAGAAACTCGTGAAGGCAGAAGGAAAAGAGAGAAGGGACTGAAACAAGAACAGAAGAAACTAGGAGAAACCCGGAAACCAGAAAATGTATTCACACTCCTGTAAGTATAAAATAAAGAAATGGAAAAAACAGAATAGGTCGACAGGAAAAAGAAAGGAGGGAAATGCATAAGAAGAAAAATGAAGGCTGAGAAAAAGAAAAAAAAGAAAAAATAGTCCACTTTCTGGCGAGTCTCTCTCAAGCTGTTATGCAACACGGGCAGCAGTGTGTAGAAATGATTTGATTAGTGTCAGCAAGCACGGACCACCTCTTTTGCACCCTCAGATTTAGAGTCACAAGAGTGGATCATAAGCCAAACCCCGAGGATGAGAGAAGTTTGATGTCTATTAGGGGGACTGAAAGAGGCAACTGGAAGTTGCCTGTGACATCGCTGAGGAGAGATACAGGTGGCAAAGAGTAGAGGGTGAGCTGGAGTTTTGGCAGCTGTGGGGTGGGCTGGTGCATGGTGGGGAGAAGGTCCTGGGAGCCTGTGCCAGTCTGTGCCACATAGGACATTGCACAGGAATGGGAAAGTGTTTCTAGAAGGCTGTGGGGACTGAGTGGTTACACGTTTGCTCTCACACTGAGGCCACACACTCAGTGCCTTAAAGGGATTGGCTGGCATGAGCATGAGACTGGAGGGCACAAATGGTACAGCAGTATGGAATGCCGGGGACTGGAGTGAGCTAGAAACCAGAAGGCAGGAATTGCCTGTGTCTTCTACAAAATGAAGAGGTGAAATCCAGAATTTTAAAAAGCAAAGTTACAGACGGATAAATATTGTTTATTAAATTTTCAGTAATGTTTCACTCTGAATCACAAGTATTCTTGTCATCATTCTAGGTAAACTGTGGTTTGCAAAAAGCTGGAGCAATTGAATTAATGCATTCTCTCTTGAATTGAAAATTAATGTTTCCTTAATGTGTTGTTACATAAAAAAAATCCTCACTAGAAATAATTTACTGAAATAATTTCTGTAGGAGTATTCCTCATTCCATCAAATACTATGGAGCAATTATAAAGCAAAATTAATGGCTCTTGGTTTGGGAAATTCAATTGTGGAATATACTGCTTTAACAAATGAAAAAAATGCCTATGATAATTTGATACTGGCTTAGCTTGCATTTTAGTCTTTATTTTTTTCTTCAGGCTTGAGTAGCATTGATGCTTTTCATGCTTCCTATATGTAAGTGAGCATTAGAGTACACCTGCTCTCAAAGTTTGAATGGAACCATTTGGCTCTGAAGTTGACAGATTTTTATTTGAATGAAAATAGAAATGCTGCTGGCAGACAGCTGGTCAGGCCTGGCCTTGAAGGCACACAAAAGTAGCGAAGGTGAACTTGGACTTTATAGTCAGTCTGCCAGGTTTAAAACTCAATTTGTTGGGGATCAGGAGAGATATGTTAGTTCATGGAGTGGCTGTGAGATTTTGGTGGGGTTACAGGCATTAATACAGGAGAGGAAATATCAAATACTATATTTCCCAACTACTTAACTGTATGATGCTCAGAGTTCTTGTTCTGGTGTAAAAGAAGAATGAGTCGTAGGAACAACAGAGGCTAAGTGTAGGAAGATGTTTATTGATACAACAGCTCCTGAGAGTCCGAATGCTTCCCAAGAGGGTAGCCAGGAGGGTCACACAAGGTCCTGAATTGGATACCTGGTACCAAAAAAGAAGAGCCTCTTCTGCTGGCCACCATTTACTGGGTTGATACGGAGTACCAGCTGCTCAGAGAGGTGTAGTGATGGTAAATTGAGGACGATGGTGCAACAGGAGCAAGTGTCAGATGAATGGCAGGGCGGTGGTGATCCTATGACAATGAGGAGCTGCGAGTAATTAGGGTAGTGACATGAGCAAAGTGTTCATCCACTGTAGGTGGGATGAGTTAAGCAGATGAGGTGAAGACTGTTCTCTTTCTGTATCACTACTCTGTACACAAAGAGCCAGGATGTCTTCTGCGGACTGAATCTTGCCCTTGAGCATCATAGGTTTGGTGGACTCTTCAGGCCTCAGATGTGACCCGAGGCAAAAACAAGTTATGTTTCAGCACTCAAAAACCAGCTGTTGGGCAAAAAGACTGGGCCTCAGAGAACCTTAATCTTAATCCCATTGGGAAATGAATTTTTCCCAAAATTATGGACAGCGGTTCTCGACAGATCACCTCTTTTCTCGCCTTCCTCAGATTTGGAGTTACAAAAGAGGAACAGAAGCCAAACCGGAAGGATCACACAAGTTTAGTGTTGGTTAGAAGGACTGAAAGTGACAAAGCAGAGGAGCCTGTGACACCGCTAAAGAGAGATCGAACTGGCACAGAGTAGAAGGTGAACTGGAGCTCCGACAGCTGTGTGGTGGGATGGTGAATGGTGGGGAGAAGGTCCTGGGAGCCTGTGCCAGTCTGTGCCGCAGGGGAATGACGTTGGGAAGGGAATGGGAGGGATTTTCTGGGAGGCTGAGAGGACTGAGTGGCTGCACATGAGCTCTTCCACAGAGACAACAGATTCTGCCCTCAGGGTTTGGCTTGCATGACCTTGAGCCTGGAGGGCACAAATGGTACAGCAGCATGGAATGCTGGGGACTGGACTGAGCTGGTAACCACAGTGCAAGAAGTGCCTGGATCTTTTTAGGAAAAACAGGTAAACAAAATGAGAGATAAAATCCAGAATTTAAAAAAGTAAAATCATAGATGGATGATGTTGGCAATCATAAAATTTTCAGTTAAAAAATTTTGGACTTATAGACAAGTATTCTTATCATTGTTCTATGTCACATGTGATTTTAAAAAGTTTTGAGCCAATGAACCAATGCTTTCTCCTGCGACTCAGAAATCACATTACTTCCATGTGTTTCTTTAAAAAAATTATTCTCAAGAACAACATTTCCCTGAAATACCTTCCTTAGGAATAGTTGTCTTTCTAAACATATATTTTGGAGCAATTACAAAGCAAAATGAATGGCTCTTGGCCTGGCAAATTTGATTTTAGAAGATCCTGCTTTAACAAATCAATGCAAAATACCTATGAAGCTTGATACTCCTTAGCTGTCATCAGACTATTTCGTGGAACTGAAATAGCAGTGAACCTTTTTGTGATTATTATACCTAAAAGGGCAAGAGCATAGGCCTGCACTCAAAGCTCTAATGGAACCATGTTGTATGGAATTTGGCATAAAAGCATAGTTGAGCAAAGCTAGACTCTGTGCTGGTGGAGGGGTGGTCATGCCGGGTCTTGAAGGCGCAGGAAATAGCAAAGTTGAAAGTTGAGCCCTCTCATCCATCTGCCAGGATTAAATACCAGCCTTCCAGGGATGCAAGATGTGACTGCGGGTTATGCCTCTGTGGCAAATGCACAGAAGGCCCTCTGGGATCAGTGTGAGAAGCTGGTGGAGTGATAGGGGAAGTGATGGTGGGCAGTCGGCAGTGCTCCCTGGGTCAGTGTCAATGCTCTGGTTGTTGGGTGTCAATTCCCTTGGTCAGGGTAGGTGATAAGTGCTGTTTGATGGAAACTTCTCTAATGATCTGCCAGTGGAGAGGGGCTAACGATGTTCTGCAGGCCGCCTAAAGGAGTTGCTAACTCTCTGACAGCCTCTGTGTTCCAGTTCTCCGGGGCTTGTTTTGGGCAGATGTGGCCCTTTCTTCTACCTTTGGAAGCACAGTGGGGTTTTCACTAAAGAGAAGCAGTGCAAACAAGTCTGTCTTAGGACTGTGAGCCAGGCCCTGCTAAGTTAGGCAGGAAATCTAAGGAATGAAGGCAAGGAGTGATGAAGTGAACCATAAAAGTGGCTTGTATTAAATCACTGTTCTAGTCTTCCAGAATTTGCGCTGGTATTCATCTCTGATGTCATCCTTATATGGGGTGATTGGGTCCTTCTACTTCTTTAGATGAGGAAGACTGATGTATGGAGAGGACACGGTGCACACCAAATATCACAGAGTTTGAGAGAAAAGCCAGGATTCAAATGCCAAGGTTGAACACAGGTGCCATTCCTTCCACCTGCACTGTTGAACAGGGAGGCCTGATAGTCGCAAGCACTATAGTGTAATACAGTAGCCTCTCCTCATCTGTACTTAAATCTAAGTAAATTTAAAAATGTCACTTGATACTTAGACACTAGTAACTCCCAAACATCTCATAGTGACAGATGGCCAGGATGCTCCTGTAAGATACAGACTCTTTCTGTCATCACAAGTAGTTTTATGGAGCAAAAAACCCAGTACCTTTTGTGTTAGAATTGGACGGCTGGGTTATAGTGGCAAACAAGCAAAGAGTCCAGAGTAAAGTCAGGGAGGGCCTGTCTGGGAAATTCTGTCTGCATTTCACTATGAGAATTTGAGGCAATTAGCTGGTGTATGGACCACATATACCTTGAATACAGTTGATATGGTCTTCAAAGCACACTGTCAGAGAGCGATATTATGCAAAAGAGCATTGGAAAGCTTCACTATTTGCAAAATGTGTTATGTACCCTTAATTCTTATTTGCCCAGATTATAAAATGTAAGTATTAATACTTTAATTTAAGGCAAGTACCAATGGTGCTCCTTGGACTCAGTTGATGATCTCTAGAGGGTTTTCAGACTGTGTTGTGCTGTCCATATCCACTGTGTACACACCGGTCCTGATCTAGTGCTTAACCCCCCGTCCTGGTTACAATCCTGCCTTACCTTCCAGCAGCCACAAGTTCCAGTCCTGGTCACCAAGATGAAAGAGAAATCCAAAGACCACTCTGAAAAGCCAAGTACCCCTCCTTACCCACCTTTGCCATTGCAGGGGGAAATGGATCAGGAACTAATCTTTTCTTCTTTTCCCTCACAATACCAATCTCTTCCCAACCCAGAACCAGCCCCGTCCACCCCGGAGAAGGGTGCAGCAGTTCATAAAGTTCCCCCAGCCCCATGGGGGAGGACCAGTCCAGAACACATAGCAGAGACAAGCCACATCATCTGCAGGCTCAGTCGATTCCAGTTTTACTGCTGCTAGAAGCTGTACCTCTGGACGAACAAGGCAATCAGCCTATGCATTGCTGAGCATTTGCCACTAGTGATCTATATAATTGGTGATCCCAAAAAGCCAAGTTTTCAGATAACCTTAGAGATTTAATTGATTTGTTAGAAACTGTTTTATTTACTCATCAGCCAACCTTTGATGATTGCCAACAATTGCTTTGCATATTGTTCACTACTGCAGAAAGATAAAAAAGTCCAATAGAATCTAGAAAGTTGGTCCTTGGAGAGAATGGAGAGCCAACAATAAATCCAGATCTTGTTAGCCAGGCTTTTCTGTTGTCCAGACCTGACTGGGACTACAACACAGCTGAAGGTAAGGAGCGACTCTGGGTTTATCTCCAGACTCTACTGGGGTTCTCCGTGTGCCTGCTAAAAGTCCCACAAATTTGTCCAAGGTAGGTAGTGTACAGCAGGAACAGGACAAAAGCCCATTTGCCTTTTTTGGAGAGAATATTGGAGGCTTTCTGCAGATATACCCCTATGCATCCAGAAGCCCGGAATCCTGAGAGGCTATAGTAATGGGCTTCATTTATCAAGCCACTTCTGATATAAAGAAGCAACTGCAAAAGATAGAGAGACTAGGTGAAAACAGCATCTAGGATTTAGTAGTGATAGCTGAGAGAGTCTACAATAACAGAGAGGCCACTGAAGACCGCCAGACCTGGAAGTTAGCACAGATCCTAGTGGCAACCTCCCTCACAGAGCCACAGGGAAGGAACAGGAGATTAAAGAGCCCCGGTAAATCGGAAGTGTTCCGGCCTAACCTAGACAAAGTCCAATGTGCTTACTGTAAGGAGAAGGGCCACTGGATTAAAGAATGCCCCAAGAAGTCTAGAAAGAAAACCCCCATCTTAACCATGTAGGGGGATAGTGACTAGGGGGGATGGGGCTCAGAATACCTCCCTGAGCCTAGGATAACTCTTAAATTGGAGGGGAAACTAGTTGAGTTCATGGTGGACACTGGAGCCTAACATTTGGTTCTATTGCAACCCCAAGGAAAATTTTCTGAAAACACTTCCTGGGTACGAGGAGCCACGGGTATAAAGTAATATAAGTGGACAGCTCAGAGAACAGTGGACCTGAGTACCGGAGGTGTCCCACTTGTTCATGATAATCCCAGAATGCCCCTACCCTCTCTCAGGGAGGGACTTGTTAACAAAGTTGGGTGCCCAAATTCACTTTCAACCAGAAGGTGCCCAAGTCCTTGATGGAACTGCAAGGCCTGTCCACATATTAACTGTTCAATTTGAAGATGAATATAGACTCTACCGATGGGCACCCACTTCAGGCTTGTTAACCCAGAAAGACATTACATTTTGCCTTGAAAATTTTCCCAAGGCTTGTTCAGAAAAAGGAGGAATAGGATTGGCCAAGCATAGGTTGCCAGTGTTCATTGACATCAAACCTGGTGCCGACCCCATTTGGGTTTGCCAGTATCCTATACCCCTTACATCTCGACAAGGCATAACACCACACATCAGAAACTTATTGAAACAGGGGTAATGAGGCCATGCCAGTCAGCCTGGAATACCCCCTTGTTGTCCTGAAGAAAACTAATTCGAATGATTATCAGCCAGTTCAGGACCTCGGAGAAGGGAATAAGAGAGTGACTGACATCCACCCTACTGTGCCTAATCCTTATACTCTCTTGAGCTCATTACCTCCCTCCCACCAATGGTATAGAGTATTGGACTTGAAAGATGCTTTCTTTAGCCTTCCAGTGGCCCCCAAAAGCCAAGCCATATTCACCTTTGAGTGGCTGGACCCAGATGAAGGAATTAATGGACAACTGACTTGGACTGGACTGCCTCAAGGATTTAAGAACTCACCCACCATCTTTGATGAAGCCTTACATGAAGACCTGTGTGAGTACTGCCAACAAAATCCTCATCTAACTCTTCTGCAGTATGTAGACAATCTTTTAATAGCAGCAGAAATGGAGGAGGCTTGTCTGGTAGAAACAAAAGAACTGTTGAAATTCATAGGGGATCTTGGGCATGAAGCTTCAGCTAAGAAAGCTCAAATGTGTCAACTCGAGGTAAGCTACCTGGACTACAAGTTAAATACAGGACAAAGATGCCTGTCAGAAGCCTGGACAGAGATGGTGCTCAGAATTCCTCCCCCAGATTCTCCTTGGAAGGTAAGAAAATTTTTGGGGTCAGCAGGATTCTGCCACTTATGGATTCCAGGATTTGGAGAACTGGCCAGACCCTTGTACATGCTGAGTAATGACCAGCAGGTCTTCCAATGGACAGGGACTTTACAAGAGTCTTTTGAAAAGTTCAAAGTGGCATTGTTGAGCACACCCGCATTGGGCCTGCCACATGTAACCAAGCCCTTCCACTTACATGTGCAGGAGAGCAAAGGAATAGCTACGGGAATTCTGACTCCATATCTAGGCCCATGGCGAAGGCCAGTAGCCTACCTGTCAGAGAAACTTGACCCAGTGGCATCCGGATGGCCACCCCGTTTGTGAATGATTGAGGCAGTAGCACAAATGGTCAGAGATGCAGATAAGCTCTCCATGGGGCAACAAATGTATGTGGTCACCCCCCATGCCATTGAGGGGATAATAAAGCAACCCCCAGATTGATGGCTAACCAATGACCAGCTGACTCATTACCAAAGCCTCCTCCTCAATCCTGCCCCAGTTATTTTTCAGCCTTCAGCTTCCTTGAACCCTGCCTCCCTGCCACCCAACCCAGGCATGGATACTCCACTCCATGACTGCAGAGACATACTGGCCCAGGTACATGGCATCCAGGAAGAAGTGAGAGACAAACCATGGCCAGATGCAGAATTAACTTGGTACACCGATGGAAGTAGCTTTATGCACAATGGGCACAGGTATGCAGGGGTGGTGGTGGTGTCAGAGACTGAGATAATTTGGGCTGAGCCTCTCCCTGCTGGGACCTCAGCTCAATGGGCAGAATTTACAGCCTTAACTCAGGCTTTGACTTTGGGAAAAGGAGGAGAACTAAACGTTTACATAGATAGTAGATATGTTTTTGCCACTGCCCATGTCCATGGGGCCATATACCAGGAAAGCAGGCTATTGACTGAAGAAGGAAAGACTATAAAAAATAAAAAAGAAATTTTGGCTCTGCTAAAGGCCCTATGGTTACCCAAAAACCTTGCCATAATCCACTGCCCAGGCAATCAAAAAGGCGATACGCCCATGGCCAGAGGCAATAATCTGGCAGATTGAACAGCCCAGGAGGCAGCCCTTCACTCCCCAGAGATTTTGGCCTTACAGCACCTGACCCAGGAACCTTAGCTCTCCCTGAGGAAGGGGAATATTGACATACTGACATGGTATGGATTAGGCAGTTACCCACAGCTCAATTGGTTGAGGGATGGTGGAGACTGGACCACGGAACTGTTGTACTGCCTGAAAAATTAGGGCACCACTTGCTCTCAAACCTCCTCTGAACCACCCACATGCGAGAGAGGAAAATGCAAGAACTGGTTCAGAGGTCTCAAGTCAAAATAAAGAATGTTTCTACTAAGGTGAAAGAACTCGCCTCATCCTGCAGAGTCTATAAGATGGCAAATGAGATGCACACCAAGAATAATCTGGGCCAGTGCATGAGAGTAAATAGGCCTAAAGTCTACTGGGAGATGGACTTTATGGAGGTAAAACCAGGGAAATATGTTTGCAGGTATTTACTAGTATTTGTAGACACCTTCTCAGGATGGACGGAACCGTTCTCCACCAAACATGAAACTTCCAGGATGGCGACAAAGTGACTGCTAGAAGACATCCTGCCCAGGTATGGATTCCTGGTAGCTTTAGGATCTGATAATGGACCAGCTTTTGTTTCTAAGGTAAGCCAAGATCTAGTCCAGGTATTGGGACCCAATTGGAAATTACATTGTGCTTATCGCCCCCAAAGTACAGGACAGGTAGAAAGGATGAATAGGACCCTTCAAGAAACCTTAGCTAAATTAACCCTGGAAACTGGCGGTGACTGGGTGTTGCTCCTCCCCTTTGCACTGTTTAAGGTGTACAGCACACCTTATAAATGGGGATTGACTCCATTTGAAATAATGTTTGGTATTCCTCCTCCTATTATTCCTAACCTACATCAGGAAATCTTAGCTGAATTTGAGGATCAAGAATTGCTTAACTCCTTCTATGGTATCCAACAGGTTCATAAGGAGACCTGGCCTACACTTAAGGCATTGTATGAGTCAGGCCCTACACTGACTCTACATGATTTTGAGCCAAGAGATTGGGTCTTGGTGAAAAGGCACCGACGAGACACCTTTTAACCTCACTGGAAAGGGCCATACATATTCCTATTGACCATGCCCACAGCAATCAAGGTGGTTGGGGTTGCTATGTGGATTCATAATACTCACACAAAGAAAGACACCACCCCTCATTCATCTCATGGGTCACACAACTGGAGAGCTACCAAAGATCCTGAAAATCCTCTAAAGCTAAGAATTGTCAGATCCTGATTTTATTGTTTTTGATAAAGTTAAACTGTAGCCCAATAGTTTGAGTTATTATGGGCTATTGCGAAGCTTTGGTTATTTTGTCCTTCCTAGATTTGTTTAGCTTGTGCTTACTTTACACTATTGTCAGAGATAAGCTGTACTAGCCCTACTAGAAACCTTGATGTGAGGCCACCTAATAGATAAACGCTTCTTACCTCCCCGAAACCCCTTCAGAAACTGGCGGCTTGACAACTACTTGCCAAAGCCAGATAGAAAGTTGAAGTTGAACTTGAGGACCAAGAGAATTGGAATTGGCATCATAGCCACAGGACTAAGCAACAGGGACCCAAGAAATAATCCCCATGCCCTAGGTTCCATGTTGCCTCCACTCAGCAGGAAGTAGCCTAATAAGGATGATGCCCCCATTCCCATGATTGGGTCCATTAAGGCTCTTGAGAAGGGAGGAATGTGGAGACCAAACTGACTCCATTTTGCTAACTCTATTTTGTGATCAGGTCACTGCCCAATTACTGGAAAAACTCCAATGGGCCTTTTTACCTAGTTCTCACAAAAGCCTATGACTGTTCCCGTAAGTTGTCACCAGATGTTCTCGTTTGTTAATCTTACAAAAACCTGTGGTTAGGACAAGGATGGCCATCTGGCCTGGGCCAATAAGCATTGAGAAAACACACACTTGCAAAATGTTAACCAATTAAGCATTGACCCGTTTAGAAAGCCCCTAGTTCTGCTTCTGTGCTAATAAAAGGGCTGTTTGAAATTGGGCTAGGGGCTCTCGTTTCTGAAATGCTGTGTCGGTGAGATCTGAGGACCCATGCTCGAGTTTGGAATAAACTCCTCATGTAATTGCATCGGACTCGAATCCTTGGTGGTCTTTGGGCATATCGTGATTTGGGCACAACATAAGCTCTTGGCAGAGCAGGTGCCCACTGGGGAGCTAGCAGGTGTCACAGGCTCATTGGCCATGCAGGCCTCAGCTACTTGTGCTCCCAAATCCTGACATTGGCACGCTTGCCACTCAGGGTGATTCTGCCAGAAATTCTGTTCCTGGCCTGGCTTGTTCTGCTCCCATTGTGTCACCCCAGGTATGTCCACTCTAGGCCAGTACAAGGATGCTCTGTAGTTCATACAGACAAACTCGGGAATTTAGAGTGGCATCACATAGTGCATTGGTTTGTTGCTGATTGTTTGGGTGTGATCCAAATTGTATCTTGTATGTGGCTCCCAGTTGCCCATTCTTGCATTCTCTGAGGTTTATTTTTGGTGAAACATATTGGTTTTTATCCAAGTATTTTTTCCTTACCACACTTACCTCCATAAATCTGAAGAACTCTTGTCAAATCTCCCTGGACATCCCTCGCTATGTCTAGAAGGACATGAAAGGGCAACTGGGGCCTTTTGTACAGCAACATTCGCTGCCCAGGTGTGTCCTTGTTCCCCTGGTTTAGCAGGCATCCAGGTGGGCCAGTCATCCACCTTGCACAAAGTGGCCCATTGTTCCATGTATTGGACACAAGTGAACACTGCGCTCATGGTTTTCAAAGATGGTTTCCCATCCTCCAGCAGTGTGGGATGAAGTATCAAATCCCTCAGAGATAGTTATTGCCTCTTCCTGGAATTGCTGGGTGATGTTCACTTTTTACTAGAACAGAATAAGATATTCATTTAAAATCATGCGTGCATTGGAGTGAGGGTGCAAGTGCTTTTCCTTTACTGCAAATCAGTGCAGGATCATCTAGGCATTGCTGTCTCTTAGTGCTTGCAAGAGTGTTTCAGAAATAACATAGACTAAACAGTCCATCTCAATCCCACTTGTGGAGTCCTTGAATCTGTGTTTCTCAAAAGGGAGGCTCAGTAATCTGCTGGTCTAGCAAGCACTCCTCTTAATGTTGGTAAACAGGAATGGATCCGCACTTACAGATGTCAAGCCAGAATTCAGAAATGGCCACACACCAAAAGCCAAGGTGAAGAGGAAGACTTGGTACTGAGGAGAGAGATGGGAAGAAAATCACGACAGTCAGAGAGGCAAAATGGAGCTAAAAGGGGAATGACCAATGGCCACTCTTAGTAGGCATGGAAAAATGGGTGTGTCATGTGTTAGTATCCTAATATTCCCATCACTCATATAAGATTCTGATTTGTGAAGGTAAAACTATTCAGTATTCTCTGCATTGCCAACCCAAGGAAAACATTTCTTTTTGTGTTTATTTTATAGCTTAATTTAACCTCGAAAAAAGAAATTCATATGTATTTTAAAACTGTACCTTATTTATTTTGTAGTAAGTACATAATCTTCAACCAAAACCAATATTTAACATACCATGTGAATTTTCACAAGACAAATTATTACATCATATTTAATTAGGTGATGTAATTATCAGGTCTTGAGAAAATAGGAATATTTGACACAATGTCAGTGAAATTTCAGGGACAACTTTACAAAGCAACAGATTCAGGAAAATTTCATGCTTAAACATTTTCTCCACAATGGTGATGATCTTTTCTCTTCAAAGTTATAGGAAGAGTTACATGAGAATCACAGTGAGTCCACACACAGAGACAAAGAAGTTGTTATATTCTAGTTAGGATGAGACTTTTCATGGCACAACACTCTCCATACAATCTTTCCTCATGGACTGAAAGTTCCAATGTGCCAAAAGAATTTCTCACAATGATTATACCCAGGCTGCCCAGTCACAAAGGAGAGTAGAAAAAAAGTCACATTGTATCAATTGTGAAGGTCCAGGCATTTTACTATTGTGCTCAGATGAACCATCTGTTTCCTGGTCACTTCCAGTCCTCATGAAAGCCTGTCAAGCTCACTAGTGTCCAACATGTGGTTAGTTATCAATTTCCTGGGTGATTGTCCCTGAATATGGAAGGGCCATTGAAGGGGGACTTACGTTTTCTATAATGGGGACAATGTTTGGCTCTTGCAAGCAAGGAAGGGATTTTCAATGGAGTGGTGGACTCCATGATCTTAACTTCTTGGGTCTAGGAGAGGGGACTTAACTGTGCTCTTATTCCATCTGTCCCAGATCCTCCCTAGGGCTGTGAATGTTGGAAAGTAAGGTGCACAGTTTCTCTACTTTCTGTAAACAGGGGCAGAACAGCTCACTCTGATGTGGATATTCCTGTCCCCAATGAGTTCCCAAGGACAAAGTACAGTTACAACTTTCACAAGCAGCACAGTTCAAGCCCCCACAGTCAGAATTGATTCTGGAGATAAACAAGAACTATGCCACACCTGAGTTCAGGTCCCACGAAGCACAGGGCTCTCCCCTTACTCAGTGTGGCACTGATTCACTACCCACACGAACTGTGCCTGCTATATCTTCTATTTGAGCACAGCTTGTAACATTGGAAGGTCTTCCATCACCTCTTCTTCCTCTTCCCGTAATCCCCTCGGTTGTCTACAGCCAGATCCCACAGAGGAGGGTGATCCCAGCTTGGGAGCGTGAGGGCCTGGGCTTGTCCTTCCCACACTGGACACTCTCCCTCAGCAGGAGCTCTGCACTCCCCTTTTCCCAAGGCAGGAGTCTCTTCCAAGGAGGGCAGCACACGGTCCTGGCTCCTGGAATCCCTGACTTCAAGTAAGTCTAGAGCTCTGCGCATGCCTTGGGCAGCTGTGGCCCAGGAGCCTGCCTTACATTTCCTGAGAGCCTGTGGAGTGGCTCTGGGGCCCATGCCATTGGTGCTCTGTCCAGGGTTGACACAGTGTCCACATCTTCTGTGCTCCAGAGAGAATGATCCTTGGTGAGTCCCACAGGGCTTCAGTGGCACAGCATTCCTGCCTCTTCTCCAAGTTTGCCTCAAGTCCTCTCTTGGGGAATTTTTGGAGCAAATTTTTGTGTCTCTGATGGCCTTGGACCTGAGCAGTGTGGTCCTCATCCAACTCAGAGCTGCTTACTTCATTGGAACAGTTTGGGCACAGGTCTTGAGGTCTGACACACAAGCATCTGTGGGTGAGAGGAGTGGAAACCACTCATTTTCACATCATGACCAAGAAACCTGTTGGCTGTGGGTTAGCTCTTCTGATTCAATATTGTGTCTATATCAAGGAGCCATTTTCAGCAATTTAAATTCCTTTCCACTTTATAGAAAGCTGAAGGAGAGCTCCACAGGTTGAGCACATAAAAATACGAGATATTTTATGAAATGTTAAAGTTAAAACTAAGGGACAGAACTCTCCTCTAAGATGAAAAGAAAATGTTAAGTGCTGAAGATGCATCTCTCCATGGAATGTTATGCAAACATTAAAATGAGAAGTGTGAAGTTGGTAGGAGAATAAAAATTGCTGTGATGGGAGCTACGTGTATCACCATTCAGAACCCAAATCTGCACAGGCTGCATTGGCCTTCCAAACATCGAGTGTGCTGTCCTTAGGACCTATGAACATTTTCCCTTCTGCTTTAAGCACCAATTGCTGGGTTACTTAAACCTAATTTTCCTCTCTCTCTTTTTTGTTGAAATGGCGAAGATGATGCACTCCACCTGGCCAGTAACTTTTAAGTAGTCCCGGCTGGTCTGAAATTTATGGTACTTTGGCTTCAGGCTGTCTAGGGTGGGGGTGACAGGTGTGCACCAGCGGGCGTGGGAGAGGAAATATTTTCTGAACAGAGCCAAACATCACGCAATTGTGGCCCTGCAGCACTTACACATGCATGTGTGGAGTATAAGATGATGCACTCCACCTGGCCAGTAACTTTTAAGTAGTCCCGGCTGGTCTGAAATTTATGGTACTTTGGCTTCAGGCTGTCTAGGGTGGGGGTGACAGGTGTGCACCAGCGGGCGTGGGAGAGGAAATATTTTCTGAACAGAGCCAAACATCACGCAATTGTGGCCCTGCAGCACTTACACATGCATGTGTGGAGTATTTGTTAAGGCAGCGAGAACATCAGTTAATTTCCGTCCCCTTGCTTGGGATTCACTTTACCATTTTCTTTTTTCTTTTTCATTTTTCCTTTTTCGGTCCCAGGGATCTAAGGCAAGTCCCTGTGCTTGGGAAGCAAGTGGAGGAACCACTGAGTCACTTTACATTTTCCTGAAGTGTAATACAGACCTCAGACATCTGACTGGTGTGACTGGTTGGATTGCATTTCCTAGATCCCATTTCAGCCGAATTCTGAAAATCCAGATTTTATTCCTTCACATTCTTTGGGGAAATGTATATTGGATCTAAACCAGATCCAGTCTCAAAGACTGAAAATGACCTACCCATGCTCTGACTCTTGAGCAAAACTTTGAAAATGTAGGACACACACAGTTCCTCTGGGATCCAAATCTCAGGAAATTCACTCTGAATAGCTCTGTGGCTTGAATTCCAGGCCCGCTAAATACACCAAAGGGCTTCATGAGCTTTATTACCATGGTTATGATTATAGTAATATATTGCTAATGGCCAATCATTTTATCACATATTGGATTTCAAAAAGTTTTTGATGATAAAAGGTTTTGACGGCATTATTTTTGAAAAGGAGTTACTTCCTTGGTCTTTCAAAGTGACATAGAAATAGCAGATTTCTCAATGTGGACAAGTGTTTGTCCAGCCTTACCTTTCTATCTTTTCGATGCCCTTGCGCTCCATCTGGCTGAATTTTTGTCAGCACTTTGAAAAAAGTAAAGAGGAGAGAACATCATGAATTCCATAATAGCAGGGATTCAGTTATGTTTTCTTCCCTTAAATGCTCAACAGGAAGAGTTCCAAAATTCAGCAAAGGATAGCTGATGGATCGGTAGGACCCTGGAAACCCAGAACCATGTAGGCTCTCTGACTTGGCCAATGTAGGCTTCCTCAACATCATTGACATTTGTGTATTGCAGACCTTGCCTCCAACACTATGAGTTATATCTCTTACCATTTGCACAGAAGAGCAAAGTATGGGTGCAAGAATGGTAGGCACTAAAGGGCCTATCTTGTGCCTCATCTGTTGCCTCCTGTGGCACACCCAGGTACATTCCTGTGCATAGCCCACTTCACAGCAGCAGAAGTTGCAAGAGGCTCTGAGATGACTCCTTGCTACAGCTCTGATGGGACCCTAAAGTGAGTGTCCCCAAAGACATAATGACATCTTGGCCACTCCTCTTTATCTCACTTGCCAGTTGCTAGGAAGGGAGCAGGCCTCCTTGACACAGGTTCTACCAAGATATGCTCAAGACAACAGGTTCAACTGATCATACGATGCAATGGAAACCTTCCCTCCCTCTCTGTGCTATCAGTAGAATTTACTAGACAAAGAGTTATAACAGAACTGTGCAAACACATATGACTTTTCACAGGTGACTTACAATGGCCACCCACAGAGACAGATGGGGAAGTTGCAGAGGCTCTGTCTTCCCAATGGAGACCTGAGGATTTAGTCAAAGATCTGGATGTCACTACTGTGTCCCCTGTGAGCATAGTGTGAATCCAGAGAGTGATCGGTCTGTGGTGGAGACTGCAGAGTATATTTGGAAAGCGGAAGGGTGCTCCCTGGAAGCCAAAGCGGACATGCAAGGCGGGAGATGACCTCCAAGGTGAGCACTCTGATCCTCAAAGGAACAGAAGCAATAGTGTCCTTCTTCCCTTCTCTTTTACACCTTCCCGACCAAGAGCTGCCCTCGGGTGTGTCCACCCCTACCTAGGAGGAGTCCGTCCTACCTAGGGGGAGTCTGTCCCTTGCTAGTGTGAGTCCACCCCTACCTAGGGGGCATCTGTCCTTACGTAGGGTGGATACTGTAGGCCCCAGTGCCTGGAGTTATATATGCTTATCTTACTCCAGCTATCAAGTGGACAAAAACCAGCAACCATCAAGACTCACTCTTTGGCTACTTGACAACCAGATGTATTTCCTGAAGTCAGTCTACAGATACAAGGACAATATTCTAATTTTGTATACCTGGTTAGTGGTAACATGTATCCCAACAGAAAAGCACTGATTGTGTGTCCAGAAGTTTAGGCAAATTTTCTTTGAGTGATGCTTGCTGTTAGCATTTCTTAACTTGACCATCATAACATAGGTTTCATAATCCTGAAGAAGCAGTGTTAGGATATCAATAGTCCAATTACAATACTCATTTCAGGACCTAGTCATCGGCTTTCAGCCCAACTTCCATTGTCCATTTTATATTGGCTTGGTCTTCAGCAAATACCTCAGCAGGCGCTGGTCCTTTCCCTGGTGGAGTGACACCTACCTTGATTCCTGATGGGTCTGGGCCATTGTTCATTCCGCCTGGATTAGGTTTTTGTAGTTTCCATTTGACTTTAACAATGGGGCATGGTAATACTCAGAGACACCCTCAGGATCTCCTGCTATCCAAGGATATTCTTGATTTTTGGCATTGTGGAGTCGTAGTCCAATTTCTGCCTACAAGTCTGTGTCAATCACCCCAGGAATTCTTCCAGATTATTGGTTACAGCCCAGGAATCTGTAAAGAGTCACACATCTAGCCATTTCTGCTTCCAAGGAAAATGTATTACCCGGTGCATTGCCCAAAGTCTGGCTACTGTGATGAGTTCCATTCACCACTGTCCTTAAGGGATGTCCTGAAAGGAGCTAAAGTGCTACCGCAGTCCACAGTTTGGTAGTGCCTGCTTAACATACGGAGCCATTGCAAACCAGTCCTAGTCTTACCAGCATCTTCTGGCCCCTGTTATGTTCCTCAGACTTCTTAGGGTGTGCAGCCCTCCCATCCTTCCCCCAGTGCTCTGGGCCTAGTCCCACCATGAATCAGTCACACACTCTGGATTCAGTCACCTCTGAAAACGCATGAAGCTTCGGAGGGACATCGAAACACAAGCCATAACATATGGTGAGAAAATGTGGGTTTATCACCTACAACAACTGCACGCTTTGTGCAAGTCTAAAGTTATATTTCATTTCTCAGATGTTCCCAAAGCCGCACATGTATTCCAAGTGAGTGGATCTTCAGGTACTGGCCTCATCCATTGCTTCATCCTGGAGGTGTTGTGTGACGGACTTGCTGTTAGGAGGGTAGGTGGGTTCCTGGGGACATGATGTGAAAGGACATATTCTTCATGGTGACTGCTCTCTCTCTGACTTTGTCTCTTCGTGTCTCTGCCTGCCTGCCTGCCTGCCTGTCTGTCTGTCTCTCTCCCAGCTTTTGGTCTGACAGTTACTGAGCACTTTTGCTTCACTTTGCCCTGAGCGCCTTCTGTTGTTGTCTTAGAGACAGCCCCGTGGGCTGGAAAGATGAGCTCAATAAACTCCTGCTTTCAAGTGTGTGTGTGGTTTTATGTCTCAGGAACAAGAGTTGGAATAACAAACCTAGCATCCCTAAGGTCTGCTTCTGTACCGCTCTGAGAAATATATTCAGATATCAGAGTACATTGCAGGTTCACATGTCTTTGGGATTTAAGCCCTCAGGGGTGCAGTCAGAGCCGTGCTGACAAAACTGAGAACAGGTCTCACATTCTAGCCCTCTTTAGTGGAATCACAAGATCCCTTTGTAAATCAGAGTCATTTGTCAGTGTCTGCAATGTAACACTCATGTGTTCTTTTAAGCAGAGATAAAGCAAATGTCATTTTTAGTTGGGTCTCATTGAATTTTGATTGAGAAATGTGTGTGTGTGTGCATGCGTGTGTGTGTGTGTGTGTGTGTGTGTGTGTGTGAGTGTGTACCTGGAAAAGCTGACATGATTCTTGCCGATGATACAGCATAGAGGCAGTGAGCAGGGCCTCAGAAATGACTGAGTTTCCCCATGTCTTCATTGCAAGTGCTCAGCCAATCTGACCTATGCAGAATGGGTGGTGATGATTCAGTGGCTGTCATGCTCTAAGCCCGTTGGTGGAGCAGGATCCCATTGAGTAGCTAGCAGCTGTCATAGCCTCACAGGCCATGTGGGCCTTGGCTACTGGTTATCCCAACTCCTGACACTGGCACGCTGGCTGCTTGGTGTAATTCTGCCAGAAGCTCTGCCCCAGGCCTGGCTAGGTCTTTTCCCATTGTTTCATCCTAGCTCTGTCCATATCGTCATGGTGCTGCACTCTAATCCAGGACAAGGATGGTCTGCCGTCCATACAGCCAAACTCTGGCATTTAGAGTGCCATCACACAGTGCTTTGTTTGTTGTTGATTGTTTGGCTGTCATCCAAATGATATCTGGTACTTGGCTCCCAGTTGCCAATTCTTGGTGAAACATATTGGTTTTTATCCAAGTATTTTATCCTTACTACATTTACCTCCATTATTCTGAAGGACTCTTGTCAAATCTCCCTGGAAATCCCTCATTGTGTCTAGAAGGACATGAAAGGGCACCTGGGGCCTTTGTACAGCAACATCAGGTGCCCAGGTGTGTCCTTGTGCCCCTGGTTTAGCAGGCATCCAGGTGGGCCAGTCATCCACCTTGCAAAAACAGGACCATTGGGCCATCTATTGGACACAGGTGAACACTGCCCTCATGGTTTTCAAAGATGGTTTCACATCTTCCAGGAGTGTGGGAAAAGGTATCAAATCCCTAGGAGATAGTTATTGCCTCTTCCTGGAATTGCTCTATGAGGTTCACTTTATACTAGAAGAGGGTAAGACATTCAGTTACAATCATGCATGCGTGGGAGTGAGGGTGCAAGTGTTTTTCCTTTACTGCAAATCAATGCAGTATCACCTAGGCATTGCTGTCTCAGTGCTTGCAAGAGTGTTTCATAAATAACGTAGATTAAACAGTCCATCTCAAAGCCACTCTGGGAGCCCTTGAATCTGTGTTTCTCAAAAGGGAGGCTCAGTAATCTGCTGGTCTAGCAAGCACTCTTCTTAGTGCTGGAAAACGGGAAGGATCTGCACTTACAGATGAGCAAACCAGAATTCAGAAATGGCGACACACCAAAAACCAAGGTGAAGAGCAAGACTTGGTACTGAGGAGAGAGATGGGAAGAAAATCCCGATAGTCAGAGAGGCAGAATGGAGCTAAAAGGGGAATGACCAATGGCCACTCTTAGTAGGCATGGAAAAATGGGTGTGTCATGTGTTAGTAACCTAATATTCCCATCACACATACAGGAGTTTGATCTGGGAGGTGAAACTATTCAGTATTCCCTGTCTTGGCAACCAAAGGAAAGCATTTCCTTCTGTGTTTATTTTATAGCTGAATTTCACCTCAAAAAAAGAAATTCATACGTAGTTTAAAGCTGTACCTTATTTATTATGTAGTAATTACATAATCTTCAAACAAAACCAATATTCACCATGCCGTGTGAATCTTTACAAGACCTATTGTTACATCATATCTAATTAAGTGATCTAATTATCAAGCCTTGAGAAAACATGAATATTTAACACAAAGTCAGTGACATTTTAGGGACAACTTTACAAAGCAACAGATTCAGGGAACTTTCATGCTTAAATGTTTTCTCCACAATGGTGACCATCTTCTCTCTTCACAGTTGTACAAAGAGCTACATGAGAATCACACTGATTGTGCACACAGAGAAAAAGAAGATGTTATGTTCTAGTTAGGATGAGACTTTTCTTGGCACAACACTCTGCATACAAGCTTTCCTCATGAACTGAAAGTTCAAATGTGCCAAAAGAATTTCTCACAATGATCATGTCCAGGCTGCCCATTCACAAAGGAGATTACACAAGCAGTCACAGTGTATAAAATGTGACTGTCCAATCATTTTACTATTGTGCTCAGATGAACCATTTTTTTCCTCATCACTTCCAGTCCTCGTGAAAGCCTGTCAAGCTAACTAGTGTTCAACAAGTGGTTAGTTATCAATTTCCTGAGTGATTATCCCTGAATACGGAAGGGCCATTGAAGGGGGACTTACATTTTCTATAATGGGGACAATGTTTGGCTCTCACAAAGAAGGAAAGGATTTTCAGTGGAACAGCATACTCTATGATCTTCTTTCCTTGGGTCTAGGAGAGGGGACTTAACTGTGTTCTCATTCCATCTGTCCCAGATTCTCCCCAGGGCTGTGACTTTTGGAAAGCAAAGCACACAGTTTCTCTACTTTGTGTGAACAGGGGCAGAACAGCTCACTCTGATGTGGATATTCCTGTCCCCAATGAGCTCCCAAGGACAGAGTATGGTTACAACACTTTCACAAGCAGCACAGCTCAGTCCCCCACAGTAAGAACAGGCACTGGAGGTAAACAAGACCTACGCCACACCAGGGTGTGCTGGCCAATGATCAGCTCAGTTCCCACGGAGCACAGGGCTCTCCCCTTACTCAGCGTGGCACTGGCTCATTCCCCACCCAAACTGTGCCTGCTACATCTTCTCTTCCACTGCGGCTTGTAACACTGGAAGTTCTTCCACCACCTCTTCTTTCTCTTTGCATAGTCCCCCTGGCTGTCCACAGCCAGGTCCCACAGAGGAGGGTGATCCCAGCCTGGGAGCGGGAGGGCCTGGGCTTGTCCTGTACACACTGGACTCTCTGCCTCAGCAGGAGCTCTGCACTCCCCTTGTCCCATGGCTGGAGTGTCTTTCAAGGAGGGCAGCACTTGGTCCTGTGTCCTGGAGTCCCTGACTTCAGGTAAGTCCAGAGCTCTGTGCTTGCCTTGGGCAGGTCTGTCCCAGGAGCCTGCTTTGCGTTTCCTGAGGGCCTGCGGAGCAGCTGTGGGGCCCATGCCATTGGTGCTCTGTCCAGGGTTGACACGATATCCACATCCTTTGTGCTCCTGAGGCAATGATCCTTGGTGAGGCCCAGAGGGCTCCAGTGGTGCAGCATTCCTGCCTCTGCTCCAAGTTTTCCTTGAGACCTCTCTTGGGGAATTTTTGGGGGCAAATTTTTCGTGTCTCTGATGGCCTTGGAGCTGAGCAGTGTGGTCCTCATTCAACTCAGAGCTGCTTACTTCACTGGAACTGTTTGGGCACAGATCTTGAGGTCTGACACTCAAGCATCTGTGGGTGAGAGGAATGGAAACCACTCAGTTTCACATCATGGCCAAGAAACCTGTTGGCTGTGGGCTAGCTCTTCTGATTCAATATTGTGTCTATACCAAGGACCCATTTTCAGCAATTTAAATTCCTTTCCACTTTATAGAAAGCTTAAGGAGACCTCCACAGGTTGAGAACATAAAAGGACAAGATATTTTATGAAATGTTTAAGTTAAAACTAAGGGACAGAACTCTCCCCTAAGATGAAAAGAAAATGTTAAGTGCTGAAGATGCATCTCTCCATGGAATGTTATACAAACATTAAAATGAGAAGTGTGAAGTTGGTAGGAGAATAAAAATTGCTGTGAGGGGAGCTCCGTGTACCACCATTCAGAACCGATATAGGCACAGGCTGAATTGGCCTTCCAAACATTGAGTGTGGTGTCCTTAGGACCTATGAACATTTTCCCTTCTGCTTTAAGCACCCATTGCTGTGTTACTAAAGCCTAATTTTCTTCCCTCTCTTTTTGTTGAGACGGTGAAGACGATGCTCTCCACATGGCCACTAACTTTTAAGTAGCCCTGGCTGGTTAGAAATTTATGGCACTTTGGCTTCAGGCTCTCTAGGGTGGGGGTGACAGGTGTGCACCAGCGGGCGTGGGAGAGGAAATATTTTCTGAACAGACAGAAACATCACGTGATTGTGGCCCTGCAGGACCTACACGTGCATGTGTGGAGTATTTGTTAAGGCAGCGAGGACATCAGATAATTTCTGTCCCCTTGCTTGGGATTCACGTTACCATTTTCTTTTTTTTTTTCCTTTTTCCTTTTTTTGGTCCCAGGGATCTAATTCAAGTCCCTGTGCTTGTGAAGCAAGTGGAAGAACCACTGAGGCACTTTACATTTTCCTGAACTGCAACACAGACCTGGGACATCTGACTGGTGTGACTGGTTGGATTGCATTCCTAGGTTCCATTTCAGTCAAATTCTGAAAATCCAGATTTTATTCCTTCACATTCTTTGGAGAAATGTATACTGGATCTACACCAGATCCAGTCTCAAAGACTGAAAATGACCTACCCATGCTCTGACTATTGAGCAAAACTTTGAAAATCTAGGACACACACAGTTCCTCTGGGATCCAAATATCAGGAAATTCACTTTGAAGAGCGCTGTGGCTTGAGCAGCAGGCCAGCTAAACGAAGTGAAGAGCTTGCTCACCTTTATTACCGTGGCTATGATTATTTTATTAATATATTGCTGATGGCCATTATTTTTATCGCGTATTGGATTTCAAAGAAGTTTTGATGATAAAAGGTTTTGATAGCATTATTTTTGAACAGGAGTTACTTCCTTGGTCTTTCAAAGTGACGTAAAAACAGCAGATTTCTCAATGTGGACAACTGTTTGTCAGCCTTACCTTTGTATCTTTTGGATACCCTTGCGCTCCATCTGGCTCAGTTTTTGTCACCACCTTGAAAAATGTAAAGAGGAGAGATCATCAGGAATTCCATAGTAGCAGGGATTCAGTTATGCTCTCTTCCCTTAAGTGCTCAATAGGAAGAGTTCCAAAATTCAGCAAAGGTTAGCCGATGGATCGGTAGGGCTCTGGAAACCCAGAGCCATGTAAGCTCTCTGACATGTAGTCTTCTCCAACATCAGTGACGCTTGTGTATTGCAGACCCTGCATCCGACACTATGAGTTATGTGTTCTCTTCCCATTTGCACAGAGGAGCAAAGTATGGGTGCAAGAATGCTAGACACGAAAGTGCCTATCTTATGCATCATCTGCTGCCACCTGTGGAGCAGCCAGGTACCCTCCTGTGTACAGCCCACTTCACAGCAGCAGGATTTGCAAGAGCCTCTGAGATGACTCCTTGCTACAGGTCTGATGGACCGCTGCAGTGAGTGTCCCCAAAGACATAATGACATCTTGGCCACTCCTCTTTATCTCACTTCCCAGGTGCTAGGAAGGGAGCAGGCCTCCTTGCCACAGGTTCTACCAACATATGCTCAAGACAACAGGTTCAACGGACCATACGATGCAACAGAAACCTTCCCTCCCTCTCTGTTGTATCAGTAGAATTACTAGACAAATAGTTATAACAGAACTGTGCAAACACATATGACTTTGCACAGGTGACTTACAATGACCACTCACAGAGACAGATGGGGAAGAGTGCAGAGGCTCTGTCTCCCCAATGGAGATCTGAGGATTTAGATGAAGATCTGGATGTCACTGCTGTGTCCCCTGTGAGCGTAGTGTGTATCCAGAGGGTGATCTGTCTGTGGTGGAGGCTGCAGAGTCTACACGGAAAGCAGAAGGGTGCTCACTGGAAGCCAAAGGGGACCTAAAAGGCAGGAGATGACCTCCAAGGTGAGCACTCTGATCCTCAAAGGAACAGATGCAATAGATCCTTCTTCCCTTCCCTTTTATACCTTCCAGAGCAGGAGCTGCCCTAGGGTGAGTCCACCCCTACCAAGGAGTACCCGCCCCTACCTAGGAGGCATCTGTTCTACCTAGGGGGAGTCAGTCCCTACCTAGTGTGAGTCCACCCCTACCTAGGGGGCATCTGTTCCTACTTAGGGTGGATGTTGTATGCCCTAGGGCCTGGAGTTATGTATGCTTATCTTACCAGCTGTCAAGTGGACAAAAACCAGCAACCATCAAGGCTCACCCTTTGGCTACTAGACAGCCAGATGTATTTCCTGAAGTTAGACTACAGATACAAGCACAAGATGCTAGTTTTGCCTACGTGGTTAGTGGTAACATGTATACCAGCAGAAAAGGACTGATTCTGTGTCCAGAAGTATCGGCACGTTTTGCTTGTTTGATGCTTGCTGTTAACATTTCATAACTTGACCATCATAACATAGGTTTCATAATCCTGAAGAAGCAGTGTTAAGATAGCAATAGTCCAATTACAATCCTCATTTCAGGAGCTGGTCATGGGCTTTCAGCCCACTTTCCATTATCCATTTTATATTGGCTTGGCCTTCAGCAAATACCTCAGCAGGCACTGGTCCTTTCCCCTGTGGAGTGACACCTACCTTAATTCCTGGTGGTTCTGGGCCATTGGTCATTCTGCCTGGATTAGGTTCTTGTGGTTTCCCTTTGACTTTCATAATGGGGCATGGTAATACTCAGAGACACCTTCAGGATCTCCAGCTATCCAAGGATATTCTTGATTTTTGGCATTGTGGAGTTTTAGTCCAATTTCTGTCTGTTAGTCTGGGTCAATCACCCCAGGAATTCTTCCAGATCACTGGTTACAGCCCAGGAATCTGTACAGAGTCACACATCTAGCCATTTCTGCTTCCAGTAAAATGTATTACCCGGTGCAATGCCCAAAGTCTGGCTACTGTGATGATTTCCATTCACCACTCTCCTTGAGGGATGTCCTGAAAGGAGCTAAAATGCTACCGCTGTCCATAGTTGGGTAGTGCCTGCTTAACACACAGAGCCATTGCAAACCAGTCCTAGCCTCCTCTGCCTGTGAAAGCTCTTCTTGTGGTTCTTTTCATGAGGTCCAAGCTGCATGCTGGAAAGCACAAGGCAGTAGACCAGGTATAGGAGCCATAGGCATCTGGGAAACTTCCCCTTGGTACTTACTCTTCTCCTCTGGACCTGGTCTCCTTTCCTCGTGTATATACCATGTAATTTAACAAAACGCTGATGATGTGCATATCCAACCATATGACTCAGGGGATGTGATAACACCTCCGTCATGATAGGCACCTGAGGTTGCTTGGTGACGTGATATCCCATCTTCAAGTGCTCAGTTTCCACTCAACCTAGTAGCAGACTTAGAGGTGTTTCTCAAAAAGAGAGTAATTTTCTGCAGCATTGTAAAATCCTAATCCCGTTTCCTGTGGTTCACCTATTGCAGCACACCAGAGACTCCAAGTTCCATCTATACCAGCCAATGATACTTCAAGTATCACTAGATCTTCTGGTTCAAATAGACCCAGTGGAAGACATCTTGGCCATTGCTCTTTCTCTCACTTTCCTGTTACCTTCAAGTGAACAGGCCACCTCTGCCCCCTGTTGGACCAGCGTTTAACCTAATCTACAGGGGTACTAGACCATGTGAGCCAAAATAAACCTTCCCTCCTGATATTTATTCACTTGTGCTACTGTGCCAGACGACTTGCAATAAATAACTGGAGGAATAGGTTTATTTAAGTCATGGATTCAGAAGTTTCAGTCCATGGTTACTTTTCCCATGGCTCTGGCCCTGTGTGTCAAAGGCATCATGGCAGGAAGCACTTACTGGCACAAATCTAGTCCCTTCATGGAAGTCAGTGTCTTTCTATGTACTCCTGTGCATGATTCCATTACTGAGGCAGCGGAAATCCAGTTTTGATTCCTGAACTCTGTTGTCTTGCAGGTCAAAGAAACGTCTTTGGAGCTTGGTAAATGATTCAGAAGTTTCAGTCCATGGTTACTTTTCCCATGGCTCTGGCCCTGTGTGTCAAAGGCATCATGGCAGGAAGCACTTACTGGCACAAATCTAGTCCCTTCATGGAAGTCAGTGTCTTTCTATGTACTCCTGTGCATGATTCCATTACTGAGGCAGCGGAAATCCAGTTTTGATTCCTGAACTCTGTTGTCTTGCAGGTCAAAGAAACGTCTTTGGATTGCTTGGTAAAGAAAGACTCAGTTTTCCTCTGCACAGTGTCCCCTGCATTATGTCACACTGCATCCCACCCACCCCATAAACCTCCACACACAATTTCTTCATGTAAAACTGCTCACTTTAATCTCTCTAGAAAATCATAAAACGTTCATGTGCAATCACCTGTAGTCAGACATCATTTTGAATCCCCATGCTTTTAAATTGATTAAGAGTAATACTTTCTTAGTTATTGACATAGAAGATATATCACACTAAAATGATGAACTTGAAGAGCAATCATACCTAGGAACAGTGTGGTAAAGACTTCAGTTGTCATGAGTGCTTGCCAAGGTAAGAGGAGAGTCACATGGCAGAGAAAACATACCATTTTTCCCATTAAATTAATTCACACATTCCATGTGATGACATTTATCATTGGTGTCTTATAGCTTTACTTGATCTATCTTGGTTCTTGTTTGTTCCTCATAGTGCTGCCCTCCCTTCAGCCCCTTCACCTTTCCTTATTTACAAAGACTTTCTTTGAATTTTTTCATATTTTTTCTTATCTCTTCTTTCCTTTCCTGTCTGCTTTCCACTTCCCCATTAGACATTTTCTTCCAATTTATATACCATTCACGGAATGTGGAAAATCAGTCAAACCTCTTTAAAAATCACTCAAGACACAAAGGATATTTCACACTAGTGACAGACATGAATATCAGATGCATGGAAAGACTTTCAGTTTCTACTGGTTTCTGAAACATGAAAGAATTCCTGCTGTATAGAAGTCATATGATTGCTTAAAAACATGGGAAGGCTTCTACACATTTTAGGACCAGTGCAAGACATAAAAGCATTCACACAGAAGACAGAATGTGACATTGCAAAACATTTTTCATTGACACTTGTTCTTTTAAAGTTCATGAATGATCACAATGGAAACATGAAATTAATTCATTTGGCCATGATTTTAGAGGTCGTGGAAAAGAGTTTGTAGAGTGTGGGCATTTTTAATCCCAGAAAAGCATTCATGCAGCAGAGAAACCCCAGGAGTTCAAATATCATGGAAAATATTTCATATATTATAGTTCATCAAAAGATGGGACAGAATTTACATGTGAGGGAAACTGTATGATTGCAAAGAACATAGGAACTCCCTTAATGACTGCAGTTCTTAGAGCGTTCTTGAAAGGATTAGCACTACAGAGAAACAGTAGAAGTATAATGAATGTCAGAAAACCATGAGGTTTCTAATAATTTCTGAATGTATGGAAGGATTCACAGTAAAGAGAAACCCTGTACATATAAACAGTGTGGGAAAGTCTTCATGGATGTCAGTGGTTGAGTCCATGAAAGAGTCACACTGAAGGTAGTCAGTGAGTGTTCTCAGTATCTTCCCCTTCATCTCTTCCAGTTCCTTTGGAGCTTTTGTATTGTGGGAGTTATGAAGTCCATAAACGGACTCACACAGAAGGGAAACTCCAGAAGTCGAGTGAGTATGGTAGGAATGTGGAAAGGAATGAGGGAACGCCTTTGGGCAGTTTTGTTCTTCTTAAGTCTATGTGTAGAATTCCACTGGGTAGACAGTGATTCTTTGAGTCCATGGGTGAAAGCATTGGCTTGGATTTCCACACTTTTGTTAATATATTCGCTAGAGCTAAATCCCAGGCTCAGCATCACTTTTTTCATCTATCTATCTATCTATCTATCTATCTATCTATCTATCTATCTATCTATCTATTGTTTTTTTGAAGCAGGCTCTCACTATGTAGTTGAGACTAACCTGGAACTCAGTATGTATCCCAGGCTGGTCTGACACTCAGGGCTATCCTCCTGCTTCAGCCGCCTGAGTGCTGTAATTAAGGGCATGCACCACCATGCCAAGCTACTTAGCTTCACTTTTGATAACTTTGACCTGAAGCCTTCATCCTTTGATACAGTAGTGAAATTGGACTAAATATTCTTACAATCATAAATTATCTCATAACTCCATTCAAATTTAAATTTTTCTCTCTGTCACTGCACAAATGTTCACAGGCTCATCCTGGTGACATTTTTGGCATCACTCAGCTGTGTTTGAGAAACCATTATTATTGCATGAGAAGAGAGATGCATGTTTTAGAAAGAAAACTTATATCCCAAGTGAAACACTGTATCATGGTTCTAAACTTGTTTCTTTCCAGCCAATTAAATGAATTCTAGAAATGATAAACCGCATGTGGATTGTTTGAATTGAGCTTCCTTGTGTAGCCCTAAGAGCTGAGAGCCTGTGTTCAAGATCCATCTACAAAGTCCATGTGAATCTAGCTTCTTTCCTGACAGGGCAAGAATACTTTGGTTGTGATTTCTTTCATGAAATATGTGCAACCTTTTCTTTTCATCTTCCTCCACCCCACCATGCTCTGACTTCCACCTTCTCTAAGAGCCTTATGATTCCTAGGCCCTTGTCCCCCAGATCCACCCCCAGGGAAGCCCATGCGTGGCCACCATCTGGACACTGTGTATGGAGCTGTGAAGGGAGATGTGCGTCAACTGAGCAGGCAGGAGCGATCTTGCTTTATAAACCCCAGCAACAAATGCAGAGCCGCTTGACCACCATGACACAAGGGGAGGTCACAGTCTTCTATGTGGGCTGGGAAGGTACTTTAGGGTGCTCCTGGTTTGTGTGGTTTGCTAAGTTTTAAATTTGGAGTATGCGCTTCTAAACCTGGCTTACGGTAGACCTGTGTGTAGGCTTTTGGCAGATTCCTGATCTGGATATTTTCAGGAATGGGAGACTGCTAAATTGCAGCTATTGCTGGATCAGGAGATGAACTAATTAAGGGAAATGACTGATGACCTGTAACAGAACTGAGAACCATGGTTATTTATAGTGTAGACCTTTTGTTTCTCTCTCAGAAATGCAAGTAGATGATCAAGAAGCAGCGTGCCTGTCTCATCACCTTCTTCCACTTTCAGGTGCCTTCCTCCCACGGCTGGACCAGGTTAGTGAGCAGAAGAGGGTTTGTGGAGAATTATGCACCAGAGGTTTCTGGTGAGATGGACCTGGGAGTGGCACATATCACTGTGGCCTCCACTGCCCTCTTACAATGAAGCACTTGGTCACACCTGACTGGTAGGCAGCCAGGAAATACCATGTGCTAGGAGCCAGAGAGAAGAGAAAGGAGAGATCCGACACCCCACATACTCTGCCACATGAGGTCCATAGATAACTGAGCTGACTGCTTGCTTCACTTTTCTTCCACTGTGTCCTTGGCTTCTCAATCCTCAAGCACCCTTTCCTCATGAAGGTACATGTTGCAATCCGAGGGACACATTAACCTGACAGGAAGCATGTTAGCAGCTCCTGCACTTGATTTGGAATCTCTTGCAGGAAGCTCATTCCTAAGGCCCCCTCTGCAGAGATCCATGCTGGGGAGAGGGGAAGCACTGAGAAAAAGCTGCTACCAAGGGACCTTATTTTTAACCTCCATACCTCTGGACAGAGGAGCCTGATGCATTGCCACCACCTCATTTGCATCCTTGCACTACTCTTCCAACTGTTACTGTGGCTCTGTGCCTCAGTTTCCCCTGCCTATGGTGAGATAACAGCCACACCCACCTCACAGGGTACAGTGAAGACTCAAAGAGATGAGTGACATAGAGGTTTTAGGCCTTTGTGGGGCACTTTTGCACTCACAAAACATCATTCCTTTGTGCTTTATTGTTATAATTTTAAGTCATTTGGGTTTCATCCTTTTGTTGCATAAGGCACAGAAAACTTAGTGCTATTGACCACTTGCAGCAAACGATGCCATTCATCCCCACAGTGCTTTTTTAAGAGGCAGAGTCAGGTGGACCTATGAGTGCAGCTCAATGAGAAGCTGTATTTGTTAAGACAGAGATACAATATGTAAACTGTAGCCTCTGGGCAAACATTTTTTCAGTACCTTTGGCAGAAAAGGATCGGTTTAGGACACCCTCAGAATCCAAGCAGCCCACAGTCCACATGAAGACATCTGTTTTCCCTTTTGGTGTTGGTAATGGTGTCAAATGTGCTCCGAACCTTGGTGAACATTTTAGAAAATCTGGTTGATGTTAATACAGCATATTCCATTGCACACCGGTTATGTATAAAAAAGTCACATACAACTGACTGAATTTGAGACAAAGGAGAAAAAAATTAAGAAAAACATTCAACCTAGATTCAAGATGGCTTTTTTATTTCCCCAAATCCAGCTCTTTCTGAGATGTTGAGGCCTGTGAGCACTTGATCATAGGCTGCATTTCAGTATTATTGCCCCAGAGTCTGCCAGGTGAACAGAGTTGGTCTCTGCCTGAGACATTTCCCTGCCCATTTCTATCCACTTAGTGGGTGAATTCACTGGGCCCACGAAGCAGATTTTTCTTTTCTGTAATTTTAAAGGACTTTAAGAGAAGGAATAGAAAGAGATACAATCAAAAGACTGTAGGAACTGGATTAAAATATTTTCGAAAATCACAGAAGTACAATTCTTAGTAGAAACATTTTTCTTCCAATCTTTGTTTTCTGGAATTTCAGAGAAAATTGATCTTTACAAACACAAAGAAACAAACCCCCAACCTAACTACAAGATAGAATTTAATGAACACATTTCTCTCTCCCTTTGTGTGTGTGTGCATAAACCCATGTATGTACTGTGCTAAAACGATCTGGGTCCCATTAGACCCACCTATTCCTCTGCTGGATCTCTTCCCAACAGAATTAAAAGATTCATACCACAGCAAATGCTCACCAATGTTTTTAGCGGCACAGTGTGTAACAGGCAAAACGTGGAAACAGCCCACCCTATTGCCCATCATCTGGAGAGCGGATAAAGAAGGTGCGGTTTTTCAAATAAAATGGAGCTCTGTTCAGCATAAAGAATGAGAAATTAGTGATATTTATGGCTCTGTGGGTGCACATGAGGCCATACTCTGAAGTGTAATTAGTAAGTCACGCATGATTAAATACCGAAGGGTGACTGCTGTGAAAAATTAAAAGTGAAAATGATGTATAAGTGATATTGTGTAATAGGAAGAAAAGTCTAAACGAGGAGAAGTCATGCAGTCAGCATCAACCATAGAATCAAAAACAGAGTGGAAGATGACAGATTGTGGTAGGCAACATTCTGAGTCCTTTATACATTGAAGTCAAAGCCCAACCAGAGCCATGTTTTCAGTAAAGAAGCCCTTCAGTCTAGGGGTGTTACCCTCCAGAGAAGAGTCTTAGAAGGAATGGGGGGAGGATACGGAGAGAGGAGAGGAGAACAGGTTAGAAATAGGGCTAGAGCACCCAGGGAGATCATTCAAACAGAGAAATTCGTGAAGACTGGAGAAAGACAGAAAAGGGCGGAACAAAAACAAGAACAGAAGATACTAACAACAACCTAACTAAATCTGTGTTCATGAAAAGGACAACTCTCAGTGCAGGTGAATTTCCTGGTTACTGCAAGTCTGAGAGGACGGAAAGCACGGCAGGAGCCTCAGACTCAAGGCAAGAGTAAGCTCTTATTAGATGCCAGCACATCGGTCTGTGTTCACACAGGAGAGACGGGCTCTGCCAGGGCTCTGCGAAGGAGAGGGTGGGGTTACAGATAGTGTGCAGGGAACTCACATGCATTGGTTAGCAGTTGGAACATCTGTTAGCAGGCGGGCTCAGCTGGATGCAGGCACGCGAGGCAGCACAGACCCGGGCATGCCGAGCAAAGGAAATTTCAAGTAGGGAATTGCCCTGTGTCAAGTCCAGCTTGAACCATAATTCCCCTTTCATTCTTTCCCCTTTTGGATCTGAGTTCATTCTTTATGCCTCAGAAATATGTTTCCATTGAGTGGAGAATGTGTAAGTACTTAAGTCTGAAATCATCATGACATGGTAAGACTTGGATTGCGACAGCACTTATGTGTTGTGACACAATCGCACAAACCAGTGTAAGAAGCAAGGCCCGATTGTCAGTGAGGTAAAGATTTTAAGGTGTGGTCCCTGCAGTGTCCAAATCTGTGTTTTTCTGTCATCTGGAATACTGCAGTATCAGGAATTGTTATCACGATCCCACCTATTGTTTTGTAGATCTCTCATCTGCAAGGTTAACTGTTTGACAATTTCTGATAGTTTTGCACAATAGCACCACTTTTAAGAAAATAAAGGATTTTCTTGCATCACCAGCGAGGACATCATTGTCCTTCCTGTTTTGTAGTATCATCTCATTAGAGCACAGAAGGCACCTAAACTCAGGACCTGAGCCTGACAAGTACCCCAACAATAACAAGGTCAAATCAAGCACAGAAGGAGGAGAATCATTTTAGGCTCTAAAGTCTTCTCTTCAGATCAATACAGATTTTGGTGTCCTGTGCACCTTGCCTTCCCCGAGAAGCCATTTTGTTAACTTACTTACTTGTATTACGAGGATAGGAGAGTACCAGGTAGTGCCTCATTTTGTACATGAAGTTTTTAAGAGCAGAGTTTCAGCATCTTGTTTAAAGTTATTGGCTATAAAGTGAGGAGCTTAGAGTCAATGCCAGGAAGCCTGGTATCACAGGACTCATTCATTTAAGTCGAGGACAAGCAAGTCTGAGCTCAGGTCGGAACCTCCCGAGGTGACCCTGGGGATTCTTCCCATAGGGCATGGACTCAGAGAAAGAACTGGGGGAAAAGTCCTTTGCCTTTTAACAATTTTTATATCCATCAAATATTTTCCTGGCAGTTTCAATATAGGTCAGAAGAAGGAAAAGTATCAGTGGGAAATGTGACTTGAGTTTTTAGCTGGAGAAATGTGGCATTTCCCTTCTGGTCCAAAATCTGTGGCACTGGCGTAAATTAAACTTGTCCTAGAATGTAGATGATAAAGTAATAAGGGGGTAACACATGTGTTTTTTAAAAATGAATATGATTGTTATCGTTGTACTTTTTCCTGAAAGACCTTTTTGTTCGAGTTTGGATTTTTAGTTAATCTATTTTACTGGACTCCTTTGTGTCACTACAGATTCAAATATTTAAAAGCAAATGCAGTTCCAGTCATCAGTTTCTTCCCTCTCACCCAGAGTCCCTCTAGGCTTTCATCCTTACTTTCATTGTTTTGCGTGGCAGATAGATAAATACAGTTGGACTCACTTCTAATTCTCATTTAGGGGAGACTGAAAGCCATCAGCTCACTATTGGAGTACAGTGAATCCTTCCATTGCACAGAAGGAGAGAAGATCAGGACTGAGGAAAACAAGAAATACTCACTAGAGTAATTTCAAAGTATATGGGGGGGCAGCAGGTCAGTGCCTGAGAGCAGGCAAAGCAAAGGACTCTGTGATCTTGGTACAATTTACTGGTTTGATGTGGAGACTCAGATGACTGAGAGGGCCTTGGTAATCCTACACTGAGGAGCACCTAGTAAGAGGAGGAAGTATCCGATAACTGGAGGGTGGTGGTAGTTCTCTGACAGTGAGGATCTTGTGCTGATGAGGACCTCAGGTCAAAGAGGATCTTCAAGTGGACAAGATCATGAGATGAGCACAATGTTCTTACAACAGCGGTTGGGATGAGTTCAGCTGACCTGGACTTTGTCCTCCCCAGGTGCAAACTGTGCTCTTCCTGCATTACTACTCTGTTCACAAAGATCCAGGGTGTCTTCAGAGGATGGAATCTTGCCCCTGAGGATCACAGCATGAGGGAGTATTTAGGCCTCATCTGTGACTTGAGGCAAAACTTAGTGACGTTTCTTCATACCATAACCAACAGACAGGGGAGAACAGTCAGCCTTAGACAGCTCTGATCAGAATTCAACTGTGAAATGCTTTTTACGAAAATTGTTTAAAATGTCTCCTAACAGATCACCTCTTCTCTTTCCTGCCTCAGATTAGAGTCACCAGAGTGGAACATCAGCGACACCAAAAGCATCAGAGAAGCTTGATGTGTCTTAGAGGGACTGCAAGTGACAATGGGAAGGTGCCTGTGACACCACTGAAAGATCCAAGTGGCCCAGAGTAGAGGGTGAGCTGTAGTATTGGCAGCTGTGGGGTGGGATGGTGCTTGTTGGGGAGAAGGCTGAGAGCTTGTGCCAGTCTCTGCCACATGGTCTTCACATTGCACAAGACATGGCAAAGTGTTTCTAGAAGGCTGAGGGGGCCGAGTGGTTAAATATTTGTTCCCACACAGAGGCCAGAGACTCAGTCCTGCAGGGGCCTGCATGGCATCACCATGAGCCTGGCGGGCACAAATGGGGCACCATATGGCACGGTGGGGCTACAGTGAGGTAGAAACCAGAAGACATTGAACGTCTGCATCTTCTTACAATAAAAGTAGAGAAAATAATCCAAAATTTTAGATAGTGAAAACATAGATTTTATTTATATGCACAGCTTACTAAATTTTTGGTGAAAAAAATCTTTCAGGCTGAAGCACAAGTAGTCTTGTCATCATTCTGGGGAAAGTGTGATTTGAAAAGGCTGGAGGTAAAGAACCAATGCTTTTGCCTTTGAATTAGAAGCAAGTTTTCTTCCATGTGTTACATCACAAAAAATATCCTCAATAGCAACATTTTCCTGAAAGAACTTCCTTATGAATGTGACTCTATCCAGCCAATATTTTGGAGAGATTACAGGGCAAAAGGAATGGCTCCTGGTTCAGCAAATTTAATTTTGGCAGATACTGATTGAGAAATCCATGCATGATACCTAGGATGAATTGATAGCGGCTTAGCTTCCATCTTACTCTTTCCTTTCTCTTCGGCTTGAATAGCATTGATGCATTTCATGATGGGTATGGGTAACAGTGCAAGATGGTAGACCTGCTTTCAGTGTTTGCATGGAGCCATTTGGTCCTGAGCTTTAGGGAAAAGTTTCTTTGAACAAAGAGAGAAGCAGTGCTGGTGAAGGGGTAGTCATGTTTCCCCGAAAGAACAGGAAAATAGCAAAGTTGGAACTGAGCCCTCCACTCAGTCTGCCAGTTTGAAATAGACGTTTGCTGGGGACTCAGAGAAGATATGCCTGTGTGTGATGCCTCCCTGGCAAAAGTAAGGAATGCCGCCTCAGAGGTTGGATGTGAGATGCTGGTGAAGCCACAAGAGAAGCACGGTGCTGGCAGTGGGAAATCCTCCCTCTTTGTCCGTGCTCTGGTTGTGGTGTTAATTCCGTTGTTCAAGGGAGGAGATATGAGGTGCATTGGTGAAAATTTCTCTAATGTTTGGCTGGGCTGATGGGGTTCAATATGTTCTGGAAGGAAACTGGAGGAGTTGCTCCTGCAGTCTCTTACAGCCTGTGTGTGCCAGGTTTTACAGGCTTGCTTTGGGGACATATGGCCCTTTCTCATAGCTGAGGCGACACGTCAGGGCTTTCTCTAAGGGGCAGAAGCAGTGTAGAGAAGCGTGTCTTAGCGCTCTGAGCCAGTTCCTGGTAACCTTGCAAGCAAATCCAAGAGGAAAAGATGGAGGGTGATGGCGAGAACAAGCAAAGCAGCTTGTAGTAAGGCAATATTCCTGTCTTCTGGATTTGATGCTACTGTTCCTCTCTGACATCATCATTCTTTTACTTTATTTTTTCTCAGTGTAAGGATTGAACTCAGGAACTGGAGCTTGAGATGCAGGCACAGCAACCCTGAGCTCTCTGACTCCAAGAATAAACACAATAATCTTTCCTTCAAGCAGAAGTTCTGATGAAAGGGAGGCCTGATGATCTCAACCTCCATGGTTTCCTCTAGTATCCACTCCTCATCTGTGGCTACTTAATTTTAATTAAAATGAAACATTTCCCTCAGTACTTACACTAGTCACATGCAAGTATTTGCAAGCCTCGGATAGGCAGGATGCACCCTGTTGGTGAGAGATTATTTCTGTCATCAAGGGACGTTTTAGTGTGCAGAGAGCAGTACTAAATGTATCAGATTTGGACTACTGAGAGACCAAGGTAAATGACAAAAGCGTGCCTATCAATGTCGGGGAGGGCCTGTCTGGGAAGAGAAGTGTGTTGTCAAGTCTAAGGTGAGGAAGCCCAGCCAGGTCAGATGCCAGGAAAGTGTGGGTGATGATGAGTAGGTGGGGAGTGGGTCCCTATCGAGGCTAGAGCCTTGAGAGATGGATCAGGTAGTTGAGTAAGACCTGAGCTCAGTCCAGCAGGAAATGCACGATGATTCATCCTCTTGTCGCAATTGCCCTGGGTTAGACCATGAGTGAAATAGGGATGGGGGGAGGAATTCAGTTTCTTCACCTGGATTTTAGGTCCAATTTTGTCTGCATTCACTATGGCACTTCATCTAATCCTCTGAAAACTGGCCCACCTATATCTGTTTTACAGTTGGATATTATCTGCAAAGTATACTGTCATTCAGCCATGTTATATAAAAGAGGCTTAAGGACCTGCAGTGTTGGGAAATTGTACTTGTGTGCCCTTAGCTCTTATTCTCCAAGTTTGGGAAATAAAACTATAAGCACATTAAGTGAAGAAAAGTGCGAGGTTTGTGGCTGGGACTCCGTGCATGCTCTGTAGAGGGTTTTCAGACTGCGTTGTGCTTTCCCTATCAACAATGCACGCACAGGTCCTAGAAAGGAGTCTATGCCGAGCTCCCAGCATCCTGATGTTACTCAAGAAGTAAATTTTTTTACTGTGGAATATCAGGGAGGATTATAGGAATGTCCATACTCCAAGTAATAAATTAAGTGTAATGCAGCCTTTGTGGTCTTCTACACCTGGCAAACTGTGACAGGTCTGTCTGTCTGGTATCTTATTTATCATAGGACAGCAATGGATGGATGCTTGTGAGTGGGATGTGGGACAGGTGGATGTCTTAGGTACAGAGTGGAATGTTATGAGTTATACCACGAAAAGTGATGAGCTCAGTCAAAGCCTGGAAGGCTGGTGTCATAGAATTAACTCATGGCTCCAAGGATGTTTTAGAAAGATGCAAGAGTCCATGGTGGACAGATGGCAGCAAACCAACCTGGGACCTTCAGGGCATCTCCTACCCCTGTTGTTTTACTCAGACTCCTTAGGGTGCATAGGACTCACACCCTTACTCCTAGTACTCTCAGGCCTTTCTCCAGCATGAATCAGTCACATGCTCTCGGTTCAGCTAACTGTGAAAAAGCATGAGGCTTTGTGAGACATCTCAACAGCAGCCATCATATATGGTAAGGAAACCTGGATTCATGAGCTACCGTATTTCTGTGGTGTGTGTGTACCTAATGCCATTTGGTAGGTCTAAAATGGCCTGTCCCTACAAAGACTCACATGTGTTCACAGTGATTGAACCTCAGGCTGCTGTCCTTATCAATTACTTCATCCTATGATGCGTTCTGTACTTGAAGAGGGGAAGGCGTGTGCTATTGGGAGCATGTTGTGAAAGACTCTGTTCTTCTCTGGACTCTTGTCTGTATTCCTTTCGCTTTCTGTCTCTGTCTGTCTCTCTCTCGTTCTGTACTTGAAGAGGGGAAGGCGTGTGCTATTGGGAGCATGTTGTGAAAGACTCTGTTCTCTGGACTCTTGTCTGTATTCCTTTCGCTTTCTGTCTCTGTCTGTCTCTCTGTGTCTCTCTGGCTGTCTCACAGCTTCCTGTCCACCATGTATTGAGCATGTTTTACTTCCCTTTGTCCCTTCTCTCCTGCTGTACTTTCCTTGGAGACAGCCCCGTGGCTGGAAAGATGAGCCAAAATAAACTCATCTCTTCTGTTGTGTGTGGTATTTTGTGTCAGCAATTAGGAATGTATAGACATACCTAGCCTACCTAGATCTGAACATGTACCGCCTTGAGAAATATAGTTAGCAATCAGAGTGTAGTTCAGGTACTCACATCTTTTTAATTTCAGCCATAACAGATCATTCAGAACTCTGCTAACATGACTGAGAACAGGTCTCTTTATATATATCCTCTGCAAGAAGTTCTGTGAACTCTTGTAACAAAAGCGAAATTGGCTATCTGCAATATAACTTTGACATCTTGCTTTCAGTGTACATATAGCAAGTATCACTCTTTGTGCTATGTCCTTGCGATTTGTTTTGGGTGTGTATGAATGCGTGTGTGAGTGTGCATGTGTGTGTGTGTGTATGTGTGTGTATATAAGTGGAAAATCTTACATTATTTTTGATTCATGGTCTACAACATAAGCATGAGGTACAGCTTCAGAACTGACTGACATTCACCAATCCTGTTTAGAGATGCCAGTGCTAAAGTGATGAGTTTAGGGTCAAAGCCAGAATACCTGGAATTGCAGGATTCATTCATGGCTCCAAGGCAGGGTAGCAGGGGGACAACTGCTCATGTTGAACACATGGTAGGAGAGCACCGAGGGAACTTACCAGCATCTTCTGGCCCCTGTTATCTTCCTCAGACTACTTAGGGTGTGCAGCCCTCCCATCTTTTCCCCAGTGCTCTGGGTCTAGTCCCACCATGAATCAATAACTCACTCTGGATTCCTTCACCTCTGAGAACACATGAAGGTTTGGAGGGACATCGAAACACAAGCTATTACATATGGTGAGAAAACGTGGGTTTATCACCTTTAACATTTCCACGCTGTCTGTGAGTCTAATGTTATATTTCAGATATCAAATATCCCCAAGCCCGCAGGTGTATTTCAAATGATTGGATCCTCAGGTGATGTCCTCATCCATTGCTTCATCCTGGGTGCATCATGTGATGGACAAGCTTTCAGGAGGGGGGTTGGGTTCCTGGGGACATGATGTGAAAGGACATATTCTTCATGGTGAAAGCCCTCTCTCTGCCTCTGTGTCTCCTTCTCACTGTCTGTCTGTCTGTCTCTCTCCCAACATTAGCTCTGATAGTTACAGAACACCATTGCTTTACTTTGCCCTGAGGACCCTCTCTTCTTGTCTTGAGGAGAGCCCCATGGGCTGGAAAGATGAGCCTAAAAAACTCCTGCTTTCAAGTGTGTGCATTTCTTTGTCTCTGGAAGAAGAGGTATAATAACAAACCTAGCATCCCTAAGGTCTGCTTCTGTACCGCTTTGAGAAATATATTCAGATATCAGAGTACAGTGCAGGTTCACATGTCTTTGTGATTTCAGCCTTCAGGTGTGCAATCAGAGTGGTGCTAACAAAACAGAGTAGTACTGTCGTATTCTACTCCTCTTCAGTTGAATCACAAGATAAATTTGTAAAGCAGAGTCATTTGTCAGGGTCTGCAATGTAACACTTATTTATTCTTTTAAATGTAGATAAAGCAAATATCATTCTTTATTGTGTTTCATTGAATTTTGATTTAGAAATGTGTGTGTGTGTGTGTGTGTGTGTGTGTGTGTGTGAGTGTGTACCTGGAAAAGCTGACATGATTCTTGCCCCATGATCCAGAATAGAAGCATTGAGCATGGCCTCAGAAATGACTAAGATTCCCCATGTCTTCATTGCAAGGGCTCAGCCAGTCGGACCGATGCAGAATGGGTGGTGATGAGTCAGTAGCTGTCTTGCTCTAAGCCCCTTGCTGGAACATTTTCCCATTGCAGAGCTAGCAGGTGTCATAGGCTCACTGGCCATGAGGGCCTTGGCTACTGGTTCTCCCAACTCCTGACATCGGCACGCTGGCCTCTCGGGGTGATTCTGCCAGAAGTTCTCTTCCTGGCCTTACTTGTTCTGCTCCCATTGCCATATCGCTGCACTCTAAGCCAGGACAGAGATGGTCTGCAGTCCATACAGCCAAACTTGGGAATTTGGAGTGCCATCACACAGTGCTTTGTTTGTTGTTGATTGTTTGGCTGTCATCTAAATGATATCTTTTACATGGGCTCCCAGATGCCAATTCTTGCCTTCTCTGAGTTTTAATTTTGGTGAAACGTATTGGTTTTTATCCAAGTATTTTTTTCCTTACCTCACTTACCTCCATTATTCTGAAGGACTCTTGTCAAATTTCCCTGGAAAGCCCTAATTGTGTCTAGAAGGACATGAAAGGGCACCTGGGGCCTTTGTACAGCAATATCAGCTGCCAGGTGTGTCCTTGTTCCCCTGGTTTAGCAGGCATCCAGGTGGGCCAGTCATCCACCTGCACAAAGAGGCCATTGCCCAATCTATTGGACACAAGTTACACTGCTCTCAGGGTTTTCAAAATGGTCTCACATCCCCCAGGAGTTTGGGATAAAGTATCAAATCCCTGGTAGGCAATTATTGTCTCTTCCTGGAATAGCTCTATGTCTTACTTTTTACTAGAACGGAATAAGACATTCAGTTATAATAATGTGTGCATTGGAGTGAGGGTGCAAGTATTTTTCCTTTACTGCTAATCAGTGCAGGATCATCTAGGCATTGCTGTCTCTTAGTGCTTGCAGGAGTATTTCAGAAATGACATAGACTATACGGTCCATCTCAAACCCACTCCTGGACCCCATGAATCTGTATTTCTCAAAAAGCACGCGCAGTAATCTGCTGGTCCAGCAAGCACTCCTCTTAATGCTAGAAAACAGGAAGGATCCGCTCTTACAGGTGACAAACCAGAGTTTAGAAATGGTCAAACCAAAAACCAAGCTCAAGAAGAAGACTAAGTACTGAGGACAGAGATGGGAACAAAATCCCCATAGTGAGAGACGCAGAATGGAGATAAAAGCGAAATGACAAATTGCCACTCATACTAGGCATGGAAAAATGGGTGTGTCATGTGTAAGAAACCTAATATTCCCATCACACGTACAGGAATCTGATTTGGGAGATGAAACTATTCATTATTTCCATCTTGGCAACCCAAGGAATGCATTTCCTTCTGTGTTTATTTTATAGTTTAATTTAACCTCAAGAAAAGAAATTCATATGTATTTTAGAACTGTGCCTTATTTATTATGCAATAATTACATAATCTTCAACCCAAACCAATATTCACCATGCCATGTGAATCTTTACAAGACATATTGTTACATCATATCTAATTAGGTGATCTAATTATCAGGTCTTGAGAAAATATGAATATTTTACACAATTGCAGTGACATTTCAGGGACAACTTTACAAAGCAACAGATTCAGGAAACTTCATCCTTAAATGTTTTCTCCACAATGGTGACCATCTTCTGTCTTCACAGTTGTACAAAGAGCTACATGAGAAACACATTGATTCTGCACACAGAGACAAAGAAGTTGTTATAGTCTAGTTAGGATGAGACTTTTCATGGCACAACTCTCTCCATACAAGCTTTCCTTATGAACTGAAAGTTCCAATGTGCCAAAAGAATTTCTCACAATGATTATGCCCAGTCTGCCCCATCACGAAGGAGATTAAATAACAGTAACAGTGTATATAAAATGTGAAGGTCCAGGCATTTTACTATTTCGCTCAGATGAACCATCTGTTTCCTGGTCACTTCCAGTCCTCGTGAAAGCCTGTCAAGCTAACTAGTGTCCAACAAGTGGTTAGTTATTCATTTCCTCTGTGAATTTCCCTGAATAGGGAAGGGCCATTGAAGGGGTAATTACATTTTCTTTTTTTTTT
>NW_022900947.1:28677410-28693210 GCF_012274545.1 Fukomys damarensis | reverse complement strand
AGACTTTTCATCCTCATTTGTCCTACTATTTGCCATTGGTGAACTGGAAATCTGTTTTTGTGTCTTGCTTGTGTGTTTTCTCATTTTTATTTTTATTGTTGGATTGTCCTTCTTTAATTTCTGGGTATTACTTAAATCTTCCTAATATAGTTGCATTTTAGCTTTTGAGTTTCTAATGACTCATAGACATTCTCATTTTCATAATATCAGAAAACAACTCTTCATAATATCAGAGAAAACAACTCTTTAAATCAATCACAACCCTTTATCCCAATTGATCCATTCAGCAGCCCAATAGGATCAGGCACAGCTTGCAAACTGACCACTTGTGGTAGTCATTAATGTATCACCTTTAACTCATGTGAATTAAATTAATTTCAAGAAGCAGCCCATAGTATGTTTGCAGTGAATATGCTTTTCAATATAGCATTTTTACCATTTAGGATGGGGGGGTTAGACTTAGAATGAGAGGATGAGATAAGTGAAAGAATTGGAGGAGGTTTGAAGTGAATCCAGAGGATGTAGAATTACCTTTCTATCTTTACAAAGCTATTAACTTCAGGGGGATAGAGAGAGTGCAGGAATAAGGACAAGAATATATCCCCTTAACAATAACAGGCGCTTGCCTTCCCTTGAAGGTGCAGAGCCATGAGTGAGGTAAAACGACTGGAGAAGAGAACATAAAGAGAAACCCCTCCTAAAAAGAAAAAATAATAAAAGAAGAAGTCTGAGTTAGGGCAGGAACTGGAATAAAAAGGGAGATGAGGGATAATATTTTGGAGCAAGAGACTGAGTTGGAGAGAGAGGACAGAAAAAAGAAAGAATTTTAGGGTGGAATGAGGAAAAGAAAAAAGAGAGAGAGAGAAAAAAAGAAGAATTTGAAGGGCCTCTTTCAGACTGTCTCTGTTCTCATATTATACCACATGTACAGCCATATGCAGAACCGAATCCCCTGGTCTCAGCTAGCCAATGGCAGCTCCCCACGACTGAGACTGAACACAGTCCACAAGGCCTAACATGAGTTTTCCTACCCTCAGGGTTGAACTCCGCTCATTTCTATTACAGGTTTCCCCTGCCCTTTCTTTAAAAATGTTCAAAGTTGGGAGCTCAGAAAACTACCCTTCATGAGAACCTATGCCTCTGCAGAGGTGGTCTAAGGACTGGCCCAATCAGGAGGTTTGAGAAGGGGGGGATCGTGGGGGTGTTTCAAGGGTGCCCACGTGGCTACTTTCCTTACTGGGTCTGTTGTCATGCAGTCCGGGAGGTCGCGCACCTGCCGGGTGATCTCTGGCAGGCAGGTAGCTGAAGAGACCGGTAATTACGTTTTCTATAATGGTAAAAATGTTTGGCTTTCTTGGTTGGATCTATTGTTGCACTGTGGATGGCAATGCCCATAGCAAAGGTTGAATACTAATGCCTGTGTGCCACCCTGGATGCACGAGATGACCTTTGTGTGCAGAGAGGTGAGCTTGGGAGGCTCTGGTGCTGATTCACAGATGCACACAGACTGCTCCTGCACTTTAACTGTGACTGCAGATAGCTAGGTTTATGACCATATCAGCTTCTGATGGCTTTGTCTCATTCATCTTATGTATTCTGTGATAGGTGTCATCAGGTTTTATACACAGTTGGTGCTTGATAAATTCTCTCGGAATGAATGTAGTTGAAAGCATGAATGTAGCTTTGCAACATATGGTGACAAGTTCACATTGTTTCCTTCTGGGAGGGTCCTGCCATGGGTTTTTAAAAACTTAGAGCACAGCAGGGAAATTGATTCTTCTGAAGATGGATCCTGTTCCCTCACTTGTAGTCTATAGCTTTTTGACACACGAATGGGTTGGGCAGGTGTAAACAGCCCAAATCTGGTATATGCCATTTCTAGCCTTGCATGGGCTTTGGGGCCCTTCCTATGTCTCAAGTGCTAGGCTCTGTGATGCACCAGAAGGTGATTCCTCTCTGTCTTCTCCTTGTCCTCTGCTGTTCTTTTCTTTTTTCTTCTGCTGTTCTAATCCTTCTTCTTCTTGTGGCCAGAACACATGCCATTTGAAAGTTCCAAATCTGGCCTATACATACATGCTTATGATATTTTGACTAATCTGGACTAGTTGCTTAAAGATGATTAGAAGTGGGATCCAAAGTTTCTGAAGCACAATGTTCTGTGTTCATTAACAGCAGGGTTCCTGTAATTCTAATTTATAGGTTTGAATCTCTAATCCATCATTCTTTGAAAATTACATAGTACCTCTAAGTTTCCGTGGCCTCAATTTTATTTCTGCTCTTTGTGGTCCTGGGGATGACAGCCATAGCCTGCAAATGCTAACCTTGCCCTCACCACTGAGCTATAACCTCCCCCCAGTCCTCTTTTTTTTCTCTTTCTCTTTCTGAGATAGGGTCTCATTATGTAGATCACACTGGTCCAAAACTCACTCTGTAGCACAAGCTGTCTTCAAATATAAAACCATTCTCCAATTTCAGCCTCCCAAGTTTTGAGATTACAGCCCAGTGCCACCATGCCCAAACCAGTGTACCTTTTTAAAGTAAGAAAAGTATTAGTGCTTACATCATAAGCTTTTATAAAGAATAATTACAAAATTTTCTTGGAATGCTAAGTCTTCATTTTTTATTGCTAATATCGACAATAACATCAATATCTGTTTTGAACATCAATTTTGATACCTTGCCTCGAAATTTGTCTCCTGTCTCATGGGGTTGCAGTGAAGATTCAGGAAATGACTCAGGAAAAGACTTTAAACCTGTTTGGGACACTTACATTCTCAGGAAATATCAGCCATTTTTGTTATTGTTTTCATTCCTTTGGGTTTCATACTTTTGTTGTGCAAGGCACAATAAAAGTGAGCTCTGTTTATGACTTGCAGCAAAATGATGCAACTCTTGACCACTGTGTTTTGTTAAGAGGCAGAGTATGAATGCAGCTGAAGGAGAAGCTGTAGCTGTTAGGACAGAGCTCTGATATCTAAACTGTATCCTCTGGAAAAAAAATTTTCAGATACATTTAGTTGAAAAGAATAGGTATTTGACATTCTTAGAGCCCAAGCAGCCCACAGTTAATATTAAGACATTTGTTTTCCCTCTTTATGTTGGTAATATGATCAAATGTGGCATGTAGTCAGGTGAATATTTTAGAAAAACTTGATTGATGTTAATACAACATGTTCCATTGCACACTGATTGCATATTAAAACCTTACATATAACAAATTGAATTTCAGAAAAAGGAAAAGAAAATTAAGAAAAATCTGCTGAAATTTTCACCTAGATTTGGTATGGTCATTCATTTGAATGACCAAAATCCAACTCATTTTCTGGGATATTGGGCCCAGTGAGTATTGAATAATTTTGCTGAAATTTTCGCCTAGATTTGGTATGGTCATTCATTTGAATGACCAAAATCCAACTCATTTTCTGGGATGTTGGGCCCAGTGAGTCTTAAATAGGCTGTTTTTCAGCATGTATTGCTCAAGAGTCTTTCAGTTGAACAGAGTAGGTCTCTGTATCCGACTTTCCCCTGCTCTTTTGCTTCCTCTTTTTCATGATTTCATTTAGGGCCAAGAAAGAAATTTTTATTTTAAATCATTTTAATGGACATTAAAAGAAGAACTAGAAAGAAATACTATTGAAAACCTACAGAGATTTGATTAAAATATTCTATAAAATTACCCGATTCTCACTGAAAATGACTTCCTTCAATATTATAATTATTTCCTTAATCTTTAATGAGAATTGATCTTTAAAAAACACCCAGAAACAATCCCCCCAACCCTACCACAACCGAGTAGTAAATGAACACATTTCTGTGTGTGTGTGTGTGTGTGTGTGTCTGTGTGTGTGTATGTGTACGCATGTATGTACTGAGCTAAAAACAATCTGACAGGATTGAGTTTTTGTGAGTTTTTTTACTAGTGCCTATTTAGGTTCTGACTGTGTAGTTTGTTAATCAGTGATATTTTCCTCCACTCTTCTGTGTTTTAAGAATCTGTTGGGAAGACCCATGGCATTATTAGAAACCGCAATGCTGAGATTTTTAATATGTGAATGTCTATTTTCTAATGCACTTTCACACACTGTGAAATAACCAGTGTAATCTGTGTTGTGTTTAAGTCACAAGGAGTGGGAGGGAAGGGCTGGACACAGAGGTACTTGCTGCTCAGAAACGTCACTCCTGTTGAATATGTTTGCTATTGCTGTCCTAACATCTGGCTGAGTTTGTAAGCGGCTATATAGATGAATAATTTTTGACTCACTCAGAGTTGTTATCAGTGGAGAAACAAAGCCATCAGATCATTCTAGGAGGTCAGTCAATCCTTCCATTGCCTGGAAAGAGGGATGTAGAGAGCTAAAGAAAAAAAGACAATGTAAACTTGAATAATTTCAAAATATATGGGGTGGGAACAGCAGGTCAGTGCGTGAGAGAGCAGGCAAAGATAAAAATACTCTGAGCTTGCCACTATTTGGGTTCATGGAGAGTATCAATGACTCCAGGGGCCGTGATAATGCTACACTGAGGGGGATCTTATAATAGGAGGAAGAATCAGATGACTTGGAGGATGGTGGTAATCCTATGACCATGAGGATCTTGTACTGAGGAGGATCTCAGGTCAATCAGACACTTCAATTGAGATAAGTAAAATGTTCTCGTCCTTACAACAGTAGGTAGGATAAGTTAAGCCGATAAGGAATTTGTCCTGTCCCAGATGAAAACTGCTCTCTTTTTATATACTATTGGTTAACAAATAACCAGAATATCTTCAGAAAGATGGAATCTTGCCTTTGAGCTTCAGAGCATCATGGGACTATGGGGCCCTCAGCTGTGACCTGAGGCAAAATGGAATTATGTTTCTGCCTGCCATTGCCAGATTGCAGAAGAGTGGCCTAGAACTCAAACAGACCTAGTCACAATTCAAATTTACAGTGATTTATCCCTAAAATTATGTAGAATGGCTCTTGACAGACCACTTCTTTCTTGTACTTACTGAAAATATCTTTATTGCTAGTATTTAGGGAAAGGTTAATTCTTGTCTTCCATTTATAGTTGGACTTTGGTCTGTGAGTCTCTAATGGCCCTTAATCAATCTCAATCTTGTTATACCAAGAAGGACAACTGACTAGAGCTTTCCTTCAGTTTGGGCAGAGTAATACAATCATCAACAAGAACAGAATCAAACCCAGCTTGAAAAATGACAAATCGTGGTAAGCTATTATTCTGATACCTTGAACCAGGAGAACTGAATTTATGGTTATATATTGCACTCAAAGACAGCCAGAGGTATGTTTATGGCCAATAAGACCATAAATAAAGTAGTTATAGCCTCTAAAATAGACATAAAGAATTAGAGGAGGATACAGAGATAGGAGGAGAAGGAGTGGTTAGAAAGAGAACTAGAGACACAGGAAGATCATGCAAACTTTGAGAAACTCGTGAAGGCAGAAGGAAAAGAGAGAAGGGACTGAAACAAGAACAGAAGAAACTAGGAGAAACCCGGAAACCAGAAAATGTATTCACACTCCTGTAAGTATAAAATAAAGAAATGGAAAAAACAGAATAGGTCGACAGGAAAAAGAAAGGAGGGAAATGCATAAGAAGAAAAATGAAGGCTGAGAAAAAGAAAAAAAAGAAAAAATAGTCCACTTTCTGGCGAGTCTCTCTCAAGCTGTTATGCAACACGGGCAGCAGTGTGTAGAAATGATTTGATTAGTGTCAGCAAGCACGGACCACCTCTTTTGCACCCTCAGATTTAGAGTCACAAGAGTGGATCATAAGCCAAACCCCGAGGATGAGAGAAGTTTGATGTCTATTAGGGGGACTGAAAGAGGCAACTGGAAGTTGCCTGTGACATCGCTGAGGAGAGATACAGGTGGCAAAGAGTAGAGGGTGAGCTGGAGTTTTGGCAGCTGTGGGGTGGGCTGGTGCATGGTGGGGAGAAGGTCCTGGGAGCCTGTGCCAGTCTGTGCCACATAGGACATTGCACAGGAATGGGAAAGTGTTTCTAGAAGGCTGTGGGGACTGAGTGGTTACACGTTTGCTCTCACACTGAGGCCACACACTCAGTGCCTTAAAGGGATTGGCTGGCATGAGCATGAGACTGGAGGGCACAAATGGTACAGCAGTATGGAATGCCGGGGACTGGAGTGAGCTAGAAACCAGAAGGCAGGAATTGCCTGTGTCTTCTACAAAATGAAGAGGTGAAATCCAGAATTTTAAAAAGCAAAGTTACAGATGGATAAATATTGTTTATTAAATTTTCAGTAATGTTTCACTCTGATTCACAAGTATTCTTGTCATCATTCTAGGTAAACTGTGGTTTGCAAAAAGCTGGAGCAATTGAATTAATGCATTCTCTCTTGAATTGAAAATTAATGTTTCCTTAATGTGTTGTTACATAAAAAAAATCCTCACTAGAAATAATTTACTGAAATAATTTCTGTAGGAGTATTCCTCATTCCATCAAATACTATGGAGCAATTATAAAGCAAAATTAATGGCTCTTGGTTTGGGAAATTCAATTGTGGAATATACTGCTTTAACAAATGAAAAAAATGCCTATGATAATTTGATACTGGCTTAGCTTGCATTTTAGTCTTTATTTTTTTCTTCAGGCTTGAGTAGCATTGATGCTTTTCATGCTTACTATATGTAAGTGAGCATTAGAGTACACCTGCTCTCAAAGTTTGAATGGAACCATTTGGCTCTGAAGTTGACAGATTTTTATTTGAATGAAAATAGAAATGCTGCTGGCAGACAGCTGGTCAGGCCTGGCCTTGAAGGCACACAAAAGTAGCGAAGGTGAACTTGGACTTTATAGTCAGTCTGCCAGGTTTAAAACCCAATTTGTTGGGGATCAGGAGAGATATGTTAGTTCATGGAGTGGCTGTGAGATTTTGGTGGGGTTACAGGCATTAATACAGGAGAGGAAATATCAAATACTATATTTCCCAACTACTTAACTGTATGATGCTCAGAGTTCTTGTTCTGGTGTAAAAGAAGAATGAGTCGTAGGAACAACAGAGGCTAAGTGTAGGAAGATGTTTATTGATACAACAGCTCCTGAGAGTCCAAATGCTTCCCAAGAGGGTAGCCAGGAGGGTCGCACAAGGTCCTGAATTGGATACCTGGTACCAAAAAAGAAGAGCCTCTTCTGCTGGCCACCATTTACTGGGTTGATACAGAGTACCAGCTGCTCAGAGAGGTGTAGTGATGGTAAATTGAGGACGATGGTGCAACAGGAGCAAGTGTCAGATGAATGGCAGGGCGGTGGTGATCCTATGACAATGAGGAGCTGCGAGTAATTAGGGTAGTGACATGAGCAAAGTGTTCATCCACTGTAGGTGGGATGAGTTAAGCAGATGAGGTGAAGACTGTTCTCTTTCTGTATCACTACTCTGTACACAAAGAGCCAGGATGTCTTCTGCGGACTGAATCTTGCCCTTGAGCATCATAGGTTTGGTGGACTCTTCAGGCCTCAGATGTGACCCGAGGCAAAAACAAGTTATGTTTCAGCACTCAAAAACCAGGTGTTGGGCAAAAAGACTGGGCCTCAGAGAACCTTAATCTTAATCCCATTGGGAAATGAATTTTTCCCAAAATTGTGGACAGCGGTTCTCGACACATCACCTCTTTTCTCGTCTTCCTCAGATTTGGAGTTACAAAAGAGGAACAGAAGCCAAACCACAAGGATCACAGAAGTTTAGTGTTGGTTAGAGGGACTGAAAGTGACAAAGCAGAGGAGCCTGTGACACCGCTAAAGAGAGATCGAACTGGCACAGAGTAGAAGGTGAGCTGGAGCTCCGACAGCTGTGTGGTGGGATGGTGAATGGTGGGGAGAAGGTCCTGGGAGCCTGTGCCAGTCTGTGCCGCAGGGGAATGACGTTGGGAAGGGAATGGGAGGGATTTTCTGGGAGGCTGAGAGGACTGAGTGGCTGCACATGAGCTCTTCCACAGAGACAACAGATTCTGCCCTCAGGGTTTGGCTTGCATGACCTTGAGCCTGGAGGGCACAAATGGTACAGCAGCATGGAATGCTGGGGACTGGACTGAGCTGGAAACCACAGTGCAAGAAGTGCCTGTGCCTTTTTAGGAAAAAACAAGCCAACAAAAATGAGAGATAAAATCCAGAACTTAAAGAAGTAAAATCATAGATGGATGATGTTGGCAATCATAAAATTTTCAGTTAAAAAATTTTGGACTTATAGACAAGTATTCTTACCATCGCTCTGTGTCACGTGATTTAAAAATGTTTGGAGCCAATGAACCAATGCTTTCTCCTGCGACTCGGAAACCACATTACTTCCATGTGTTTCTTTAAAGAAATTATTCTCAAGAACAACATTTCCCTGAAATACCTTCCTTAGGAATAGTTCTCTTTCTAAACATATATTTTGGAGCAATTACAAAGCAAAATGAATGGCTCTTGGCCTGGCATATTTGATTTTAGAAGATCCTGCTTTAACAAATCAATGCAAAATACCTATGAAAGTTGATACTCCTTAGCTGTCATCAGACTATTTTGTGGAACTGAAATAGCAGTGAACCTTTTTGTGATTATTATAGCTAAAGGGGCAAGAGCATAGGCCTGCAGTCAAAGTTCGAATGCAACCATGTGGTACAGAACTTGGCATAAAAGCATAGTTGAGCAAAGCTAGACTCTGTGCTGGTGGAGGGGTGGTCATGCCGGGTCTTGAAGGCGCAGGAAATAGCAAAGTTGAAGCTGAGTCCTCTGTCCATCTGCCACGATTAAATACCAGCCTTCCAGGGATGCAAGATGTGACTGTGGGTTATGCGTCTGTGGCAAATGCACAGAAGGCCCTCTGGGATCAGTGTGAGAAGCTGGTGGAGTGATAGGGGAAGTGATGATGGGCAGTCAGCATTGCTCCCTGGGTCGGTGTCAATGCTCTGGTTGTTGTGTGTCAATTCCCTTGGTCAGGGTAGGTGATAAGTGCTGTTTGATGGAAACTTCTTTAATGATCTGCCCCTGCAGAGGGGCTAACGATGTTCTGCAGGCTGCCTAGAGGAGTTGCTAACTCTCTGACAGCCTCTGTGTTCCAGTTCTCTGGGGCTTGTTTTGGGCAGATGTGGCCCTTTCTTCTACCTTTGGAAGCACAGGGGGGTTTTCACTAAAGAGAAGCATTGCAAACAAGTCTGTCTTAGGACTGTGAGCCAGGCCCTGCTAAGTTAGGCAGGAAATCTAAGGAATGATGGCAAGGAGTGATGAAGTGAACCATAAAAGTAGCTTGTATTAAATCACTGTTCTAGTCTTCCAGAATTTGCGCTGGTATTCATCTCTGATGTCATTCTTATATGGGGTGAGTGGGTCCTTCTACTTCTTTAGATGAGGAAGACTGATGCATGGAGAGGACACGGTGCACACCAAATATCACAGAGTTTGAGAGAAAAGCCAGGATTCAAATGCCAAGATTGAACACAGGTGCCATTCCTTCCACCTGCACTGTTGAATGGGGAGGCCTGATAGTCGCAAGCACTGTGGTGTAATACAGTAGCCTCTCCTCATCTGTACTTAAATCTAAGTAAATTTAAAAATGCCACTTGGTAGTTAGACACTAATAACTCCCAAACAGCTCATAGGACAGATGGCCAGGATACCCCTGTAAGATACAAACTTTCTGTCATCACAAGTAGTTTTATGGAGCAAAAAACCCAGTACCTTTGGTGTTAGAATTGGACTGCTGGGTTATGGTGGTAAGCAAGGAAAGAATCCCGAGTAAAGTCAGGGAGGGCCTGTCTGGAAAATTCTGTCTGCATTTCACTATGAGAATTTGAGGCAATTAGCTGGTGTATGGACCACATATACCTTGATTACAGTTGATATGGTCTTCAAAGCACACTGTCAGGGAGCAATATTATATAAAAGAGTATTGGAAAGCTTCGCTATTTGGAAAATGTATTATGTGCCCTTAATCCCTATTTGCCCAGAATATGAAATGAAAGTATTGATACTTTAATTTAAGGCAAGTACCGATGGTGCTCCTTGGACTCAGTTGATGGTCTGTAGAGGGTTTTCAGACTGTGTTGTGCTGTCCATATCCACTGTGTATAAACCGGTTCTAGAAAGGGGTTTGTGCTGAGCTTCCAGCTTGCTGGAATTATATAATCAAAAATTACATTGTTATCACACAAAAGCAGAGAAAATTATAGGAATGACCCTGATACAAGAAATAAATGAGGTATAATGCAGCTTTTGGGGTCCTCTGCACTTGACACAGATTGACGGGAATTCCAGGTGTTAAGTTATTTCATCATAGATCAGCAGTAGGTGGATTCTAGTTATTACCTCATTATGCAGGTGAAAGTCTTAAGGACAGAGAGGAATGATCACATTAAGAGATATGAGTGGTGATTTGCTGAGCTTAGGATCATAGCCAGACAACCTGGAATTGCAGGATTCATTCAGGACTCCAAGGCAGGGTGGCAGGGGAGCAACAGCTCATGGTGGACACATGGTTGCAAAGTACTGAGGGACCTTACCAGTGTCTTCTGGCCCCTGTTATCTTTCTCAGGCTACTTAGGGTGTGCAGCCCTCACATTCTTCACCCAGTGCTCTGTGACTAGTCCTGCAATGAATCAGTCACACACTGTAGAATCAGCCACCTCTGAAAACACATAAAGCTTCAGAGGGACATCCAAGCCCAAGCCATAACATATGGTGTGAAAATGAGGGTTTATCACCTCTAACATTTCCACGCTGTCTGTGAGTCTAATGTTATATTTCAGGTCTCAAATATCCTAAAGCCGCAGGTGCATTCGAAGTGATTGGATGTTCAGGTGCTGTTCTCCTCTGTTGCTTCATCCTATGTGCATTGTGTGATGGGCTTGCATTTAGGAGGGGAGATGGGGACCTGGGGACATGATGTGAAAGGACATGTTCTTCACGATGACTGCTGTCTTTCTGCTTGTGTCTCCCTGTGTCTGTCTGTGTGTCTGTCTCTCTCCTAGCTTTCATTCTGACAGTTACTGATCACCTTTCCTTCACTTTGCCCCCAAAACCTTCTGTTCTTGTCTTGGAGACAGCCCCAATGGCTGGAAAGTTGAGCCCAATAAACTCATTCTTTAAGTGTGTGCAGTTCTTTGTCTCAGGAACAGGGGTTGTAAAACCTAGCATTCTTAAGGTCTGCTCCTATACTGATTTGAGAACTATATTCAGATATCAGAGTACAGTGCTGGTACACATGTCTTTGTGATTTCAGCTCCCTGGTGCATGGTCCGAGCTATGCTGACATAACTGAGTACTGCTCTCTTATACTAGTCCTCTTCATGGAATCACCTGATCCCTTAGTAAAGCAGTGTCATTTGTCAGAGTCTGCAATACAACATTCATGTCTTCTTTTAAATGTAGATAAAGCAAATGTCATTCTTTGTTGTGTCTCATTGAATTTTGACATAGAAATGTGTTTGTGTGAGTGTGTACCTGGAAAAGCTGACATGATTCTTGGCCCATGCTCCAGAATATAAGCAGTGAGCAGGGCCTCAGAAATGACTGAGATTCCCCATGTCTTCATTGCAAGGGCTCAGCCAATCTGACCGATGCAGAATGCTTGGTGAGTCTATAGCTGTCGTGCTGTAAGTGTGGATACCAAACTGTCTCCATTTTGCTATCTCTATTCTGTGATCAGGTCACTGCACAGTTCCTAGAAAAAACCTATTTGGCCCATTCACCTAGATCTCCGAAAAACCTATGACTATTTCCATAAATTGTCACCAGATGTTCTCTTTTGTTAATCTTACTTCTGTTTAGGACAAGGAGGGGCATCTAGCCTGGGCCAATGAAGCATTGAGAAAACGCACACTTGCAAAATGTTAACCAATTAAGCATTGACCCATTTAGAAAGGCCCTAGTTCTGCTTCTCTGCTAATAAAAAAGATTTTTGGAATTGGGCTCAGTGCTCTCATTTCAGAATGGCTGTGTCAGTGAGATTCAAGGGTCCAGGTTTGAGCTTGCAATAAACTCCTTGTGTGATTGCATTGGACTCAACTCCTTGGTGGTCTTTGGAGATATCGTGATCTGGGAACAACATTTGGGGCCTCATCCGGGATCCCCAAAACCTCAGGACTCAATCCAGATGAGAAGAGCTGGCTGATCTGGTGAATGTATGTGTCTCTATTTTGTTGTTTCTGAGACCTTACAAGGGAATCTGAAAAGCGAACCAAGGGCTGTGGTGGATGCGCTAGATGGTGCCTGGCAGGCTAGTGTCTGGGATGACATTCTGGGCCCTTCTGAGTAGGGAGGAACAGCCCTACATCTGTTTTTTGAAAAGGCAAAGTGGTTCACTCCCACTGTATGGCGTTGGGCTGTTGACTTTGTTTTGGTTTTGGTTTTGGTGCTGAGTGTGTGTTTGTGTCATTTGTGCTTGTGTCTGTGTTTGTCATGTTGATGGAGAAGGACATGGACAGAATGGGACAATCTCAGACTACCCCCCTATCATGGTTAAACATTTCCAAGAGGTTAAGACACGGGCACATGACTTGTCAGTGGAAATTAAGTAAGGGAAATATCAGAATATGTGTGAATCAGAATGGCTGAATTTTGGGGTTGGATGGTCCCTGGGCAGCAGTATAGATTTGAAAATTGTTCAAAAGGTGAAAATAATTGTTTTTCAGAGCCTTCCGGATAAAGTTCCTTACGTTGTTGTTTGGGAAGATTTAGTGCTTAACCCCCCGTCTTGGTTACAATCCTGCCTTACCTTCCAGCACCCAAAAATTTTGGTCCTGGTCACCAAGACGAAAGAGAAATTCAAAGACCACTCTGAAAAGCCAAGTGCCCCTCCTTACCCACCTTTGCCATTGCAGGGGGAAATGGATCAGGAACTAATCTTTCCTTCTTTTCCCTCACCACACGAACCTCCTCCCAACCCAGAACTAGCCCCGTCCACCCCAGAGAAGGGTGCAGCAGTTCATAAAGTCCCCCCAACCCCATGGGGGAGGAACAGCTCAGAACACATAGCAGAGACAAGCCACATTGTCTGGAGGCTCAGTGGATTTCAGTTTTACTGCTGCAAGAAGCAGCACCCCCAGACGAACAAGGCAATCCACGTATGCATTGCTAACCATTTGTCACTAGTGATCTATATAATTGGTGATCCCACAAAGCCAAGTTTTCAGATAACCCTAGAGATTTAATTGATTTTTTAGAAACTGTTTCATTTACTCATCATCGAACCTGGGATGATTGCCAACAATTGCTTTGCATATTGTTCACTACTGCAAAAAGAGAAAAAATTCCAATAGAATCTAGAAAGTTGGTTCTAGAAGAGAATGGAGAGCCAACAATAAATCCAGATCTTGTTAACCAGGCTTTTCTGTTGTTCAGACCTGACTGGGACTACAACACAGCTGAAGGTAAGGAGCGACTCTGGGTTTATCTCCAGACTCTACTGGGGGGTCTCTGTGTGCCTGCTAAAAGTCCCACAAATTTCTCCAAGGTAGGTAGTGTACAGCAGGAAAAGGACAAAAGCCCAATTACCTTTTTGGAGAGAATATTGGAGGCTTTCTGCAGATATACCCCTATGCATCCAGAAGACCGGAATCCTGAGAGGCTATAGTAATGGGCTGCATTTATCAAGCCACTTCTGATATAAAGAAGCAACTACAAAAGATAGAGAGACTAGGTGAAAAGAGCATCCAGGATTTAGTAGTGAGAGCTGAGAGAGTCTATAATAACAGAGAGGCCACTGGAGACCGCCAGACCTGGAAGTTAGCACAGATCCTAGTGGCAACCTCCCTCACAGAGCCACAGGGAAGGAACAGGAGATTAAAGAGCCCCGGTAAATCGGAAGTGTCCCGGCCTCACCTAGACAAAGTCCAATGTGCTTACTGTAAGGAGAAGAGCCACTGGATTAAAGAATGCCCAAAGAAGTCTAGAAAGAAAACCCCCATCTTAACCATGGAGGGGGATAGTGACTAGGCTGGATGGGGCTCAGAATTCCTCCCTGAGCCTAGGGTAACTCTTAAATTGGAGGGGAAACTGGTTGAGTTCATGGTGGACACTGGAGCCCTACATTCTGTTCTATTACAACCACTAGGATAAATTTCTGAAAACAATTCCTGGGTACGAGGAGGCACAGGTATCAAGAAATATAAGTGGACAGTTCAGAGAACAGTGGACCTGAGTACCGGAGGTGTCCCACTTGTTCATGATAATCCCAGAATGCCCCTACCCTCTCTTAGGGAGAGACTTGTTAACAAAGTTGGGTGCTCAAATTCACTTTCAACCAGAAGGTGCCCAAGTCCTTGATAGAATTGGAAGGCCTGTCCACATATTAACTGTTCAACTTGAAGACGAATATAGACTTTATCGATAGGCACCCACTTCAGGTTCGTTAACCCAGAAAGACATTACATTTTGGCTTGAAAGTTTTCGCAAGGCTTGTTCAGAAACAGGACAAATAGGACTGGCTAAGCATAGGGTGCCAGTGTTCACTGACATCAAACCTGGTACCGACCCCTTTTGGGTTTGCCAGTATCCTATACTCCTTACATCTCGACAAGACAAAACCCCACACATCAGAAACTTGTTGAAACAGGGGTAATGAGACCATGCCAGTCAGCCTGGAATACCCCCTTGTTGTCCTGAAGAAACCTAATTCGAATGATTATCAGCCAGTTCAGGACCTCGGAGAAGGGAATAAGAGAGTGACTGACATCCACCCTACTGTGTCTAATCCTTATACTCTCTTGAGCTCATTACCTCCCTCCCACTAATGTTATACAGTATTGGACTTGAAAGCCGCTTTCTTTAGCCTTCCATTAGCCCCCAAAAGCCAAGCCATATTCACCTTTGAGTGGCTGGACCCAGATGAAGAAATTAATGGACAAATGGCTTGGACTGGACTGCCTCAAGGATTTAAGAACTCACCCACCATCTTTGATGAAGCCCTACATGAAGACCTGTGTGAGTACTGCCAACAAAATCCTCATTTAACTCTTCTCCAGTATGTAGATAATCTTTTTATCTCAGCAGAAATGGAGGAGGCTAGTCTGGAAGAAACAAAATAACCGTTGAAAATCATAGGGGATCTTGGGCATGAAGCTTCAGCTAAGAAGGCTCAAATGTGAAACTCGAGGTAAGCTACCTGGATTACAAGTTAAATACAGGACAAAGATGCCTGTCAGAAACCTGGACAGAGATGGTGCTCAGAATTCCTCCACCATATTCTCCTCTCAAGGTAAGAAAATTCTTGGGGTCAGCAGGATTCTTCCGCTTATGGATTCCAGGATTTGGAGAACTGGCCAGACCCTTGTACATGCTGACTAATGACCAGCAGGCCTTCCAATGGACAGAGACTTTACAAGAGTCTTTTGAAAAATTCAAAGTGGCATTGTTGAGCACACCCGCATTGGGCTTGCCAGATGTAACCAAGCCCTTCCACTTACATGTGCATGAGAGCAAAGGAATAGCTAAGGGAGTTCTGACTCCATAGCTAGAACCATGGCGAAGGCCAGTAGCCTACCTGTCAGAGAAACTTGACCCAGTGGCATCCGGATGGCCACCCTGTTTGTGAATGATTGCGGCAGTAGCACAAATGGTCAAAGATGCAGATAAGCTCTCCATGGGGCAACAAATGTATGTGGTCACCCCCCATGCCATTGAGGGGATAATAAAGCAGCCCCCAGATAGATGGCTAACCAATGACCAGCTGACTCATTACCAAAGCCTCCTCCTCAATCCTGCCCCAGTTATTTTTCAGCCTTCAGCTGCCTTGAACCCTGCCTCCCTGCCACCCAACCCAGGCATGGATACTCCACTCCATGACTGCAGAGACATACTGGCCCAG
>NW_022900947.1:28646537-28677223 GCF_012274545.1 Fukomys damarensis | reverse complement strand
CTCCCCCCATGTTCATGGGGCCATATACCGGGAAAGGGGGCTATTGGGTGAACAAGGAAAGACTATAAAAAATAAAAAGGAAATTTTGGCTCTGCTAAAGGCCCTATGGTTACCCAAAAACCTTGCCATAATCCACTGCCCAGGCAATCAAAAAGGTGATACGCCCATGGCCAGAGGCAATAATCTGGCAGATTGAACAGCTCAGGAGGCAGCCCTTCATGGCCCAGAGATTTTGGCCTTTCAGCTACCTGACCCAGGAACCTTAGCTCTCCCTGAGGAAGGGGAATATTCAGATACAGACATGGTATGGATTAGGCAGTTACCCACAGCTCAATTGGTTGAGCGATGGTCAAGCCTGGACAATGGAACTGTTGCATTGCCTGAAAAATTAGGGCACCACTTGCTCTCAAACCTCCACTGAGCCACCCACATGGGAGAGAGGAAAGTGCAAGAAGTGATTCAGAGGTCTCGAGTCAAAATAAAGCATGTTTCTACTAAGGTGAAAGAACTCACCTCATCCTGCAGAGTCTATAAGAGGGCAAATGAGATGCACACTAAGAATAATCTGGACCACCGCATGAGAGTAAATAGGGCTGGAGTCTACTGGGAGATGGACTTTATGGAGGTAAAACCAGGGTAATATTTTTGCAGGTATTTACTAATATTTGTGGACACCTTCTCAGGATGGACGGAAGCCTTCTCCACCAAACATGAGACTTCCAGAATGGTGACAAAGCCACTTCTATAAGCCATCCTGTCCAGGTATGTATTCCTGGTAGATTTAGGATCTGATAATGGACCAGCTTTTGTATCTAAGGTAAGTCAAGAACTAGTGCAGGTATTGGAGCCCTATTGGAAATTCCATTGTGCTTATTGCCCCCAAAGTACAGGACAGGTAGAAAAGATGAATAGGACCCTTCAAGAAACCTTAGCTAAATTAACCCTGGAAACTGGTGGTGACTGGGTGTTTCTCCTCCCCTTTGCACTGTATAAGGTGCACAACACACCTTATAAATGGGGATTGACTCCATTTGAAATAATGTTTGGTATTCCTCCTCCTATTATTCCTATCCTACATTAGGAAATCTTAGCTGAATTTGAGGATCAAGAATTGCTTAACTCCATGTATGGTATCCAACAGGTTCATAGGGAGACCTGGCCTACACTTAAGGCATTGTATGAGTCAGGCCCTACACTGACTCTACATGATTTTGAGCCAAGAGATTGGGTCTTGGTGAAATGGCACTGATGAGACACCCTTGAGCCTCACTGGAAAGGACCATACATGGTCCTATTGACCGTGCCCACAGCAATCAAGGTGGACGGGATTGCTATGTGGATTCATCATAGTCATGCAAAGAAAGACACCACCCCTCATTCGTCTCATGGGTCACACAACTGGAGAGCTACCAAAGATCCTGAAAAACCTCTAAAGCTAAGAATTGTCAGATCCTGATTTTATTGTTTTTGATAAATTTAAGCTGTAGCCCAACAGTGTGAGTTATTATGGGCTATTGTGAAGCTTTGGTTACTTTGTCCTTCCTAGATTTGTTTACCTTGTGCTTACTTTACACTATTGACAGGGTTAAGCTGTAGTAGCCCTACTAGAAACCTCGTTGTGAGGCCATCTAATAGATAAACCCTCCTTACCTCCCTAAGACCCCGTCAGGAACTGGAGGCTTGACAACTACTTGCCAAAGCCAGATAGAAAGTTGAAGTCGAACTTGAGGCCCAAGAAAATTGGAATTGGCATCATAGCCACAGGACTAAGCAACAGGGACCTAAGAAATAATCCCCATATCCTAGGTTCCATGTTGCCTCCACTCAGCAGGAAGTAGCCTAATAAGGACAATGCCCCCATTCCTATGGTTGGGTACCTTAAGGCTCGTGAGAAGGGAGGAATGTGGAGACCAAACTGACTCCATTTTGCTAACTCTATTTTGTGATCAGGTCACTGCCCAGTTACTGGAAAAACCCCAATGGGCCTTTTTACCTAGTTTTCGGAAAAGCCCATGACTGTTCCTGTAAGTTGTCACCAGATGTTCTCTTTTGTTAATCTTACAAAAACCTGTGGTTAGTACAAGGATGGCCATCTGGCCTGGGCCAATAAGCATTGAGAAAACACACACTGCAAAATGTTAACCAATTAAGCATTGACCTGTTTAGAAAGCCCCTAGTTCTGCTTCTGTGCTAATAAAAGGGCTGTTTGAAATCGGGCTAGGGGCTCTCATTTCTGAACTGCTATGTCAGTGAGATCTGAGGACCCATGCTCGAGCTTGCAATAAACTCCTCATGTAATTGCATCGGACTCGAATCCTTGGTTGTCTTTGGGCATATTGTGATTTGGGCACAACATAAGCTCTTGGCAGAGCAAGTACCCACTGGGGAGCTAGCAGGTGTCACAGGCTCATTGGCCATGCAGGCCTCAGCTACTTGTGCTCCCAAATCCTGACATTGTCAAGCTTGCCACTCAGGGTGATTCTGCCAGAAATTCTATTCTTGGCCTGGCTTGTTCTGCTCCCATTGTGTCACCCCAGGTATGTGCACTCTAGGCCAGTACAAGGATGCTCTGTAGTCCATACAGACAAACTCGGGAATTTAGAGTGGCATCACACAGTGCATTGGTTTGCTGCTGATTGTTTGCGTGTGATCCAAATTATATCTTGTATGTGGCTCCCAGTTGCCAATTCTTGCATTCTCTGAGGTTTATTTTTGGTGAAACATATTGGTTTTTATCCAAGTATTTTTTCCTTACCACACTTACCTCCATAAATCTTAGGAACTCTTGTGAAATCTCCCTGGACATCCCTCATTATGTCTAGAATGATATGAAAGGGTAATCGGGGCCTTTTGTACAGCAACATTCGCTGCCCAGGTGTGTCCTTGTCCCCCTGGTTTAGCAGGCATCCAGGTGAGCCAGTCATCCACCTCGCACAAAGAGGCCAACTGTTCCATGTATTGGACACAAGTGAACATTGCCCTAATGGTTTTCAAAGATGGTTTCCCATCCCCTAGGAGTGTGGGATAAAGTATCAGATCCCTCGGAGATAATTATTGCCTCTTCCTGGAATTGCTGGGTGATGTTCACTTTTTACTAGAACAGAATAAGATATTCATTTAAAATCATGCATGCATTGGAGTGAGGGTGCAAGTGCTTTTCCTTTACTGCTAATCAGTGCAGGATCACCTAGCCATTGCAGTCTCTTAGTGCTTGCAAGAGTGTTTCAGAAATAACATAGACTATACGGTCCATCTCAATCCCACTTCTGGAGCCCTTGAATCTGTGTTTCTCAAATGTGAGGCTCAGTAATCTGCTGGTCTAGCAAGCACTCCTCTTAATGCTGGTAAACAGGAAAGATCCGCACTTATGGATGAGCAAACCAGAGTTCCGAAATGGCCACACACCAAAAACCAAGGTGAAGAGCAAGACTTGGTACTGAGGAGAGAGATGGGAAGAAAATCACGACAGTCAGAGAGGCAGAATGGAGCTAAAAGGGGAATGACCAATGACCACTCTTATTAGGCATGGAAAAATGGGTGTGTCATGTATAAGTAACCTAATATTCCCATCACTCATATAAGATTCTGATTTGTGAAGGTAAAACTACTCAGCATTCCCTGCCTTGACAACCCAAGGAAAGCATTTCTTTCTGTGTTTATTTTATAGCTTAATTTAACCTTGAAAAAAGAAATTCATATGTATTTTAAAACTGTACCGTATTTATTTTGTATTAAGTACATAATCTTCAAGCAAAACCAATATTCAACATACTATGTGAATTTTCACAAGACAAATTGTTACATCATATCTAATTAGGTGATCTAATTATCAGGTCTTGAGAAATATTGACATTTGACACAATGTCAGGGAAATTTCAGGGACAACTTTACAAAGCAACAGATTCAGGAAACTTTCATGCTTAAATGTTTCTCCACAATGGTGACCATCTTCTCTCTTCACAGTTGTACAAAGAGCTACATGAGATTCATACTGAGTCTGCATGCAGAGACAAAGAAGTTTTTATATTCTAGTTAGGATGAGACTTTTCATGGCACAACACTCTCCATACAAGCTTTCCTCATGAACTGAAAGTTCCAATGTGCCAAAAGAATTTCTCACAATGATTATACCAAGGCTGCCCAGTCACAAAGGAGAGTACGAAAAAAGTGACACTATCAAATGTGAAGGTCCAGGCCTTTTGTTATTGTGCTCAGATGAATCATTTGTTTCCTGGTCACTTCCAGGCCTTGTGAAAGCCTGTCAAGCTAACTAGTGTCCAACAAGTGGTTAGTTATCAATTTCCTGGGCGATTGTCCCTGAATATGGAAGGGCCATTGAAGGGGGACTTACGTTTTCTATAATGGGGGCAATGTCTGGCTCTGGCAAGCAAGGAAGTAATTTTCAATGGAGTGGTGGACTCCATGATCTTACTTCCTTGGGTCTAGGAGAGGGGACTTAACTGTGCTCTTATTCCATCTGTCCCAGATCCTCCCCAGGGCTGTGAATGCTGGAAAGTAAGGTGCACCTATTCTCTACTTTCTGTAAACAGGGGCAGAACAGCTCACTTTGATGTGGATTCTCCCGTCCCCAATGAGCACCCAAGGACAAAGTTTGGTTACAAAACTTTCACAAGCAGCACAGCTCAGGCCCCCACAGTCAGAATAGATGCTGGAGGTAAACAAGAACTACGCCACACCATGGTGTGCTGGCCAATGCTCAGCTCAGGTCCCACGGAGCACAGGGCTCTCCCCTTACTCAGTGTGGCACGGATTCACTACCCACATGAACTGTGCCTGCTATATCTTCTCTTCGAGCGCAGCTTGTAACATTGGAAGGTCTTCCATCACCTCTTCTTCCTCTTCCCATAATCCCCCTGGTTGGATACAGAGTGATCCCACAGAGGAAGGTGATCCAAGCTTGGGAGCGTGAGGGCCTGGGCTTGTCCTTCCCACACTGGACACTCTCCCACAGCAGGAGCTCTGCAGTCCCCTTTTCCCAAGGCTGGAGTCTCTTCCAAGGAGGGCAGCACACGATCCTGGCTCCTGGAGTCCCTGACTTCAAGTAAGTCCAGAGCTCTGTGCAAGCCTTGGGCAGCTGTGGCCCAGGAGCCCGCCTTGCATTTCCTGAGAGCCAGTGGAGTGGCTCTGGGGCCCATGCCATTGGTGCTCTGTCCAGGGTTGACACAGTGTTCACATCCTGTGTGCTCCCAAGAGAATGATTCTTTGTGAGTCCCACAGGGCTCCGGTGGTGCAGCATTCCTGCCTCTGCTCCAAGTTTGTCTCAAGTTCTCTCTTGGGGCATTTTTGGGGGCAAATTCTTCTTGTCTCTGATGGCCTTGGAACTGAGCAGTGTGGTCCTCATCCAACTCAGAGCTGCTTACTTCATTGGAACAGTTTGGGCACAGATCTTGTAGTCTGACACAGAAGTATCTGTGGGTGAGAGGAGTGGAAACCACTCAGTTTCACATCATGGCCAAGAAACCTGTTGGCTGTGGGTTAGCTCTTCTGATTCAATATTGTGTTTATATCAAGAAGCCATTTTTAGCAATTTAAATTCCCTGCCACTTCATAGAAAGCTGAAGGAGAGCTCCACAGGTGGAGCACATAAAAGGACAAGATATTTTATGAAATGTTAAAATCAAAAGTAAGGGACAGAACTCTCCTCTAAGATGAAAAGAAAATGTTAAGTGCTAAAGATGCATCTCTCCATGGAATGGTATGCAAACATTAAAATGAGAAGCATGAAGTTGTTAGGAGAATAAAAACTGCTGTGAGGGGAGCTATGTGTACCACCATTCAGAACCCAAATCTTCACAGGCTGAATTGGCTTTCCAAACATTGAGTGTGGTGTCCTTAGGACCTATGAACTTTTTCCCTTCTGCTTCAAGCACCCATTGCTGTGTTACTTAAACCTAATTTTCTTCCCTCTCTTTTTTTGTTGAGACAGTGAAGATGATGCACTCCACCTGGCCAGTAACTTTTAAGTAGTCCCGGCTGGTCTGAAATTTATGGCACTTTGGCTTCAGGCTCTCTAGTGTGGGGGTGACAGGTGTGCACCAGTGGGCATGGGAGAGGAAATATTTTCTGAACAGAGCCAAACATCACGCGATTGTGGCCCTGCAGCACCTACACGTGCATGTGTGGAGTATTGGTTAAGGCAGCGAGAACATCAGTTAATTTCTGTCCCCTTGCTTGGTATTCACTTTACCATTTTCTTTTTTCTTTCTCCTTTTTCCTTTTTTGGTCCCAGGGATCTAATTCAAGTCCCTGTGTTTGTGAAGCAAGTGGAGGAACCACTGAGTCACTTTACATTTTCCTGAAGTGCAACACAGACCTCAGACATCTGACTGGTGTGACTGGTTGGATTGCATTTCCTAGATCCCATTTCATTAAACTTCTGAAAATGCAGTTTTTGTTCCTTCACATTCTTTGGGGAAATGTATATTGGAACTAAACCAGATCCAATCTGAAAGACTGAAAATGACCTACCCATGCTCTGACTCTTGAGCAAAACTTTGAAAATGTAGGACACACACAGTTCCTCTGGGATCCAAATCTCAGGAAATTCACTCTGAAGAGCTCTGTGACTTGAACACCATGCCAGCTAAACACAGCAAAGGGCTTTCTCACCTTTATTACCGTGGTTATGATTATTACATTAATACATTGCTAAGGTCCATTCATTTTATCACATATTGGATTTCAAAAAGGTTGTGATGATAAAAGGTTCCGATGGCATTATTTTTGAACAGGAGTTACTTCCTTGGTTTTTTCAAAGTGACATAAAAACAGCAGAATTCTCAATGTGGACAAGTGTTTGTCCAGCTTTACCTTTGTATATTTTCGATGCCCTTGTGCTTCATCTGGTTGAGTTTTTGTCACCACTTTGAAAAAGACAAAGAGGAGAGAACATCATGAATTGCATAGTAGCAGGGATTCAGTTATGTTCTCTTCCCTTAAATGCTCAACAGGAAGAGTTCCAAAATGCAGCAAAGGATAGCCGATGAATTGCCAGGGCCCTGGAAACCCAGAACCATGTGAGCTCTCTGACATGGCCAGTGTAGGCTTCTGCACCATCACTGACGCTTGTGTATTGCAGACCCTGCCTCCGACACTATGAGTTATATGATCTCGTCCCATTTGCACACAGGAGCAAAGTATTGGTGCAAGAATGCTAGACACTAAAGGGCCTCTCTTGCGCCTCATCTGTTGCCTCCTCTGGCAGACCCAGGTATCTTCCTGTGTACAGCCCACTTCACAGCAGCAGAAGTTGCAAGAGGCTCTGAGATGACTCCTTGCTACAGGTCTAATGGGACCCTAAAGTGAATGTCCCCAAAGACATAATGACATCTTGGCTACTCCTCTTTATCTAACTTCCCAGGTGCTAGGAAGGGAGCAGGCCTCCTTGCCACAGGTTCTACCAACATATGCTCAAGACAACAGGTTTAACAGACCATGTGATTCAAGGGAAACCTTCCCTCCCTATCTGTTCTTTCAGTAGAATTTTCTAGACAAACAGTTATAACAGAACTGTGCAAATACATATGACTTTGCACAGTTGACTTACAATGGCCACCTGCAGAGACAGATGGGGAAGAGTGTAGAGGCTCTGTCTTCCCACTGGAGATCTGAGGATTAAGTCGAAGATCTGGATGTCACTGCTATGTCCTCTGTGAGCATAGTGCGTATCCAGAGGGTGATCTGTCTGTGGTGGAGGCTGCAGAGTCTACATGGAAAGCGGAAGGGTGCTCACTGGAAGCCAAAGGGGACCTAAAAGGTAGGAGATGATCTCCAAGATCAGCACTCTGATCCTCAAAGGAACAGATGCAATAGTGTCCTTCTTCCCTTCCCTTTTATACCTTCCAGACCAAGAGCTGCCCTAGGGTGTGCCCACCTCTACCTAGGATGAGGCCGCCCCTACATAGGAGGAGTCTGTCCTACCTAGGGTGAGTCCATCCCTACCTATGGAGAGTCTGTCCCTACCTAGGGCGAGTCTGACCCTACCTAGAGGGAGTGTGTCCCCACCTAGAGTGTATATTGTAGGCCCTAGGGCCTGGAGTTATATATGCTTATCTTACTCCACCTGTGAAGTGGAAAAAAACCAGCAACCATCAAGAGTCACCCTTTGTCGACTTGACAACCAGATGAATTTACTGAAGCCAGTCTACAGATACAATGCCAAAATTCTAGTTTTGCCTACCTTGTCAGTGGTAACGTGTATCCCAACAGAAAAGCACTGATTGTGTGTCCTGAAGTTTAGGCAAGTTTTCTTTGAGTGATGCTTCATGTATGAACATCAGTTTCATAATCCTGAAAAAGCAGTGTTAAGATAGCAATCGTCCAATTACAATCCTCATTTCAGGAGCTTGTCATGGGCTTTCAGCCCATCTTCCATTGTACATTTTATATTGCTTTGGCCTTAAGCCAATACCTCAGCAGGCACTGGTCCTTTCCCCGGTGTAGTGACACCTACCTTGATTCCTGATGGGTCTGGGCCATTGTTCATTCTGCCTGGATTAGGTTCTTATAGTTTCCATTTGACTTTCAGAATGGGGCATGGTAATACTCAGAGACACGCTCAGGATCTCAAGCTATCCAAGGATATTCTTGATTTTTGGCATTGTTGAGTTGTAGTCCAATTTCTGCCTACGAGTCTGGGTCATTCACCCCAGGAATTCTGCCAGATCACTAGTTACAGCCCAGGAATCTGTACAGAGTCACACATCTAGTCATTTCTGCTTCCAGGGAAAATGTATTACCAGGTGCAATGCCCAAAGTCTGGCTACTGTGATGATTTCCATTCACCACTGCCCTTGACGGATGTCCTGAAAGGAGCTAAAATGCTACCGCTGTCCACAGTTAGTTAGTGCTTCCTTATCATGCAGAGCCTTTGCAAACCAGTCCTAGCCTCCTCTGCTTCTGAAAGCTCTTCTTATGGTTCTTCCCATGAGGTCCAAGCTCCATGCCTGAAAGCACAAGGGAGTAGACCAGGTATAGGAGCCATAGGAGTCTGGGAAACTTCCCCTTGGTATTTCCTCTTCACCTCTGGACCTGGTCTCTTTCCTCGTGTATATGCCACATAATTTAACAAAAGGCTAATGATGTGCATATCCAACCATATGACTCAGGGAATGTGATAGCACCCCTGTCATGATAGGCACCTGAGGTGGCTTGGTGACGTGATATCCCATGGTCAAGTGCTCAGTTTCCTCACCATCCAGTAGCAGTCCTAGAGGTTTTTCTCAAAAAGAGACTAATTTTCTGCAATGTTGTAAAATCCTAATGCCCTTTCCTGTGCTTCCCCTATTGCAGCACACCAGAGACTCCAAGCTCCATCTTTACCAGCCTAAGATACTTCAAGTATCACTAGATCTTTTGGATCATATAGATCCAGTGGCAGAGATCTTAGCCAGTATTCTTTCCCTCACATTCTTGCTGCCATTGAGTGAGCAGGCCTCCTCTGTTCCCTGTTGGACCAGCATTTAGCCAAATCTACAGGGCCACCAGACCATGTGAGCCAAAATAAACCATCCCTCCTGATATGTATTCGCTTGCCCTACTGTGCCAGATGACTTGCAAAAAACAAATGGAGGAAAAGATTTATTTAGGTCATGGTTTCAGAGGTTTCAGCCCATGGTTGCTTTTCCAATGGCTCTGGCCCTGTGTGTCAAAGGCATCATGGCAGGAAGCACTTATTGGAACAAATCTAGTCCCTTCATGGAAGTCAGTGTCTTTCTTTTATTTTTATTTTTTTTAAAATTTAATTGAGTTTATTGGTACATTTTAAGGACACAGTACAGTTACATTCATTGTTGGGATCTTGTACCTCTACATGACAAGTCTTGATTCTCATTTTTTCCCCTTACCTCTGCCCTCCCTTTGCCCCCTCCTCCCGTCCCCATCTACAAACACTTTATTTTCATCTTTTCATTCTCTCACATTTTTTTCTTTTCCTTATTACCCTTCCCCTAACCATCCCACCTTCCCTACACCTTTAGCTCCTTTCTTCCCATTTCAAAATGTCAGTAATCTTATTAGGATCTTATGTATTATTGCAGATTATTCACACCTAGGGAAACTATTTGGTATTTACAAAAGTGTGACTTATTTATTTCACTTAGGAGTTTATCTTCAATAAGTCAGTGTCTTTCTATGTGCTCCTGTGTATGATTCCATTACTGAGGCAGCGGAAATCCAGTTTTGATTCCTGAACTCTGTTGTCTTGCAGGTCAAAGAAACGTCTTTGGATTTCTTGGCAAAGAGAGACTCAGTTTTCCTCTGCACAGTGTCCTCTGCATTATGCCACGCTGGATCCCACCCACCCCATTTACCTCCAAACACAACTTCTTCATGTAAAACTGCTCACTTTAATCTATCTAGAAAATCATAAAAAGTTCATGTGCAATAACCCATCATCAGCCATTCTTTTGAATTCCCATGCTTTTAAAATCGTTTAAGAGTAACACTTTCTTAGTTATTGACATAGAACAGATATCACACGATAATGACGAACTTGAAGAGAAATCATACCTAGGAACAATGTGGTAAAGACTTCAGCTGTCATGAGTGCTTGCCAAGGTAAGAGGAGAGTCACATGACAGAGAAAACATACCATTTTTCCCATTAAGTTTATTGGTACATTCAACATGATGACATTTATTATTGCGTTCTTGTAGCTTTACTCGATACACTTTGGTTCTTGTTTGTTCCTCATATTGCTGTCCTCCCTTCAGCCCCTTCACTGTTCCCTATTTACAAAGACTTTGTTTGCATTTTCTCACATTTTTTCTTGTCTCTTCTTTCCTCTCCTCTCTGCTTCCCACTTCCACATTAGCCATTTTCTTCCATTTTACATACCATTCATGGAATGTGGAAAATCAGTCAAATCTCTAACAATCACTGAAGACATAAATGATATTTCACACTACTGACAGACATGAATCTCAGATGCATGGAAAGATTTTTTCAGTTTCTACTGGTTTCTGAAACATGAAAGGATTCCTGCTGTATAGAAGACATACGATTGGTGAAAAACATGGGAAGGATTCTACACATTTTAGGACCAGTGCAAGAGATAAAAGGATTCACACAGAAGAGAGAATGTGACATTGTAAAACATTTTTCATTGACGCTTTTTTCTTTTAAAGTTCATGAATGTTCACAATGGAAAGATGAAATGAATTCATTTGCCCATGCTGTGAGAAGTCATGGAAAAGACTTTGTAGAGTCTGGGCATTTTTAATCCAGAAAAGGATTCACGAAGCAGAGAAACGCCAGGAGTTCCAATGGAGTGGAAAAGGTTTCATTTATTATAGGTCAATAAAAGATGGGAAAGAATTCACATGTGAGGGAAATTGTATGACTGCAAAGAACACAGGAACTCCCTTAATGACTGTATTTCTTAGAGAGTTCTTAAAAGGATTAGCACTACAGAGAAACAGTAGAAGTATAATGAATGTCAGAAAACCTTGAGGTTTCTAACAATTTGTGAATGTATGGAAGGATTCACAGTAAAGAGAAACCCTGTACATATAAACAGTGTGGAAAAGTCTTCATGGATGTCAGTGGTTTTGAGTCCATCAAAGAGTCACACTGGAGGTAGTCAGTGAGTGTTCTCAGTATGTTCCCCTTCATCTCTTCCAGTTTCTTTGGAGCTTGTGTATTGTGGGCGTTACGAAGTCCATAAACTGACTCACACAGGAGTGAAACGCCAGAAGTCCAGTGAGTATGGTAGGAATGTGGAAAGGAATGAGGGAAAGCCTTCAGGGATTTTTGTTCTTCTTAAGTCCATGTGTAGAATTCCACTGGGTAGATAGTGACTCTTTGAATCCATGGGTGAAAGCATTGGCTTGGTTTTCCACTCTTTTGCTAATATATTTGGAAGAGCTAAATCCCAGGCTCAGCATCACTTTTTAAAACTAAATAAATTTATTTATTTATTTATTTATTTGTGTTCTTTTGAAACAGGGTCTCACTATGTAATTGAGACTAACCTGGAACTCACTATGTAGCTCAGGCTGTTCTCGAACTCAGGGCAATCCTCCTGCTTCAGCCGCCTGAGTGCTGTAATTAAGGGCATGCACCACCATGCCAAGGTACTTAGCTTCACTTTTGATAACTTTGAACTGTAGTCTTCGTCCTTTGATACAGTAGTGAAACTGGACTGAATATTCTTACAATCAAAAATCATCTCATAACTCCATTCAAATTTAAATTTTTCTTTCTGTCACTGAACAAATGTTCACAGCCTCATCCTGGTGACATTTTTGGCATCACTCAGCCATGTTTGAGAAACTAGTATGATTGCATGAGAAGAGAGATGCAGGTTTTAGAAAGAAAACTTATACTCCCAAGTGAAACACTTCATCATGGTTCCAAACTGATTTCTTTCCAGCCAATTAATTGAATTCTAGAAATGATAAATCCCATGTGGATTGTTTGAAATGAGCTGCCTTGTGTGGTCCTGAGAGCTGAGAGCCTTTGTCTAAGATCCATCTACAAAGTCCATGTGTACGACTTTTATTCCTTGTGAATCTAGCTTCTTTCCTGACAGGGCAAGTATACTTTGGTTGTGATTTCTTTCATGAAATCTGTGCTACCTTTTCTTTTCATCTTCCTCCACCCCACCAACCTCTGACTTCTACCTTCTCTAAGAGCCTTAAGATTCCTAGGCCCTTGTCCCCCAGATCCACCCCCAGGGAAGCCCATGCGTGGCCACCATCTGGACACTGTGTATGGAGCTGTGAAGGGAGATGTGCGTCAACTGAGCAGGCAGGAGCGATCTTGCTTTATAAACCCCAGCAACAAATGCAGAGCCGCTTGACCACCATGACACAAGGGGAGGTCACAGTCTTCTATGTGGGCTGGGAAGGTACTTTAGGGTGCTCCTGGTTTGTGTGGTTTGCTAAGTTTTAAATTTGGAGTATGCGCTTCTAAACCTGGCTTACGGTAGACCTGTGTGTAGGCTTTTGGCAGATTCCTGATCTGGATATTTTCAGGAATGGGAGACTGCTAAATTGCAGCTATTGCTGGATCAGGAGATGAACTAATTAAGGGAAATGACTGATGACCTGTAACAGAACTGAGAACCATGGTTATTTATAGTGTAGACCTTTTGTTTCTCTCTCAGAAATGCAAGTAGATGATCAAGAAGCAGCGTGCTTCTCTCATCACCTTCTTCCACTTTCAGGTGCCTTCCTCCCACGGCTGGACCAGGTTAGTGAGCAGAAGAGGGTTTGTGGAGAATTATGCACCAGAGGTTTCTGGTGAGATGGACCTGGGAGTGGCACATATCACTGTGGCCCCCAGTGCCCTCTTACAATGAAGCACTTGGTCACACCTGACTGGTAGGCAGGCAGGAATTACCATGTGCTAGAAGCCAGAGAGAAAAGAAAAGAGAGACTGGACACTCCACATTCTCTGCCACATGAGGTCCATAAATAACTGAGCTGACTGCTTGCTTCACTTTACTTCCACTGTGTCCTCAGCTTCTCAATCCTCAAGCACAATTTCCTCATGGAGGCACATCTTGCAATCCGAGGGACACATTAACCTGACAGGAAGCATGTTAGCAGCTCCTGCACTTGATTTGGAATCTCTTGCAGGAAGCTCATTCCTAAGGCCACCTCTGCAGAGACCCATGCTGGGGAGAGAGGAAGCACTGAGAAAAAGCTGCTACCAAGGGACCTTATTTTTAACCTCCACACCTCTGGACAGAGGAGCCTGATGCATTGCCACCACCTCATTTGCATCCTTGCACTACTCTTCCAAATGTTACTGTGGCTCTGTGCCTTAGTTTCCCCTGCTTAAGGTGAGATAACAGCCACACCCACCTCATAGGTACAGTGAAAACTCAAAGAGATGAGTGACATAGAGGTTTTAGGCCTGTGTGGGGTACTTTTGCACTCACAAAACATCATTCCTTTGTGCTTCATTGTTATAATTTTAAGTCATTTGGGTTTCAACCTTGTGTTGCAGAAGCCACAGAAAACTGAGTGCTGTTGACCACTTGCAGCAAACGATGCCATTCATCCCCACAGTGCTTTCTTAAGAGGCAGAGTCAGGTGGACCTATGAGTGCAGCTCAATGAGAAGCTGTATTTGTTAGGACAGAGAAACAATATGTAAACTGTATCCTGTGGGCAAATCTTTCTTCAGTACATTTGGCTGAAAAGGACAGGTTTAGGACACCCTCAGAATCCAAGCAGCCCACAGTCCACGTGAAGACATCTGTTTTCCCTTTTTATATTGATAATGGTGTTAAATGTGCTCTGCAATTTGGTGAACATTTTAGAAAACCTAATTGATGTTAATACAGCATGTTCCATTGCACACCGGTTATGTATAAAAACCTCACATACAACTGACTGAATTTGAGACAAAGGAGAAAAAAATTAAGAAAAACATTCAACCTAGATTCAAGATGGTTTTTTATTTCCCCAAATCCAGCTCTTTCTGAGATGTTGAGGCATGTAAGCACTTGATCATCACAGGCTGCATTTCAGCAGTATTGCCCCAGAGTCTGCCAGGTGAACAGAGTAGGTCTCTGCCTGCGACATTTCCCTGCCCATTTTTATCCCCTACTTGGGGAATTCACTGGGGCCCAAGAAGCAGATTTTTCTTTTATGTAATTTTAGAGGACATTAAGAGAAGGAATAGAAAGAGATACAATCAAAAGACTGTAGGAACTGGATTAAAATATTTTAGAAAATCACAAAATTCTTAGTAGAAATATTTTCCTTCCCATCTTTGTTTTCTGGAATTTGAGACAAAATTGTTCTTTAAGAACACAAAGAAACAAACCCCCATCCTAACTGCAAGGTAGAATTGAATGAACACATTTATCTCTCCCTTTGTGTGTGTATGCATAAACCCATGTATGTACTGTGCTAAAACGATCTGGGTCCCATTAGACCGAGCTATTCCTCTGCTGGGTCTCTTCTCAAAAGCATTAAGAGTCATACCGGGCAATATATGCTCACCAATGTTTTTATCGGCACAGTGTGTAACAGCTAAAACTTGGAAACAGCCCACCCTAGTGCCCATTACCTGGAGAGCAGATAAAGAAGATGCGGTTTTTCAAATAAAACGGAATTCTGTTCAGCATAAAGAATGAGAAATTAGTGATACTTATGGCTATGTGGGTGCAGATTGAGGCCATACTCTGAAGTGAAATTACTAAGTCACACATGATTAAATACCAAATGGTGACTCTGCTGTGAAAAAGTAAAAGTGAAAATAATATATAATTAATATTATTTAATAGGAAGGAAAATCTAAACGAGTAGAAGTCATGCAGTCAGCATCAACCATGGAATCAAAAACAGAGTGGAAGATGACAGATTGTGGTAGGCAATATTCTGAGTCCTTTATACATTGAAGTCAAAGCCCAACCAGAGCCATGTTTTCAGTAAAGAAGCCCTACAGTCTAGGGGTTTTACCCTCCAGAGAAGAGTCTTAGAAGGAATGGGGGGAGGATACGGAGAGAGGAGAGGAGAACAGGTTAGAAATAGGGCTAGAGCACCCAGGGAGATCATTCAAACAGAGAGAAACTCGTGAAGACTGGAGAAAGACAGAAAAGGGCGGAACAAAAACAAGAACGGAAGATACTAACAACAACCTAACTAAATCTGTGTTCATGAAAAGGACAACTCTCAGTGCAGGTGAATTTCCTGGTTACTGCAAGTCAGAGAGGATGGAAAGCACTGCAGGAGCCTCAGACACAAGGCAAGAGTAAGCTCTTATTAGATGCCAGCACATCGGTCTGTGTTCACACAGGAGAGACGGGCTCTCCCAGGGCTCTGCGAAGGAGGATGTACCTTTTTGGAGGGTTGGGGTTACAGATAACGTGCACCGGACTCACATGCATTGGTTAGCAGTTGGAACATCTGTTAGCAGGCAGGCTCAGCTGGATGCAGGCACGCGAGGCAGGACAGACCCGGGCATGCTGAGCAAAGGAAATTTCAAGTAGGGAATTGCCCTGTGTCAAGTCCAGTTTGAACCATAATTCCCCTTTCATTCTCTCCGTTTTTGGATCTGAGTTCATTCTTTACCCTCACAAATTTATTTCCATGGACTGGACAATGTATAAGCACCTAAGTCTGAAATTACCATGACTTGGTAAGACTTGGATTGGGACAGCACTTATGTGTTGTGACACAATCACGCAAACCAGTGTAAGAAGCAAGGCCCAATTGTCAGTGAGGTAAAGATTTTAAGGTGTGGTCCCTGCAGTGTCCAAATCTGTGTTTTTCTGAAATCTGGAATACTGCAGTATCAGGAATTGTTATCACGATCCCATCTACTGTTTAGTGGATCCCTCCTCTGGAAGGTTAACTGTTTGACAATTTCTGATAGTTTTGCACAATAGCACCACTTTTAAGAAAATAAAGGATTTTCTTGCATCAGCAGCGAGGACATCATTGTCCTTCCTGTTTTGTAGTATCATCTCATTAGAGCACAGAAGGCACCTAAACTCAGGACCTGAGCCTGACAAGTACCCCAACAATAACAAGGTCAAATCAAGCACAGAAGGAGGAGAATCATTTTAGGCTCTAAAGTCTTCTCTTCAGACCAATACAGATTTTGGTGTCCTGTGCACCTTGCATTCCCAGAGAAGCCATTTTGTTAAGTTACTTACTTGTATTACAAGGATAGCAGAGTACCAGGTAGTGCTTCATTTTGTACATGAAGTTTTTAAGAGCAGAGTTTCAGCATCTTGTTTAAAGTTATCGGCCATAAAGTGAGGAGCTTAGATTCAATGCCAGGAAGCCTGGTATCACAGGACTCATTCATTTAAGTCGAGGACAAGCAAGTCTGAGCTCAGGTCGGAACCTCCCGAGGTGACCCTGGGGATTCTTCCCATAGGGCATGGACTCAGAGAAAGAACTGGGGGAAAAGTCCTTTGCCTTTTAACAATTTTTAATCCATCAAATATTTTCCTGGCAGTTTCAACATAGGACAGAACAAGGAAAAGTATCGGTGGGAAATGTGACTTGAGTTTTTAGCTGGAGATATGTGACATTTCCCTGCTGGACCCAAATCTGTGGCACTGGGCTAAATTAAACTTGTCCTAGAATGTAGATGATAAGTTAATAAAGGGGTAGCATGTGTCTTTTGTGAAAATGAATATGATTGTTATCATTGTACTTTTTCTTGAAAGACCTTTTTGTTCGAGTTTGGATTTTTAGTTAAGCTATTTTACTGGACTCCTTTGTTTCACTACAGATTCAAATATTTAAAAGCAAATGCAGTTCCAATCATCAGTTTCTTCCCTCTCGCCCTGAGTCCCTCTAGGCTTTCATCCTTACTTTCATTGTTTTGTGGGGCCCATAGATAAATGCAGTTGGTCGCACTTCTAATTCTTGTTTAGGGGAGATTCAAAGCCATCAGCTCAGTACTGGAGTAGAGTGAATCCTTCCATTGCACAGAAGGAGAGAAGATCACAACTGAGGAAAATAAGAAATACTCACTAGAGTAATTTCAAAGTATATGGGGGCCAGCAGGTCAGTGCCTGAGAGCAGGCAAAGCAAAGGACTCTGTGATCTTGCTACGAATTACTGGATTGATGTGGAGACTCAGATGACAGAGGGGGCCTTGGTAATCCTACACTGCGGAGCACCTAGTAAGAGGAGGAAGTATCCGATAACTGGAGGGTGGTGGAAGTTCTCTGACAGTGAGGGTCTTGTGCTGATGAGGACCTGACGTCATTGAGGATCTTCAGGTGGTCCAGATCGTGAGAAGAGCACAATGTTCTTACAACAGCAGGTGCGATGAGTTCATGTGAGCTGGACTTTGTCCTCCCCAGGTGCAAACTGTGCTCTTCCTGCATTACTACTCTGTTCACAAAGAGCCAGGATGTCTTAAGAGGATGGAATCTGGCCTTTGAGCATCACAACATTAGGGCGTATTTAGGCCTCAGCTGTGACCTAGGCAAAACTGAGTGACATCTCTTCATGCCATAACCAACATACAGGGGAGAAGACTTGGCTTTAGACAACCCTGAGCAGAATTCAAGTGTGAAATGCCTTTTACTAAAATTGTTTAAATTGGCTCCTAACAGATCACCTCGTTTCTTTCCCACCTCAGATTAGAGTCACCTAAGTGGAGCATCAGTGACACCAAAAGCATCAGAGAAGCTTGATGTGTCTTAGAGGGACAGCAAGTGACAATGGGAAGGTGCCTGTGACACCACTGAAAGATCCAAGTGGCCCAGAGTAGAGTGTGAGCTGTAGTTTTGGCAGCTGTGGGGTGGGATGATGCTTGTTGGGGAGAAGGCTGAGAGCAGAAGGCTGAGGGGGCTGAGTGGTTAAATATTTGTTCCCACACAGAGGCCAGAGACTCAGTCCTACAAGGGCCTGCCTGGCATCACCGTGAGCCTTTTGGGTACAAATGGGTCACAGAATGGCACAATGGAGACTTCAGTGAGATAGAAACCAGAAGACAGTGAAGGTCTGCATCTTCTTACAATAAAAGTAGTGAAAAATATCCAAAATTTTAGATAGTGAAAACATAGGTTTTAGTTATATGCGCAACTTACTAAATTTTTGGTGAAAAAAATCTTTCAGGCTGAAGCACAAGTAGTCTTGTCATCATTCTGGGGTAAGTGTGATTTGAAAAGGCTGGAGCAAATGAACCAATGCTTCTGCCTTTGAATTGGAAGCAAGTTTTCCTCCATGTGTTATATCACAGAAAATATCCTCAATAGGAGTATTTTTGTGAAAGAACTTCCTTATGAATGTGACTCTATCCAGCCAATATTTTGGAGAAATTACAGGGCAAAAGGAATGGCTCCTGGTTCAGCAAATTTAATTTTGGAAGATACTGATTTAGAAATCCATGCATGATACCTAGGATGAATTGATAGCGGCTTAGCTTCCATCTTACTCTTTCGTTTCTCTTCGGCTTGAATAGAATTGATGCATTTCATGATGGGTATGGGTAACAGTGCAAGATGGTAGACCTGCTTTCAGTGTTTGCACGGAGCCATTTGGTCCTGAGCTTTAGGGAGAAGTTTCTTTGAACAAAGAGAGAAGCAGTGCTGGTGAAGGGGTAGTCATGTTTCCCCGAAAGAACAGGAAAATAGCAAAGTTGGAACTGAGCCCTCCACTCAGTCTGCCAGTTTGAAATAGACGTTTGCAGGGGAATGAGAGAAGATACGCCTGTGTGTGATGCCTCCCTGGCAAAGGTAAGGAATGCCGCCTCAGGGGCTGAATGTGAGATGCTGGTGAAGCCACAAGAGAAGCACGGTGCTGGCAGTGGGAAATCCTCCCTCTTTGTCCGTGCTCTGGTTGTGGTGTTAATTCTGTTCTAGAGGGAGGAGATATGAGGTGCATTGGTGAAAATTTCTCTAATGTTTGGCTGGGCTGATGGGGGTTCAATATGTTCTGGAAGGAAACTGGAGGAGTTGCTCCTGCAGTCTCTTACAGCCTGTGTGTGCCATGTTTTACAGGCTTGCTTTGGGGACATATGGCCCTTTCTCATAGCTGAGGTGACACATCAGGGCTTTCTGTAATGGACAGAAGCAGTGTAGATAAGCGTGTCTTAGTGCTCTGATCCAGTTCCTGGTAACCTTGCAAGCAAATCGAAGAGGAAAAGATGGAGGGTGATGGCGAGAACAAGGAAAGCAGCTTGTAGTAAGGCAATATTCCTGTCTTCTAGATTTGATGCTGCTGTTCCTCTCTGACATCTTCATTCTTTTACTTTATTTTTTCTCAACCTAAGGATTGAACTCAGGAACTGGAGCTTGAGACGCAGGCACAGCAACCCTGAGCTCTCTGACTCCAAGAATAAACACAATAATCTTTCCTTCAAGCAGAAGTTCTGATGAAAGGGAGGACTGATGATCTCAACCTCCATGGTTTCCTCTAGAATCCACTCCTCATCTGTGGCTACTTAATTTTAATTAAAATGAAACATTTCCCTCAGTACTTACACTAGTCACATGCAATTATTTACAAGCCTCAGATAGGCAAGATGCACCCTGTGGGCAAGAGATTATTTCTGTCATCATGGGACGTTCTAAGGTGCAGAGAGCAGTACTGAATATATCACATTTGGACTACTGAGGGACCAAGGTAAATGAGAAAAGCGTCCCTATTAATGTCAGGGAGGGCCTGTCTGGTAAGAGAAGTGTGTCGTCAAGTCTAAGGTGAGAAAGCCCAGGCAGGTCAGCTGCCAGGTAAGTGTGGGTGATGATGAGTAGGTGGGGAGTGGGTCCTTATCTAGGTGGCCAGAGCCTTGAGAGATGGATCCGGTAGTTGAGTAAGACCCAAGCTCAGTCCAGCAGGAAATGCAGGATGATCGATCCTCTTGTCACAAGTGCCCTGGGTTAGACCATGAGTAAAATAGGGATGGGGGGAGGAATTCAGTTTCTTCACCTGGATTTTAGGTCCAAATATTTTCTACATTCACCATGGCACTTCATGTAATCTTCTTAGGACTCGCCCACCTATATCTGGTTTACAGTTGGATATTATCTCCAAAGCACACTGTCATTCAGCCATGAAATATAAAAGGGGCTTAGGGAGCCTCACTGTTGGGAAATTGTACTTGTGTGCCCTCAACTCTTATTCTCTTGGTTTGGGAAATAAAACTATAAGCACAATAAGTGAAGGCAAGTGCGAGTGTTGTGGCTGGGACACCGTGCATGCTCTGTAGAGGTTTTTCAGACTGCGTTGTGCTTTCCCTATCCACAATGTACACACCCATCCTTGAAAGGGATCTATGCTGAGCTCCAAGCATCCTGATGTTACTAACGAAAAACTGAAATTTTCCACTGTGGAATATCAGGGAGGATTATAGGAATGCCCATACTTCAAGTAATAAATTAATTATAATGCAGCTTTTGTGGTTTCTGTACCTGGCAAACTGTGACAGGCCTGTCCATCTTCTATCTTATTTATTATAGGAGAGTAATGGATCAATAGTACTTAGTAGGACAGGGGACAGGTGGATGTCTTAGGTACAGAGTGGAATGTTACGAGTTATCATGTGAAAGGTGATGAGCTCAATCAAAGCCGGGCAGGCTGGTGTCATAGGATTAACTGATGGCTCCAAGGATGTTTTAGAAAGCTGCAAGAGTCCATGGTGGAGAGATGGCAGCAAAACAACCTGGGACCTTCAGGGCATCTCCTACCCCTGTTGTTTTACTCAGACTCCTTAGGGTGTGTAGCACTCACATCCTTACTCCTAGTACTCTCAGGCCTTTCTCCAGCATGAATCAGTCACATGCTCTCGGTTCAGCTAACTGTGAAAAAGCATGAGGCTTTGGAGGCCTCTCAACAGCAGCCATCATATATGGTAAGGAAACCTGGATTCATGAGCTACAGTATTTCTGTAGTGTGTGTGTATACCTAATGCCACACTGTAGCTCTAAAATGGCCTGTCCCTATGAAGACTCACATGTGTTCACAGTGAGTGAATCTCAGGCTGCTGTCCTCATCAATTACTTCATCCTACAATGTGTTCTGTACTTAAAGAGGGGAAGGCGTGGGCTATTGGGAGCATGTTGTGAAAGACTCTGTTCTTGTCTGGACTCTTGTCTGTATTCCTTTTGCTTGTTCTCTCTTTCTGTAAGTCTGTGTCTCTCTGGCTCTCTCACAGTTTCCTCTCCACCATGTACTGAGCATGTTTTACTTCCCTTTGTTCCTTCTCTCCTGCTGTACTTTCCTTGGAGACAGCCCTGTGGCTGGAAAGATGAGCCAAAATAAACTCATCTCTTCTATTGTGTGTGGTATTTTGTGTCAGCAATTAGGAATGTATAGACATACCTAGCCTCCCTAGATCTGAACATGTACTGCCTTGTGAAATATAGTTAGCAATCAGAGTGTAGTTCAGGTACTCACATCTTTTTAATTTCAGCCATAACAGATCATTCAGAACTCGGCTAACATGACTGAGAACAGGTCTCTTTATATATATCCTCTGCGAGAAGTTCTGTGAGCTCTTGTAACAGAAGCGAAATTGGCTATCTGCAATATAACTTTGACATCTTGCTTTCAGTGTACATATAGCAAGTATCACTCTTTGTGCTATGTCCTTGCGATTTGTTGGGTGTGTGTATGCATGCATGTGTGAGTGTGTATGTGTGTGTGTGTGTGTGTGTGTGTGTGTAAGTGGAAAATCTGACATTATTTTTGATTCATGATCTGCAACATAAGCATGAGGTACAGCTTTAGCACTGACTGACGTTCACCAATCCTGTTTAGAGAAGCCAGGGCTAAAACGATGAGCTTAGGGTCAAAGCCAGAAAACCTGAAATTGCAGGATTCATTCACGGCTCCAAGGCAGTAGCAGGGGGGCAACTGCTCATGTTGGACACATGGTAGCAAAGCACCGAGGGACCTTACCAGCGTCTTCTGGCCCCTGTTATCTTCCTCAGACTACTTAGGTTGTGCATTCCTCCCATCCTTCCCCCAGTGCTCTGGACCTACTCCCACGATGAATCAGTAACACACTCTGGATTCCATCACCTCTGAGAATGCATGAAGGTTTGTAGGGACATTGAAACACAAACTATTACATATGGTGAGAAAACGTGGGTTTATCACCTATAACATTTCAATGCTGTCTGTGAGTCTAATGTTATATTTCAAATATCAAATGTCCCCAAGCCCACAGGTGTATTCCAAGTGATTGGATCTTCAGGTGATGTCCTCATCCATTGCTTCATCCTGTGTGCGTCATGTGATGGACAGGCTTTCAGGAGGGGGATTGGGTTTCTGGGGACGTGATGAGAAAGGACATATTCTTCACGGTGACTGCTGTCTCTCTGCCTCTGTGTCTCCTTCTCACTGTATTTCTGTCTGTCTATCTCTCTCCCAATGTTGTCTTTGATAGTTACTGAACATCTTTGCTTTACTTTGCCCTGAGGGCCTTCTGTTCTTGTCTTGAGGAGAGCCCCATGGGCTGGAAAGATGAGCCCAAGAAACTCCTGCTTTCAAGTGTGTGCATTTGTTTGTCTCTGGAAGAAGAGGTATAATAACAAGCCTAGCATCCCTAAGGTCTGCTTCTGTACTGCTCTGAGAAATATATTCAGATATCAGAGTACAGTGCAGGTTCACATGTCTTTGTGATTTCAGCCTTTAGGTGTGCAGTCAGAGTGGTGCTAACAAAACAGAGTAGTGCTCTCGTATTCTACTCCTCTTCAGTTGAATCACAAATATCTTTGTAAAGCAGAGTCATTTGTCAGTGCCTGCAATGTAACACTCATTTCTTCTTTTAAATGTAGGTAAAGCAAATATCATTCTTTGTTGTGTCTCATTGAATTTTGATTTAGATATGTGTGTGTGTGTGTGTTTGTGTGAGTGTGTGTGTGTGTGTGTGTGTGTGTTTGTGTTAGTGTGTACCTGGAAAAGCTGACATGATTCTTGCCCCATGATCCAGAATAGAAGAAGTGAGCAGGGCCTCAGAAATGAGTGAGATTCCCCATGTCTTCATTGCAAGGGCTCAGCCAATCTGACTCATGCAGAATGGGTGGTGATGAGTCAATAGCTTTCATACTCACAGCTCCTAGGTGGAGCATGATCCCATCGTGGAGCTAGCAGGTGTCATAGGCTCACTGGCCATGAGGGCCTTGGCTACTGGTTCTCCCAACTCCTGACATTGGCAAACTGGCCGCTCGGGGTGATTCTACCAGAAGTTCTCTTCCTGACATTACTTGTTCTGCTCCCATTGTCATATCGCTGCGCTCTAACCCAGGACAGAGATAGTCTGCAGTCCATACAGCCAAACTCGGGGATTTGGCGTGCCATCACACAGTGCTTTGTGTGTTGTTGATTGTTTGGCTGTCATCCAAATGATATCTTATATGTGGGCTCCTGGTTGGGAATTCTTGCCTTCTCTGAGTTTTAATTTTGGTGAAATATATTGCTTTTTATCCAAGTACTTTTTCCTTACCTCACTTACCTCCATTATTTTGAAGGACTCTTGTCAGAATTCCCTGGAAAGCCCTCATTGTGTCTAGAAGGACATGAAAGGGCACCTGGGGCCTTTGTACAGCAACATCAGCTGCCCAGGTGTGTCCTTGTTCCCCTGGTTTAGCAGGCATCCAGGTGGGCCAGTCATACACCTTGCACAAAGAGGCCATAGCCCCATCTATTGGACACAAGTGAACACTGCGCTAAGGGTTTTCAAAATGGTTTCACATCCCCCAGGAGTGTGGGATACAGTATCAAATCCCTGGTAGGCAATTATTGTCTCTTCCTGGAATAGCTCTATGTCTTTTACTTTTTTTTAGAACAGAATAAGACATTCAGTTATAATCATGCGTGCATTGGAGTGAGGGTGCAAGTATTTTTCCTTTACTGCTTATCAGTGCAGGATCATCTAGGCATTGCTGTCTCTTAGTGCTTGCAAGAGTATTTCAGAAATGACATAGACTATACGGTCCATCTCAAATCCACTCCTGGGCCCATGAATCTGTATTTCTCAAAAGGCACGCTCAGTAATCTGCTGGTCCAGCAAGCACTCCTCTGAATGATGGAAAACAGGAAGGATCCACACTTACATATAAGCAAACCAAAGTTCAGAAATGGTCACACACCAAAACCCAAGATCAAGAGGAAGACTTGGTACTGAGGATAGAGATGGGAAGAAAATCCCGACACTCAGAGAGGCAGAATTGAGCTAAAAGGGGAATGAACAATGGCCACTCATACAGGCATGGAAAAATGGGTGTGTCATGTGTTAGAAACCTAATATTCCCATCACACAAAGAGGAATCTGATTTGTGAGGTGAAACTATTCATTGTTCCCTGCCTTGGCAACCCAAGGAAAGCATTTCCTTCTGAGTTTATTTTATAGCTGAATTTCCCCTCGAAAAAAGAAATTCATATGCATTTTAAAAGTGTACCTTATTTATTATGTAGTAATTACATAATCTTTAACTAAAACCAATATTCTCCATGCCATGTGAATCTTTACAAGACATATTGTTACATCATATCTAATTAGGTGATCTCTTTATCAGGTCTTGAGAAAACATGAATATTTGACACAATGTCAGTGAAATTCAGGGACAACTTTACAAAGCAACAGATTCAGGAAACTTTCATGCTTAAATGTTTTCTCCACAATGGTGACCAACTTCTCTCTTCACAGTTGTACAAAGAGCTACATGAGAATCACGCTGATTCCACACAGAAAAAACGAAGTTGTTGTATTCTAGTTAGGATGAGACTTTTCATGGCATAACACTCTCCATACAAGCTTTCCCCATGAACTGAAAGTTTAAATGTGCCAAAATAATTTCTCACAATGATTGTGCAGAGGCTGCCCAGTCACAAAGGAGATTGCAAAAGCAGTTACACTGTATGAAATGTGAAGGTCCAGGCATTTTACTATTGTGCTCAGATGCACCATTTGTTTCCTGGTAACTTGCAGTCCGCATGAAAGCCTGTAAAGCTCACTAGTGTCCAATAAGTGGTTAGATATCAATTTCCTGGGTGAATTTCCCTTAATACCTAAGGGCCATTGAAGGGGGAATTACGTTTTCTATAATGGGGACAATGTTTGACTCTCACAGCAGGGAAGGGATTTTCAATGGAGCGTATACTCCATGACCTTATTTCCTTGTGTCCAGCAGAGGGCACTTAACTGTGTTCTCATTCCATCTGTCCCAGATCCTCTCCACGGCTGTGACTGTTGGAAAGTAAGGCGCACAGTTTTTCTACTTGGTGTGAACAGGGGCAGAACATCTCACTCTGATGTGGATTCTCCTGTCCCCAATGAGCTACCAAGGACACAGTGCAGTTACAACACTTTCACAAGCACCACAGCTCAGGCCTCCACAGTAAGAATAGATGCTGGAGGTAAAGAATACCTATGCCACACCAGGGTGTGCCGGCCAATGCTCAGCTCAGGTCCCACGGAGCACAGGGCTCTCCTCTTACACAGCTTGGCACTGGCTCACTACCTACACGAATTGAGTGTGCTACATCTTCTCTCACAGTGCAGCTTCTAAGAACGGAAGGGCTTCCACCACCTCTTCTTCCTCTTCCCGTAATCCCCATGGCTGTCCACAGCCAGGTCCCACAGAGGAGCGTGATCCCAGCCTGGGAGCGGGAGGGCCTGGGCTTGTCCTTCCCACACTGGACTCTGTGTTTCAGCAAGAGCTCTGCACTCCTCTTTTCCCATGGCTGGAGTCTCTTTCAAGGAGGGCAGCACACGGTCCTGGCTCCTGGAGTTCCTGACTTCAAGTAAGTCCAGAAATGTGTGAATGCCTCATGCAGTTCTGCCCTAGGAGCCTACTTGGGATTCCTTAGAGACTGTGGATAGGTTCTGGGGCCCATTCTTTGATTCTGTGTCCAGGGTTGACACAGTGTCCACATCCTGTGTGCCCCCGAGGGAATGATCCTTGGTGAGCCCCACAGTGCTGCAGTGGTGCAGCATTCCTGCCTCTGTTCTCAGTTTGCCTGAAGCCCTCATTGGGTATGCCATTTTTACACACCAACACCTCACATCTTTGATAGCCTTTCAACTCAGCACCGTGGTCTGGGTCCAACTTGGATCTGCTTAGTTCATTGACGTAGTCTGAGGACAGATCGTGAGGTCTGACACAGATGCAGCTGAGAGTGAGAGGAGAGGAAACGAGTCCGTTTCACAGCATGACAGCGGAGACACTTGCTCACTTGGCTAGCTCCTTAATTCAACATTGTTTCTATTGGATGGCACGTTTGGTATCAAAAATGTCCTGCCATTGGAAAGAGAGTTTAAGAAGACCTGCACAAGCTTGAGGTATAAAAGTACAAGGTGCTGCATGAAATGTTAAAAGGAAAATTAAGGGATCCAAGTGTTTTCCAAGGGCAGACAGAAATGTTAAATACTGACAATATATCTCTGCAATGGAGTAAATTGCAGACATTAAAATGACCAGTATGACAGCTATGGTGGGGTCAAGAAATAGCTGGGCTTCTGTATGTGAGGGGAACTGCCTCTGTGCCCTTTCCAGACCCCAAATTATGGACATTCTCTCATTCTCTGCAGAAAATCTAGTAACATGTACTTAGGAGTTATGCACACTTTCCTTATGCTTTAAACACCCGCTGATATATTACTTATACTTAAAATTTTTTGTTTTTGTTTCTGGTTTTTTGAGGCAGTGCTTCTTTTTGCAATATTCCTAGCTGCGAGCTTACTATGTAGCAAAGGCTGGCATATAATTGATGGCAGTTCTCCTGCTTCAGCCTCTCAAGTACTGCTGTGCCAAGTGTGCATCTGCATGCTCAGCACCACAGGTATATTCTGATTAGAGCCAAACATCACATGACACTGACACAGTTAATCATATGTGTGCATGTGTGGAGTGTTTGGTAAGGAAGCAAGGTCATCAGTTAATTTCCCTCACTTCTTTTGGGATTCACATTGCATTTTTCAGAAATGCAGGACAGACAAAACAAAGACACATATGTGGCTGGGAACTTTACTTTCAAAAATCCCTTTGCAGGCATCATGCAAAATCTAAGCTTTGCTGGTCTTGGTGCTATATGAAGAAAAGCGTATTTGATCCAAAGCAAGTTCACAGAGCATGAGAGTGAGTTCCCAATTCTCTGAGCAGTGAGCAAAATTTAAGAATATAGGACACACACAGGTCCCCTGGTGTGAAAATCATGCCCAATGCACAATGAACAGCACTGTGGATTGAACCGCCTGCCAGGTGAATGCACTGCTTGTGTGCGTGGCCTTTACTGTCATGTTTCTGACTATTGTTTTACACATTGCTAATGTCTGTTAATTTTATCACATTTTGCATTGCAGCATGGTGTTTCCATTCCTGTATATAAAAGGTTTCAATAACACTCTTATTATTTTTGAGCTTTTGCTGCATGACTGGTATTTAAAAGTGACTTAAAGAGCACACATTTTTTAATTTGCCACAAGCCCTTTTCCAGCCTTACCTTTGTAACTTTGCAATCCGCTTTCGCTCCATCTGGACTATGTTTTGTTACAAGCTGGAAAAGAGTATAGAGAGGAGAGAACACGATGAACGGCATGGTAGCAGAAATTCAGTTTGCTTGTACTCCCTTAAATGCTCATCAGGAAGAGTTCCAAATTTCAGCAAAGGATAACATACAGATTAGGGCAGCCACTGGATCCCCAGGACACTGTTACCTCTCTGGCACGGCCGATTCAGACTTCTCCAGTATTACTGACAGTTCTGTATATCAGATGTGTCTGCCAACCTTAGACTTATGTATTCTATCCTCATTCATACGGAGGAGTTAAGTATGGCTGCAAGAATGCTAGAGACTGAAGGGGCCTATCTTGTGCCTCACCCATTCCTTCTCATGGAGGACCCAGGAAACTTCCTAGGGCACAGCCCCCTGCACAGCAACCGGAGTTACAAGAGGTTCTGAGAGGACACCATGCTGAGGGTCACTGAGTCAGGTCTGATGGGATGGTGCAGTGAATGTCCCCAAAGGAGACAGTGTGGTGATCTAGCCCACTCTTCTTTGCCTCACGGCCCAGTGGCTATGAAGTGAGCAGGCCCCCTGTGCCACATGTTTTGCGAACACAGCCTGACATAGTCGGTCAACTGACGATATGAGCCAAAATAATCCTTCCCTCCTTCTATAATAATCAGTCAGTCAGAATTTACTACAGAAACAGTTATCACACAGGTTCTACATATTCATAGGACTTTACAAGACTGAATTACCTTGGCCCCCTGCAGAGTCAGATGAGGAAGAGTGCAGAGGGTCTCTCTGCCCACTGGAGAGCTGAGGATGTGGTCCAAGCACTGCGGTTCACTGCAAGATCCGCTGCCAGTATAATTTTATCAAGAAGATGATCCTTCTGCAGTGGAGGCCTGAAGAAGCCACACTAGAAGACAGAACGAAGCTCAGTGGAAGCCAAAGTGTGTCCTACAAGGGAGGAGCGGACCTCCCAGAGGAGACTGGAACTCCTCCAAGTGAACAGTGCAGTCTCATGCTTTCTTGCTTACCTTTTATAACACCCAGGCCAAGCCCTTCTCTATGGTGAGTCCACCAAAGCCCAGGGCTGTATAAGAGCTTCCCCTAGGTGGCATCTGCTCAGCCCTAGGGCCTGAAGTCAGATAAAATTGTCTGACTCAAGTTGTCAATTTGTCAAAAACCAGAAACCATCAAAATCCACCCTTTGGCTACTTGGTAACCAGGTGTATTTCCTCAAGTCAGTCTACAGATAGAAGAACAAGCTTCTAATTTTCCCTGACTTGTTACAACTATCTTCATACAAATAGAAATGCAATGATTAGATGCCCCGCATAGAAGGCAAGTTGTCTCTGAGTGATGCTTACTGTTAAGAGTTAACCATGAGAATATTATAATATAGGTTTGACCATCCTGATAAAACGGTATTAGACAGCAATAGCACATTCACAATCCTCATTTCTGTAGCTGCTTAGTGGTTCCTGGCTTTTGTTTCGACTGACCTCCTTGTGTTCCTACATGGACTTGTCCTTTAGCAAGTTCCTCCGCAGGCATTGGAGCTTTCCTGGTAGAGGGACCCATACCTTCATGCCTGGTGGGTCCGGAGTATATGTCATTCTACCAAGATTAGGTTCCTGTACTATCCCTTTGACTTAAATAATGGTGCATGTTAATAGTAAAAGGCGCTAAAAGGGATCTTTGGCACTCCACAGAATACAAGTCCATACAAGCGAGAGTAAAGCCCAGTCCCTTCCATAATGGATGTGGTCTGAGATACTCAACCTGCCACCAGCTCATCAACTCAAGCAATGCTGCCATACTGGGACTAGGTAGTGATCTCTGCTGCTTAAGTAGTGTGCATTCAGCAGCTGCTAAAGCCTCATCAGCCTTGGTGAGTGGAAGTTGGAGTTGCAGGGCCCGTGTACAGCCTCCACACTTGCACCATGGTCTCAGTGGGAAATAATGGGTGACTAGAGAAGGAAGTGTGCAGTCATTCACAGAATGGGTGATCTTATCTACTTGATTGTGAAAATCTTCTGCTGCTGTCTTCCCACAGCATTTGGGGAGCATTCTCATGGGAATCAAATATGCGTACATTCTCTGCCTGTCTGGGGACATGTGTCCACACACCTACTTTCCATTCACCTTTGTCACCAAGTTTCCAGTTATGTTCCTGCCAAGTTCCTGAATATTTAGCCAGATAATTAGCTGCAAGCCATGAATCAATACATGGTCACACATCAGGCCATCTGCCCTTCAAGGAAAATGTATTACCTAGGACAATGCTGAAAGTTTGACCACTGCGATGATTTCCGTTCGCTGCTGTGCTTCAGTTAAGTCCCGGAAAGGGGCTGTGATGATGCAGCTGTCTACGTGCAGGTAGTACCTGCATAACATGCAGAGCCATCAAATACCACATCCTAGCCTGCTCTTCCTTCTTGACAGCTCATCTTATGTCCCATCCCATGCCACCAAGGTGCATTCCAGGAAGCAGAAGGCCATATAGAACAGGCAGAGGAGCCATAGGTATCTGGGCAAGTACCTCATGCAACCAGGTTCTACCTCTGGATCTTCGCTGACTTTGTGACATAAATACAGCTTACATCTCAAGAGAGGGTGTTTCTGTGCACATCCAACTATATGGCCGAGGCGATGAGATAGTACCCAAGTGATGGTAGGTACCTCAGGTGACACGGTGACATTTTGTCCCATGAGTGAGTGTTTAGGTTCCAGTCAACACAGTAGCAGGCTTGGAGTCATTTTTCACATGGAAAATAAT
>NW_022900947.1:28557354-28646037 GCF_012274545.1 Fukomys damarensis | reverse complement strand
CAGGCCGGGAGCTCCCGCGCAGGCCGGGAGCTCGCGCGCACGCTGCCGGGTGATCGCAGACAGCAAGAGCAATACTTTATTAAGCAGCTTTCCCTTTACTGGCACACAACATCCAACACTCACAATACACAGAAGAAGTTTGTTTTAAATCATTATACAGGAAACTCAGTACATGGCTGACCTGTAACAAGGCAGGAACTTCACAGTCGAAGGACATAGAGGAGAAAAAATCTGCCTATTTTTTGGCAGCCAAGAAACACAGCAGGAGGACACTATCACAGAGGAAAGGGGAAGGAACCACAGATAAAATCCATGGTAACATTTTCCTGTCCAACCCAGACAAACTAAAAATGTGAATTCACAGCCAGTTTCTGAGTCGCTCTATCTGACACAATTAAACATCACCATGCAAATTACGAAACCACCCATCTCTTTCTCTCTAAAATTGCTCACACCAGGAAGAGATCAGGTAAGACTTGCTATCTCTGCCTCCCTCATTCTCTCCCCTCCCCTTTTCCAGTCATGGGTAGATTTCTTAGGACGCAACTCTACGTTGCTTACAGGAAGAATGACTGTTGCTTTCTAAGAATGTGGGGTGCTTTCATCAGAGACGTGGAGGTCACCATCTGATCAATGATTTTGTTAATGTGTCTCCCTTACCCATAAGGACTATGAATGCCTCGTCAGTTGCCGCAGTGACATCACCGACCATGGAGACTCTGGTGAGTCCTCCAATCTCCCTGCAAGCAGGAAAAGGACTGTGTGGCCTTGGAGCTTGTGATTGTGCACTTCACTCAGGCGGATTGGGCACTGCTGGATGTTTCCCAGAAGAAATATCACAGAGTTTCATGTCAGAAATCTTTTCCTGCTTGATAGTTCTTGAAAAACTTTGAAGACAATTACTTGGCACTTTGATATAAGAAGTGGGAAGCAAATGTAAGATGGTGTCTTGTGGTTGCCTGGCTGGTCTCAAGTTCCTCACTCCAAGGGACACTCTCACCTCAGCCTCCCCGAGTCTGTGGGGCCACAGGCACATGAAAGCTGCCTGGTGAAATGGGGTCCAATGTCAGTTTGTGAATAGCATTGTGCAGAAAGATTGCAAAAGTGAAGTCGTTTGTTATTCCAGAAAATTTTTGGCATATTTCTAATGTAAAACTTAACAAGAACATTTGTATGCAGTAAAAAGGTAACAGAACAAGATTTGTGGAATACTCTCCATGTGTCTCTCATCTCTGAAGAGCTGCATAACTACTGCAGAACAGAAACCATATGATAATGAGGAATATGAAGGGAATCATCTGCCTACGAATAATATGATAAAGCTTCCATGATCATGAATGCTGGCTAAAACATGAAAGGAATCACATGGCAGGGGAAACATACCATCCTAATGCATGTGGAACATCAACCAACTCCTCCAAAGTCACTCAACACATACATGACATTGCACTCTAGAGATAGACCTTATGAATCTCAGAAGCAAGGAGAAGACTTTCTCAGTTCCTGTTCATTTCTAACTTGTAAAAGGAGCCCCAGTACAGAGAAGCATTATTTTTGTGTAAAATGTGGAAGTGCTTGCACATATTTGGGCACAATTGGAAGACATAAAAACATTCACACTGAAGTAAAACCATGTCATTGGAAAATAAATATGAGAAATTCTCCAGTGAATTTCTTCCTTTTAAAGTTTTTGATGGATCACATTGAAAAGATTCAATGAATTCACTTATCATGAATTTAGAATGTAGGAAAGGCTTTGTAGAGTTTGGTCATTTTTAAAAACATAGAAGGATTCACACAGGAGTAATATCCCCAGATCGTAAATGACATGGACAATCTGGACACATTGTAGGCCCCTTAGAAGACATAAAAGGATTCACGTACCACAGGTCCTGTATGACAGCAGGGAATATGAGAACTCCTTTAATGACTCTAGTTCTTCTAACACTCATGTACAGATTTGAACTAGAGAGAAACTGTAAATATAACGAATATCAGGAAGACTTCCATTTTCCAATACCCTTTGAATTTCTGGATGGAGTCACAGTAGAGAGAAACACTGGCAATGTAAACAATGTGGCAAAGTCTTCAGGGAGTTTAATTCTGTTTGAGTCCATGAGAATTCTCATACTGAAGGCACCCTATGAATATCATCAATCTCTTCCACATCATCTCTTCCAGCTCCTTTCGAGCTTGTGAAAAACTCCCCTTGATGAATCTCCATTATGGTAAGCATGATGAAGAGTCCTTTGTGCATTTTAGTTCTTCTCAAGTCCAGGAAAACATTCTCAGTTTAGAGAAATTCTATTTACCCAGGCAATGCAGAAAAACCTTGAGGAATTGTGGCCCTTATCAAGTCCATGAAATTACTCATGAAGAAGGGAAACTCCAAAACTAGAATGAGCGCGGTAAGAATGTGGAAAGGAATGAGGGAAAGCCTTGAGGGGTTTTAGTTCTTCTTAAGTCCATATATGGATTCCCACTGGATAGAAAACATTGACCTTAAATGAAGTGTCAAAGCCTTGACTCATGCTGTTTTATTTTCCATTTATTAATATATTCACAAGAGCAAAAGCTCAAGGGTGTAAGCAATGTGTGAAAACCTTCAAGGATTCTGTTTCATTTCAAGTCTATGAAGAGACTCAAGGTACAGCCGACTATCAATGTCACCAAAACGGGAAAGCATGGGCACGTTCGAGTTTGTTTGGGGCATAGGATTTTTGTCTCCTTGGGAGATCACTTAGGGATGCAAGGCACATAGGAAAGCTTTCCTGAGTCTTTGTTTAGGTCCATGCAATGATCGAATCTTGAAAGAATATCTACTAGTGTAAGAAATGAGGAGAAACCTTAAGTGCTCTAAACTTTCAAAGATATCGGATAATATATCCTATAGTGGGACTTTACAAGTATCTAATATGTGAATTGAACTATGTGAGTTTGCAGACCACGCTGAGCTCCAGTCCATCCTCTGTAAACTGGAGGTAGCCCTGACTTGTGTTGACTTCATTAGGTGGCTGAAAACAATGTGAAGTACCTGGGGCATTGAAATAGCCTTCTGAATTTAGGGGATTGTGAATAATTTGCGTGGGCATAGCTGCTACCATGTAATTTTAAATTTTTGATTCTAGATTATGATCCCTGTCCATAATATTCCTTCATAATCAAGGATAAATGCATTGTTTATACTTTCCCCAAAAGGAGAGTGTATCACGTGACTGCTGTGGGCTGGGTACTGTGCTAGGCAGAGTATTCCCAGCCCTGTGTCCTGGAAGACCTAGGTAGGGGACGAGAGGTGGGCATGTGAATTATTACCGGAGATGGAGCCTGAATGTGCTGCAGGAGCAGCACTCTTGGGGAAATGGTGGAGCTCAGTGGGGCCAAGCAAAGAGACAGGGACTTTGGAAAGAGGCATCTTCTGAACCACATGTTCCAGAGACAGAACTGCAGGTAGGAAGAATGAAATCTGTGACAAAAGGTGCTGAGGCACAAAATTGTGGGGCACAGTGTTTGCCCTGAGGTGGCCAGAGAATATGGAATGGCAGCAGCATGAAAACCAGGAGGGCCAAGTGGGCCTGAGAGCCATGGTGAAAGGTTGGATCCTTGCTCCTTTGGTAATTGGTATGCACAGAGCACAGGTTGAATATTAATGCCTGTGTGCCACTCTGGAGGCCCGAGATGCTCTTTGTGTGCAGAGAGCTGAGCTTGTGATGCTCTGGTGATGTGATTCACAGATGCAGTGAGACTGTTTACACACTCTAGGCTGACTGCAGATAACTAGGTTGACGACCATATCAGCTTCTTGTGTTTTGTCTCAGTCAGCTTTGGGTACCATGTGTTATGGGTCATCAGCTTTTACATGCAAGTGGTACTTGATAAATGATGGTGGAATGAGTGTAGTTGAAAGCATGAATGCAACTTGCCAAAATAAGGTGGCAAATTCACATTGTTTCCCTCTGGAAGCATCTTGCTACGGGTTTTCAAAAACTTAGAAAACATACCTTGAATGAAGCAGTGAACTTGATTGGCTGAAAGTGAATCCTCTCCTGTCATTTGGGACCTGTACCTCTTTAAAACAGAAATGTTTGGGCAGTTGTCAACAACGCAAATGTGGTGTGTGCCATCAGTAGCTTTCTATGGGCTTTGGGGTCCTTTCGATGTATCCTGTGTCAGGCCCTGTGATGCACAGGGTGATTCCTGTCTCTCTCAACCTGTCCTATCCCATTGTAATCTTTCCTTCACTATGTCCAAAGCCTGGTCATGTGCCATTTGCAAGGAACCAGATCTGACCTACATATACCTGCTTGTGATACTTTGACTGATCTGGACTAATTGCCTACAGATGATCAGAAGTGGTATCCACTGTTTTTGAAGTAACGTGCTCTGGGTTCACTAACATTGGGGTCTTGCAATTCTATTCTCTAGGTTTGGATCTCTGATGCACACTTCTTTGAAAGTAGCTAGACTTTTCTAAGCTTCAGTGCCCTCAGTTTTGTTTCTCCTTTTTGTAGTCCCGGGGACAAAAGCCATACCTGCAAATGCTAACCATGCCTTTGTCACTGAGCTATCTCCAACTCCCCAGTCCTCTTTTTTTTTCTCTCTTAGATACGGTCTCACTATGTAGTTCAGACTGCTCCTCAACTGACTGTGCACCACAGGCTGTCCTCAAATTTACAACCATTCTCCAATTTCAGCCTCCCAGGTTTAGGGATTACAGACTTGTGCCATCATGCCCAAAAGAGTGTTGCTTCTAAATTCAGAAAAGTATTAATGCTTGCATCATGAGCTATTTCAAAGACTAATTCCATTTACATAAATTTCTTGGAATACTAAGTAGTAGTTTTTTATTACTAGTATCAACACCATCAACATCTGTTTTGAACACCACTTTGGATAGCTTGACTTGAAAGTTTCTTCCTTTGGTGCAACATTTCATTGAATATTCATACAGTTATAAATCCGATATTTCTACTGGAATTTAGTATTTTCTGTCTCTCCAGGCAGAAAGGGTCAGAGGATCATCTAGCTGAGAGTTCTATACAGACCCTCAGCTGTGTGTGAGCAACTAGTATGACTGCACGAGAAGAAAGATGCATGCTGTGCAAAGAAAACTCAGACTACGGTGTCAATCACTGTGTCATCATTAGAAGTGGTGGTTTATTTTCAGTCACTTAAAAAAATTCTAGAAGTGGTATATCACAATGTGAGTGTTCGAAGTGAGCTGTCCCTGTGTGTTCCTGAGAGCTGAGTGCCTGAGTCTAGGATCTTTCTAGGAAATCCATTTGTACAATTTTTGTTATTCCAAGTGAATCTTGCTTCTAACACGGCAGGGAGAGAACATGTTGGTTGGGATTTGTTTCATGAACCCTGTGCGAGCATTTCCTTTCATCTTGCTCAACACTATAACCCTCTGACCTCTACCTTCCTCAGGATCCCTGTGAGTCCTGGGCTCTTGTTACCAGGAGCCACCCACAATGAATCACATGTGTGGCCACCATCTGGACACTGTGTGGAGTTGTGGAGTGAGATGTATGTCAGCTGGGCAGGCACAGGCAGTGGTACTTCATAAACCCCGCCAACAAATCTTCATTTGTACATCCCCATTACAGCAAGGGGAAGTCACAGTCCTCTGCCTGGGCCAAGAAGGTACTTCAGAACTCTCCTGATCTGTGTGGATTACTAGGAGTCAATGTGGAGTATGTGCTCCCTTGCCTGGCTCAGGTTAGACTGTGGCTCACTCGAAGTTTTCAGATCTGGATATTTTCAGTAACAGGGAACTCCTAAAAGGCAGCAATTCCTGGAGCAGAAGGTGTATTAATTAAGGGAAACAATCGATTACCTGTAACAGAACTTTGAAACACAACTCCATACAGTTTAAAAGGGAAGGCAAAATGGGAGGGGTAGGGGACAGCAAAAAACATGAGAAAAAGGGAAAAATGGAAACAAAATCTTTTTACAAATAAAGGGTGGAGGGGTTGACAGGATGGCAAGAATATGTGGAAAAGATAAGAAACAAGATACATCATGTAAAAGTACAAGTTTCCAATGATGAGTGTAAGTGCATTGTATACCTAAAATGTGCCAGTACACTTAATGAAAAAAACCAAAGAGCCTTCAAAAGGATCCTACAAACTGCCTTTCCTTGGTGGATAACCTACTTTCCTGAGACATTGTGGGTGACAGTCTTATGACACAAATGAAGGACTCAATTTAATTCAGATTGTGGCACATCTCTACAGTTCTGACTCACCTGGTGCTGTAACAGGACTTACATTAGTCCCATGCAAGCAGTTAGTAGGCCCAGAAGGACAGGATGCACCTTTTGGATACAGATTATTTCTGTCATCCTGGGAAGTTTTATGGAAAATAGAAAAACAAGTACCTTAGTTGTTAGATTTCAAATCCTAAATGACCACGGCCAATCAGAAAAGCACTCCTATTAAAGTTAGGGAGGGCTTGTATAGAAAGAGTAGTGGCCATTCACATCTATGTTTAGCTGCTGCAAAAATGAGGGTGATAAGGAATGGTTGGGGATGAGGTCATTACCTTGGCAAGGGTTGAGAGATGAAGCACCAGACTGTTGGTGCATGAACCTGGCTCATTGCAGCAGGAACTGCAAGAAGATGGATCCTGTTGTCAGACTCCCCTGGGTTTGAGCTTGTCCAGTATTGGAAGAGGTGAGAGAAATGAGGATTGCTCCCCTGGATTTTTGGTTCAAATTCTGTCCACATTTGACCATGGGTATTTGCTGAAATCATCTGAATTCTCAGTGCCATACATCTGATTTCAAGATGATATTGTCTGGAAAGCACAGTGTCATCCAGCCATACTACATAAAAGAGGGTTGGAGAGCTTCACTAATTGGAAATTGTACTTGTGTGCCCTTAAGCCTTAGTCTCCTGGATTATGAAATAAAGGTATTAGCACATTAACTTCAGGCAAGTGCCAGTGCTGTTTCTGGGACACAGTGGTTGCTCTCTAGAGGGTTTTCAGACTCTGTTGTGCTGTCCATATCGACAACGTAAACATGGGTCATACAAAGCGGTCTGCTCTGAGCTTGCAGGTTGCTGAAATTATGCAAGTAAAATTAAATATTTTTGTTTTGGAAAAGCAGAGGGAATTATAGGAGTGGCCATAATTCAAGTAATAAATGAAGTATAATGCAGCTTTTAAGGTCCTTTGTATCAGGCAAACCTTGACTGGCCATTCATGTATTACCTTATTTCATCATAGGTCAGCGGTAAGTGGATTCTAGTTAGTACCTCATTTTGCAGGTGAAAGTCTTAAGGACAGAGTGGAACAATATTGTTTAGAGATATCAGTGCTAAAGGGATGAGCTTAGGGTCAAAGCCAGGCAACCTGGCATTGCAGGATTCATGCAGGTCTCCAAGGCAGGGTGGCAGGGGGACAACAGCTCATGGTGGACACATGGCAGCAAAGCACCGAGGGACCTTACCAGTGTCTTCCGGCCCCTGTTATCTTCCTCAGGCTACTTAGGGTGTGCAGCCCTCCCATCCTTCCACCAGTGCTCTGGGCCTAGTCCCACGATGAATCAGTCACATACTCTAGATTCAGTCACCTCTGAAAACGCATGAAGCTCTGGAGGGACATTGCAACACAAGGCATAACATACGGCGAGAACTTGTGGGTTTATCACCTACAGCAATTGCACTTTGTGTGTGTGTCTAATATGTATTTCAGGTCTCAGATGTCTCCAAAGCCACAAGTGTATTCCAAGTGAGTGGATCTTCAGGTGATGTCCTCATCCATTGCTTCATTCTGGGTGCGTTTTGTGATGGAGTTGGTGTTAGAAGGTGAGGTGGGGTTCTGGGGATATGATGTGAAAGGAAATATTTTTCACAGTGACTGCTCTCTCTCTTCCTCATCTCTGTCTGTGTGTGTTTCTGTCTGTCTCTCTCCCAGCTTTTGGTCTGACGGTTACTGAGCACTTTTGCTTCACTTTGCCCTGAGCACCTTCTGTTGTTGTCTTGGAGACAGTCCCTTGATCCGGAAAGATGAGCCCAATAAACTTCTGCTTTCAAGTGTGTGTGATTCTTTGTCTCAGGAATAAGAGATGTAATAACAAAACCTGGGGACCCTAAGGTCTGCTCCTGTACCCCTTTGAGAAATATATTCAGCTTCGGAGTACAGTGCAGGTACTCCAGTCTTTGTAATTTAAGCCTTCAGGTGTGCAGTCAGAGCTGTGCTGACATAAGTGAGTACTGCTCTCATATTCTAGTCCTCTTCAGTGCAATCACATGATCCCTTTGTAAAGCAGAGTCATTTGTCAGTGTCTGCAGTATAACATTCACGTCTTCTTTTAAATATAGTTAAAGGAAACATCATTCTTCTTTGTGTCTCATTGAATTTTGTTTTAGAAATGTGTGTGTGCATGAGTGTGTACCTGGAAAAGCTGACATGATTCTTGCACCATGATCCAGAATATAAACTGTTGCGCGGCCTCAGAAATGACTGAGGTTCCCCATGTCTTCATTGCAAGGGGTCATCTAATCTGACCAATGCAGAATGGGTAGTGATGAGTCACTAGCTGTCATCAGCTCAGCTCCATGGGGGAGCAGGGCCCAGCTGGGAAGGTCGCACATGACACAGACTCACTGGCCATGCAAGTCTGGCCTACTCGATCTGCCAGTCCCTGACACTGGCACACTGGCTGTTTCAGGTGATTCTTCCAGGAGGTCTGCCCCTGGCCTTGCTTGTTCTGCTTGCATTCTGTCATTCCAGGTTTGTCCACATAGTCACTGTGCTCCGCTCTAAGGCACGATAGGTAAGGCCTGCAGCCCATACATCTGAATGCTGGGGCTTGGAGTGGCCTCACACAATGCATTGCTTGTTGCAGGTGTTTGCATGTGATCCAAATGCTGCCTGGCACTTGGAGTGTGAGTTGCTAGTAGTTGCATCCTGTGAGTTTTGTTTTTGGTGGAACTTACTGGTTTTTCTCCAAGTATTTTTTCTCTATCATATTTGCCACCATTATTCTGAAGGACTCTTGTCATATTTCCTTGGGGATCCTTCACTGTGTCTAGAAGGACACGAAAGGGGACCTGGGGCCTTTTGTACAGCAACGTCAGCTGCCCAGGTGTGTCCTTTTTCCCCTGGTTTAGCAAGGATCCAGGTGGGCCAGTCATTCACCTTGCACAAACAAGCCCATTGCCCCGTCTATTGGACACAGTGAAAACTACACTCACAGTTTTCAAAGATGTTTTCACATCCCATAGGAGTGTGGGAAAAAGTATTGAATCCCTGGTAGGTAATTATTGCTTATTCTTGGAATTGCTGTGTGAGGTTTACTTTTTACTAGTTTATTTATAGTCATGCATGTATTGGAGTGAGTGTGCAAGTTGTATTCTTTTAGTGATAATCAGTGCAGGATCAAATAGTTATTGCTGTCTCTTAGAGATTGCACACAGGCTGCTCCACCCACCTGGAACACAATTCTGGATCTATTGAATTTGTATTTTTAAAAAGTTAGGATCAGAAATTTGCTGGTCTAGCAAGCACCCTGCCATTCTCAAGGGATTTTTGTTCTTCTTAAGTCCATGTGTAAATATCCACTGCATAGATAAAGATGAATTTAGTCTATGTGTGAAAGCCTTGGCTGTTCTTTTCCCTGTTTTTATTAAATAATCACTAGAGGAAAATCTTATGGGTGTGAGCAGTGTGTGAAAGTTTATAAGGATTCTGTTTCATTTCCAGTCCATGGAAAGATTCTGGGTGGAACTAATTAACAATATAACCAGTAGGAGCAATTTTGGAGCTTAGGAGTTTAAAGACCTGGTGAAATCACTTATGGATACAAGGCTTGTAGGAAAGCTTTGCTGGATTTTTGCTTAGGTCCATGCGATGATCCATTCCTGAAAGAGTACCTATTAGGGTAAGAATTGTGGAGAAGTTGTCATTTTTAAATTTCTACTTCTGACCTTGACAGAAGATTTTATTTGAATGGAGGTAGAAATGCTGCTGGCAGAGAGCTGGTCAGGCCTGGCCTTGAAGGCACACAAAAGTATCAAAGGTGAACTTGGACCTTCTAGTCAGTCTGCCAGGTTGAAAACCCAATTTTTGGGAATCAGGAGAGATATGCCTGCCTGCCAAATGCAATGAATGCCAGTTCACGAAGTGGCTGTGAGATTTTGGTGGGGTTACAGGAATTAATACTGGAGAGGAAATATCAAATATTATATTTCCCAACTACTTAACTGTATGATATGCAGAGTTCTTGTTCTGGTGAAAAAGAAGAATGAGTCATAGGAACAACAGAGGCTAAGAGCAGAAAGATGTTTATTGATAGAAAAGCTCCTGAGCATCAGTAGGGTTCCCAAGAGGGTAGCCAGGAGGGTTGCACAAGGTCCTGAGTTGGATGCCTGGTACCAAAAACGAACAGCCTCTTCCGCTGGCCACCATTCACTGGGTTGATAGGGAGTACCAGCTGCTCAGAGAGCTGTAGTGATGGTAAAGTGAGGACGATGGTGCAACAGGAGCAAGTGTCAGATGAATGGCAGGGCGGTGGTGATCCTATGACAATGAGGAGCTGCGAGTAATTAGGGTAGTGAAATGAGCAAAGTGTTCATCCACTGTAGGTGGGATGAGTTAAGCAGATGAGGTGAAGACTGTTCTCTTTCTGTATCACTACTCTGTACACAAAGAGAAAGGATGTCTTCTGCAGACTGAATCTTGCCCTTGAGCATCATAGGTTTGGTGGACTCTTCAGGCCTCAGATGTGACCCCAGGCAAAAACAAGTTATGTTTCAGCACTCACAAACCAGCTGTTGGGCAAAAAGACTGGGCCTCAGAGAACCTTAATCTTCATCCCATTGGGAAATGAATTTTTCCCAAAATTATGGACAGTGGTTCTGGACAGATCACCTCTGTTCTTGTCTTCCTTATATTTGAGTTACAAAAGTGGAACAGAAGCCAAACCACAAGGATCACAGAAGTTTAGTGTTGGTTAGAAGGACTGAAAGTGACAAAGCAGAGGAGCCTGTGACACCGCTAAAGAGAGATCGAACTGGCACAGAGTAGAAGGTGAGCTGGAGCTCCGACAGCTGTGTGGTGGGATGGTGAATGGTGGGGAGAAGGTCCTGGGAGCCTGTGCCAGTCTGTGCCGCAGGGGAATGACGTTGGGAAGGGAATGGGAGGGCTTTTCTGGGAGGCTGAGAGGACTGAGTGGCTGCACATGAGCTCTTCCACAGAGACAACAGATTCTGCCCTCAGGGTTTGGCTTGCATGACCTTGAGCCTGGAGGGCACAAATGGTACAGCAGCATGGAATGCTGGGGACTGGACTGAGCTGGAAACCACAGTGCAAGAAGTGCCTGTGCCTTTTTAGGAAAAAACAAGCCAACAAAAATGAGAGATAAAATCCAGAACTTAAAGAAGTAAAATCATAGATGGATGATGTTGGCAATCATAAAATTTTCAGTTAAAAAATTTTGGACTTATAGACAAGTATTCTTACCATCGCTCTGTGTCACGTGATTTAAAAATGTTTGGAGCCAATGAACCAATGCTTTCTCCTGCGACTCGGAAACCACATTACTTCCATGTGTTTCTTTAAAAAGCAATATTTCCCAGAAATACCTTCCTTAGGAATAGTTCTCTTTCTAAATATATGTTTTGGAGCAATTACAAAGCAAAAAGAATGGTGCTTGGCCTGGCAAATTTGATTTTAGAAGGTCCTGCTTTAACAAATCAATGCAAAATACCTATGAAAATTGATATTCCTTACCTGTCATCAGACTATTTTCTGCAACTGAAATAGCAGTGAACCTTTTTGTGATTATTATACCTAAAAGGGCAAGAGCATAGGCCTGCAGTCAAAGCTCAAATGGAACCATGTGGTACCGAACTTGGCATAAAAGCATAGTTGAGCAAAGCTAGATGCTGTGCTGGTGGAGGGGTGGTCAGGCCGGGCCTTGAAGGCGCACGAAATAGCAAACTTGAAGCTGAGCCCTCTGGTCCATCTGCCAGGATTAAATTCCAGCCTTCCAGGGATGCAAGATGTGACTGCCGGTTATGCATCTGTGGCAAATGCACAGAGGGCCTTCTGGGGTCAGTGTGAGAAGATGGTGGAGCGATAGGAGAAGTGATGTTGGTCAGTCTGCAGTGCTCCCTGGGTCGGTGTCACTGCTCTGGTTGTTTTGTGTCAATTCCCTTGGTCAGGGTAGGTGATAAGTCCTGTTTGATGGAAACTTCTCTAACGACCTGCCGGTGGAGAGGGGCTAACGATGTTCCGCAGGCCGCCTAAAGGAGTTGCTAATTCTCTGACAGCCTCTGTGTTCCTGTTCTCCGGGGCTTGTTTTGGGCAGATGTGGCCCTTTCTTCTACCTTTGGAAGCACAGAGGGGTTTTCACTAAAGAGACGCAGTGAAAACAAGTCTGTATTAGGACTGGGAGCCAGGACCTGCTAAGTTAGGCAGGAAATCTAAGGAATGAAGGTAAGGGATGATGAAGTGAACCATAAAAGTGGCTTGTATTAAATCACTGTTCTAGTCTTCCAGAATTTGCGCTGGTATTCATCTCTGATGTTATCCTTATATGGGGTGATTGGGTCCTTCTACTTCTTTAGATGAGGAAGACTGATTCAGGGAGAGGACATGGTGCACACTAAATATCACAGTGTGAGAGAAAAGCCAGGATTCAAATGCCAAGGTTGAACACAGGTGCCATTTCTTCCACCTGAACTGTTGAACGGGGAGGCCTGAGAGTCACAAGCACTGTGGTGTAATACAGTAGCCTTTCCTCATCTGTACTTAAATCTAAGTAAATTTAAAAATGTCACTTGGTATTTAGACACTAGTAACTCCCAAACATCTCAAAGCGACAGATGGCCAAGATGCCCCTGTAAGATACAGACTCTTGCTGTCATCACAAGAAGATTTATGGAGCAAAAAACCCAGTACCTTTGGTGTTAGAATTAGACTGCTGGGTTATGGTTGTAAACAAGGAAAGAGTCCCAAGTAAAGTCAGGGAGGGCCTGTCTGGGAAATTCTGTCTGCATTTCACTATGAGAATTTGAGGCAATTATCTGGTGTATGGACAACATATACCTTGATTACAGTTGATATGGTCTTCAAAGCACACTGTCAGGGAGCAATATTATAAAAAAGAGAATTGGAAAGATTCACTATTTGGAAAATGTATTAGGTGCCCTTAATCCTTATTTTCCCAGATTATGAAATAAAAATATTAATACTTTAATTTAAGGTAAGTACCAATGGTGCTTCTTGGACTCAGTTGATGGTCTCTAGAGGGTTTTCAGACTGTGTCGTGCTGTCCGTATCCACTGTGTACACACCGGTCCTAGAAAGGGTTTTATGCTGAGCTTCCAGCTTGCTGGAATTATATAATTAAAAATTACATTGTTATCACACAAAAGCAGAGAAAATTATAGGAATGCCCCTGATCCAAGAAATAAATCAGGTGTAATGCAGCTTTTGGGATCCTCTGCACTTGACACTGTTTGACAGGGATTCCAGGTGTTAACTTATTTCATCAAAGGTCAGCAGTAGGTGGATTCTAGTTAGTACCTCATTTTGAAAGTGAAAGTCTTAATGACAGAGTGGAACGATCTCATTAAGAGATATGAGTGCTGAATTGCTGAGCTTAGGGTCAATGCCAGACAAACTGGAATTGCAGGATTCATTCATGGCTCTAAGGCAGGGGGACAGGGGGCAACAGCTCATGGTGGACACATGGTAGCAAAGTACCGAGGGACCATACCAGTGTGTTTCAGCCCCTGTTATCTTCCTCAGGCTACTTAAGGTGTGCAGCCCTCACATCCTTCCCCCAGTGCTGTGTGCCTAGTCCCATCATGAATCAGTCACACACTCTAGAATCACCCACCTCTGCAAACACATAATGCTTCAGAGGGACATCCAAGCACAAGCCATAACATATGGTTTGAAAGTGAGGGTTTATCACCTATAACATTTCCATGCTGTCTGTGAATCTAATGTTATATTTCAGGTCTCAAATTTCCCTAAAGCCCCAGGTGTTTTCAAAGTGACTGGATGTTCAGGTGTTGTCCTCCTCTGTTGCTACATCCTGTGTGCGTTGTGTGATGGATTTGCTTTTAGGAGGGGAGCTGGGGACCTGGAGACATGATGTGAAAGGACATATTCTTCACAGTGAGTGCTCTCTCTCTGCTTGTGTCTCCCTGTCTCTGTCTGTCTGTCTCTCTCCCAACTTTCAGTCTGACAGTTACTGAGAACCTTTGCTTTACTTTGCCCTGAAAACCTTCTGTTCTTGTCTTGGATCCAGGCCCATGAGCTGGAAAGATGAGCCCAATATACTCCTCCTTTAAAGTGTGTGCAGTTCTTTGTCTCAGGAACAGGAGTTGTAAAATCTAGCGTCCTTAAGGTCTGCTCCTATACCGCTTTGAGAACTATACTCAGATATCAGAGTACAGTGCTGGTACACATGTCTTTGTGATTTCAGCTCCCTGGTGTGCGGTCAGAGCTATGCTGATATAACTGAGTACTGCTCTCTTATACTAGTCTTCTTCATGGAATCACCTGATCCCTTAGTAAAGCAGATACATTTGTCAGAGTCTGCAATACAACATTCATGTCTTCTTTTAAATGTAGATAAAGCAAATGTCATGCTTTGTTGTGTCTCATTGAATTTTGATTTAGAAATGTGTGTGTGTGTGTGTGTGTGTGTGTGTGTGTGTGAGTGTGTACCTGGAAAAGCTGACATGATTCTTGGCCCATTATTCAGAATATAAGCAGTGAGCAGGGCCTCAGAAATGACTGATTCCCCATGTCTTCATTGCAAGGGCTTTGCTAATCTGAGCAATGCAAAATGGGTGGTAAGTCAGTAGCTGTCATGCTCTAAGTCTGGATACCAATCTGACTCCATTTTGCTAACTCTATTTTGTGATCACGTCACTACCCAGTCCCTGGAAAAACCCCAATTGGCCCTTTCACCTAGTTCTCGGAAAATCCTATGTCTATTTCCATAAGTTGTCACCAGATGTTTTCTTTTGTTAATCTTACTTGTTTTTAGGATAAGGAGGGATATCTAGCCTGGGCCAATGAGGCATTGAGAAAACACACACTTGCAAAATGTTAACCAATTAAGCATTGACCCATTTAGAAAGCCCTCAGTTCTGCTTCTTTGCTAATAAAAAAGATTTTTGAAATCGGGCTCAGTGCTCTCATTTCTGAAAGGCTGTGTCAGTGAGATCCAAGGGTCCAGACTTGAGCTTGTAATAAACTCCTTGTTTGATTGCATTGTACTCGACTCCTTGGTGGTCTTTGGGGATATCACGATCTGGGCACAACATTTGGGGCCTCATTCAGGATCCCCAAAACCTCAGAATCAATCCAGATGAGAAGAGGTGGCTCATCTGGTGAATGTAAGTATCTCTATTTTGTTTTTTCTGAAAACTTACAAGGGAATCTGAAAACTCAACCAAGGGCTTTGGTAGACGCGCTAGACGGTGTCTAATAGACTGGGATCTTGGAAGACATTCCGGGCCCTTCTAAGTAGGGATGAACAGCTCTACATCTGTTTTCTGAAAAGGTGAAGTGTGTCACTCTTACTGTATGGCATAGGGCCATCACCTTTGTTTTAGTTTTGGTTTTGGTGCTGAGTGTGTGTGTGTCTCACTTGTGCTTGTATCTGTGATTGTCGTGTTGATGGAGATGGACATGGACAGAATGGGACAGTCTAAAACTACCCCCTCTTTCTCTGATGGTTGAACATTTCCAAGAGGTTAAGACATGGGCTCATGACTCATCAATGGAAATTAAGAAAGGGAAATATGAGAATATGTGTGAATCAGAATGGCTGACTTTTGGGGTTGGATGATCCCTGGGGAGCAGCATAGATTTGAAAATTGTTCAAAAGGTGAAAAAAATTGTTTTTGAGAGCCATCCTGACAAAGTCCCTTACATTGTTGTTCGGGAAGATTTAGTGCTTAACCCTCGTTTTGTTTACAATCCTGCCTTACCTTCCAGCAGCCACGAGTTCCTGTCCTGGTCACCAAGATGAAAGAGAAATCCAAAGACCATTCTGAAAAGCCAAGCACCCCTCCTTACCCACATTTGCCATTGCAGGGGGAAATGGATCAGGTACTAATCTTTCCTTCTTTCCCTCAACATACCAACCTCCTCCCAAACCTGAACCAGCCCCGTCCTCCCCGGAGAAGGGTGCAGCAGTTCATAAAGTCCCCCCAGCCCCATGGGGGAGGAACAGCCCAGAACACATGGCAGAGAGAAGCCACATCGTCTGCAGGCTCAGTGTATTCCAGTTTTACTGCTGCAAGAAGCTGCACCCCAGCACGAATGAGGCAATCAGCCTATGCATTGCTGGCCATTTGCCACTAGTGATCTATATAATTGGTGATCCCAAAAAGCCAAGTTTTAAGAGATTTAACCAGAACACAGCAGAGAGAAGCCACATCGTCTGCAGGCTCAGTGTATTCCAGTTTTACTGCTGCAAGAAGCTGCACCCCCGCACGAATGAGGCAATCAGCCTATGCATTGCTGGCCATTTGCCACTAGTGATCTATATAATTGGTGATCCCAAAAAGCCAAGTTTTAAGAGATTTAACTGATTTGTTAGAAACTGTTTTATTTACTCATCAGCCAACCTGGGATGATTGACAACAATTGCTTTGCATATTGTTCACTACTGCAGAAAGAGAAAAAATTCCAATAGAATCTAGAAAGTTGGTCCTAGAAGAGAATGGAGAGCCAACAATAAATCCAGATCTCGCTACCCAGGCTTTTCTGTTGTCCAGACCTGACTGGGACTACAACACAGCTGAAGGTAAGGAGCGACTCTGGGTTTATCTCCAGACTCTACTGGGGGTTCTCCGTGTGCCTGCTAAAAGTCCCACAAATTTGTCCAAGGTAAGTAGTGTACAGCAGGAACAGGACAAAAGCCCATTTGCCTTTTTGGAGAGAATATTGGAGGCTTTCTGCAGATATATCCCTATGCATCCAGAAGCCCGGAATCCTGAGAGGCTATAGTAATGGGCTTCATTTATCAAGCCACTTCTGATATAAAGAAGCAACTACAAAAATAGAGAGACTAGGTGAAAAGAGCATCCAGGATTAAGTAGTGACAGGTGAGAGATTCTACAATAACAGAGAGGCCACTGAAGACCGCCAGACCTTGAAGTTAGCACAGATCCTAGTGGCAACCTCCCTCACAGAGCCACAGGGAAGGAACAGGAGATTAAAGAGCCCTGGTAAATCAGAAGTGTCCCGGCCTCACCTAGACAAAGTCCAGTGTGCTTACTGTAAGGAGAAGGGCCACTGGATTAAAGAATGCCCCAAGAAGTCTAGAAAGAAAACCCCCATCTTAACCATGGAGGGGAATGGTGACTAGGAGGACAGGTCTCAGAATGCCTCCGTGAGACTAGGGTGACTCTTAAATTAGAGGGGAAGTTGGTTGAGTTCATGGTGGACACTGGAGCCCAACATTCAGTTCTATTACAACCCCACGGAAAAATTTCTGAAAACACTTCCTGGATACAAGGAGCCATGGGTATCAAGAAATACAAGTGGAGAACTCAGAGAGAACAGTGGACCTGAGTACTGGAAGTGTCGCACTTGTTCATGAGAATCCCAGAATGCTCCTACCCTCTCTTATGGAGGGAGTTGTTAACAATTTGGGTGCCCAAATTCACTTTCAACCAGAAGGTGCCCAAGTCCTTGATAGAATTGGAAGGTCTGTCCACATATTATCTGTTCAAGTTGAAGACAAATATAGACTATACCGATGGGCACCCACTTCAGGCTCGTGAACCCAGAAAGACATTACATTTTGGCTTGAAATTTTTCCCAAGGCTTGTTCAGAAACAGGAGGAATAGGATTGGCCATGCATAGGATGGCAGTGTTCATTAACATCAAACCTGGTGCCGACCCCATTTGGGTTTGCCAGTATTCTATACCCCTTACATCTCGACAAGGCATAACACCACACATCAGAAACTTGTTAAAACAAGGAGTAATGAGGCCATGCAGATCAGCCTGGAATACCCTCTTTTTGTCCTGAAGAAACCTAATTCAAATGATTGTCAGCCAGTTCAGGACCTCGGAGAAGGGAATAAGAGAGTGACTGACATCCACCCTACTGTGCCTAATCCTTATACTCTCTTGAGCTCATTACCTCCCTCCCACCAATGGTATAGAGTATTGGACTTGAAAGATGCTTTCTTTAGCCTTCCATTGGCCATGAAAAGCTAAGCCATATTCGCCCTTGAGTGGCTGGAACCAGATGAAGGAATTAATGGACAACTGACTTGGACTAGACTGCCTCATGGGTTTAAGAACACACCCACCATCTTTAATGAAGCCCTACATGAAGACCTTGGTGAGTATTGCCAACAAAATCCCCATCTAACTCTGCTCCAGTATGTGGACAATCTTTTTATAGCAGCAGAAATGAAGGAGGCTTGTCTGGAAGAAACAAAGGAACTACTGAAAATCATAGGGTATCTTGGGCAGGAAACTTCAGCTAAGAAGGCTCAAATATGTCAACTTGACGTAAACTACCTGGACTACAAGTTAAAATCATGACAACTATGCCTGTCAGAAGCCTGGATGGAGATGGTGCTCAGAATTCCTCCCCTAGATTCTCCGCTCACTGTAGGAAAATTCTTGGGGTCAGCAGGATTCTGCCGCTTATGGATTCCAGGATTTGGAGAACTGGCCAGACACTTGTACACTCTAACTAATGATCAGCAGGCCTTGCAATGGACAGAGACTTTACAAGAGTCTTTTGAAAAGTTCACTGTGGCATTGTTGAGCACACCCCCACTGGGATTGCCAGATGTAAACAAGCCCTTCCACTTATATGTGCACGAGAGCAAAGGAATAGCTAAGGGAGTTCTGACTCCATAGCTAGAACCATGGCGAAGGCCAGTAGCCTACCTGTCAGAGAAACTTGACCCAGTGGCATCCGGATGGCCACCCTGTTTGTGAATGATTGCGGCACGAGCACAAATGGTCAAAGATGCAAATAAACTGTCCACTGGGCAACAAATGTATATGGTCACCCCCCATGCCATTGAGGGGATAATAAAGCAGCCCCCAGATAGATGGCAAACCAATGACCAGCTGACTCATTACCAAAGCCTCCTCCTCAATATTGCCCGTGTTTTTTACAGCCTCCAGCTTCCTTGAACCCTTCCTCCCTGCCACCTGACCCAGGCATGTATACTCCACTCCATGTTTGCAGAGACATACTGGCCCAGGTACATGGCATCCTGGCAGAGTTGAGAGACCAACCATGGCAAGATGCAGAATTGATTTGGTACACCTATGGAAGTAGCTTTATGCGAGATGGGCACAGGTATGCAGGGGTGATGGTGGTGTCAGAGACTGAGATAATTTGGGCTGAGCCTTTCCTTGCTGGGAGCTCAGCACAATGGGCAGAACTTACAGCCTTAACTCAGGCTTTGACTTTGGGAAAAGGAAGAGAACTAAATGTTTACATAGATAGTAGATATGTTTTTGCCACTGCCCATGTCCATGGGGCCATACACCAGCAAAGAGGGCTATGGACTGAAGAAGGAAAGACTATAAAAAATAAATAAGAAATTTTGGCTCTGCTGAAGGCCCTATGGTTACCCAAAAACCTTGCCATAATCCACTGCCCAGGCCATCAAAAAGGTGATACGCCCATGGCCAGAGGCAATAACCCGGGAGACTGAACAGCCCAGGAGGCAGCCCTTCATGCCCTGGAGATTTTGGCCTTACAGATACCTGACCCAGGAACCTTAGCTCTCCCTAAGGAGGGGGAATATTCAGATACAGACATGGTATGGATTAGGCAGTTACTCACAGCTCAATTGGTTGAGCGGTGGTCGAGCCTGGACAATGGAACTGTTGCATTGCCTGAAAAATTAGGGCACCACTTGCTCTCAAACCTCCACTGAGCCACCCAGAGAGAGGAAAGTGCAAGAAGTGATTCAGAGGTCTCGAGTCAAAATAAAGCATGTTTCTACTAAGGTGAAAGAACTCACCTCATCCTGCAGAGTCTATAAGAGGGCAAATGAGATGCACACTAAGAATAATCTGGACCACCGCATGAGAGTAAATAGGCCTGGAGTCTACTGGGAGGTGGACTTTATGGAGGTAAAACCAGGGAAATATTGTCGCAGGTATTTACTAATATTTGTGGACACCTTCTCAGGATGGACGGAAGCCTTCTCCACCAAACATGAAACTTCCAGAAGAGCGACAAAGTGACTTCTAGAAGCCATCCTGCCCAGGTATGGATTCCTGGTAGATTTAGGATCTGATAATGGACCAGCTTTTGTCTCTAAGGTAAGCCAAGAACTAGTCCAGGTATTGGAGCCCAATTGGAAATTACATTGTGCTTATCGCCCCCAAAGTACAGGACAGGTAGAAAGGATGAATAGGACCCTTCAAGAAACCTTAGCTAAATTTACCCTGGAAACTGGTGGTGACTGGGTGTTTCCCCTCCCCTTTGCACTGTATAAGGTGCACAACACACGTTATACATGGGGATTGACTCCAATTGAAATAATGTTTGGTATTCCTCCTCCTATTATTCCTAACCTACATCAGGAAATCTTAGCTGAATTTTAGGATCAAGAATTGCTTAACTCCATGTATGGTATCCAACGGGTTCATAAGGAGACCTGGCCTACACTTAAGGCATTGTATGAGTCATACCCTACACCGACTCTACATGATTTTGAGCCCAGAGATCGGATCTTGTGAAATGGCACCAGTGAGACACCCTTGAGCCTCACTGGAAAGAGCCATACATGGTCTTATTGACCACACCCACAGCAGTCAAGGTGGATGGGATTGCTATGTGGATTCATCATACTCATGCAAAGAAAGACACCACCCCTCATTCCTCTCATGGGTCACCCAGTTGGAGAGCTACCAAAGATCCTGAAAATCCTCTAAAGCTAAGAATTGTCAGATCCTGATTCTATTGTTTTTGATAAAGTTAAACTGTAGCCCAATAGTTTGAGTTATTATGGGCTATTGTGAAGCTTTTCTTACTTTGTCCTTCCTAGATTTGTTTAGCTTGTGCTTAGATTACACTATTGACAGGGTTAAGCTGTACTATCCCTAATAGAAACCTCAGTGCAAGGCCACCTAATAGATACACCCTCCTTACCTCCCTGAGACTCCTTCAGGAACTGGAGGCTTGACAAAAACTTGCCAAAGCCAGATAGAAAGTTGAAGCCTAACTTGAGGCCCAACAAAATTGCAATTGGCATCATAGCCACAGGACTAAGCAACAGCGACCCAAGAAATAATCCCCATATCCTAGGTTCCACGTTGCCTCCACTCAGCAGGAAGTAGCCTAATAAGGACGATGTCCCCATTCCCATGATTGGGTCCCTTATGGCTCTTCAGAAGGTAGGAAAGTGGAGACCAAACTGACTCCATTTTGATAACTCTGTTTTGTGATCATGTCACTGCGCAGTTACTGGAAAAACCCCAATGGGCCCTTTTACCTAGTTCTCGGAAAATCCCATGACTGTTCCCATAAGTTGTCACCAGATGTTCTCTTTCATTAATCTTACAAAAACCTGTGGTTAGGACAAGGACAGCCATCTGGCCTGGGCCAACAAGCATTGAGAAAATACACACTCGCGAAATGTTAACCTATTAAGCATTGACCTGTATAGAAAGCTCCTAGTTCTGCGTCTGTGCTAATAAAAAGGTTGTTTGAAATCGGGCTAGAGTCTCTTTTTTCTGAACTGCTGTGTCAGTGAGATCTGAGGGCCCATGCTCGAGTGTGCAATAAACTACTCATGTAATTGCATTGGAATCGAATCCTTGGTGGTTTTTGTGGATATCGTGATTTGAGCACAACGTAAGCTCTAGGCAGAGCAGGTGCCCACTGGGGAGCTAGCAGGTGTCACAGGCTCATTGGCCATGCAGGCCTCAGCTACTTGTTCTCCCAAATCCTGACATTGTCAAGCTTGCTGCTTGTGCTGATTCTACCAGAAGTTCTGCTCCTGGCCTTGCTTGTTCTGCTCCCATTTTGTCACCCCAGGTATGTGCACTCTCGGCCAGTACAAGGATGCTCTGTAGTCCATACAGATAAACTCAGGAATTTGAAGTGGCATCACACAGTGCATTGGTTTGTTGCTGATTGTTTGGGTGTGATCCAAATTATATCTTGTATGTGGCTCCCATTTTCCAATTCTTGCATTCTCTGAGGTTTATTTTTGGTGAAACATATTGGTTTTTATCCAAGTATTTTTTCCTTACCACACTTACCTCCATAAATCTGAAGAACTCTTGTGGAATCTCCCTGGAAATCCCTTATTCTGTCTAAAAGGACATGAAAGGGCACCTGGGGCCTTTTGTACAGCAACATAGACTGCCCAGGTGTGTCCTTGTTCCCCTGGCTTAGCAGGCATCCAGATGCGCCAGTCATCCACCTTGCACAATGAGGCCCATTGTTCCATCTATTGGACAGGAGTGAGCACTGCACTCATGGTTTTCAAAGATGGTTTCTCATCCCCCCAGGAGTATGGGATAAAGTATTAAATCCCTCGGAGATAGTTATTGCCTCTTCCTGGAATTGCTCAGTGATGTTCACTTCTTACTAGAACAGAATAAGATATTCATTTAAAATCATGCATGCATTGGAGTAAGGGTGAAAGTGCTTTTCCTTTACTGCTAATCAGTGCAGGATCATCTAGACAGTGCTGTCTCTCAGTGCTTGCAAGAGTGTTTGAGAAATAACATAAACTATACAGTCCCTTTCAATCCCACTTCTGGAGCTCTTGAAACTGTGTTTCTCAAAAGTGAGGCTCAGTAATCTGCTGATCTAGCAAGCACTCCTGTTAATGCTGGAAAATAGGAAGGATCCATACTTACAGATGAGCAAACCAGAGTTCAGAAATGGTCACACACCAAAAACCAAGGTCAAGGGCAAGACTTGGTACTGAGGAGAGAGATGGGAAGAAAATCATGACAATGAGGTAGAATGGAGCTCAAAGGGGAATGAACAATGGCCACTCTTAGTAGACATGGAAAAATGGGTTTGTCATGTGTTAGTAACCTAATATTTCCAGCACACATACAGGATTCTAATTTGTGAGGTAAAACTATTCAGTATTCCCTGCCTTTGAAACCCAAGGAAAACATTTCCTTTTGTGTTTATTTTATAGCTGAATTTAACCTCGAAAAAAGAAATTCATATATATTTTAAAACTGTATCTTATTTATTTTGTAGTAAGTACATAGTCTTCAAACAAAACCAATATTCAACATACCATGTGAATCTTCACAAGAGAAATTGTTATATCATATCTAATTAGGTGATCTCGTTATCAGGTCTTGAGAAATTATGAATATTTGCCACAATGTTAGTGAAATTTCAGGGACAATGTTACAAAGCAACAGATTCAGGAAAATTTCATGCTTAAACATTTTCTCCACAATGGTGGCGATCTTTTCTCTTCAATGTTGTAGAAAGAGTTACTTGAGAATCACAGTGACTCCGCACACAGAGACAAAGAAGTTGTTATATTCTAGTTCGGATGAGACTTTTCATGGCACAACACTCTCCATACAAGCTTTGCTCATGAACTGAAAGTTCAAATGTTCCAAAAGAATTTCTCACAGTGATTATACCCAGGCTGCCCAGTCACAAAGGAGAGTACAAAAACAGTCACACTGTATGAAATGCGAAGGTCCAGGCATTTTACTATTGTGCTCAGATGAACCATTTGTTTCTTGGTCACTTCCAGGCCTCGTGAAAGCCTGTAAAGCTAACCAGTGTCCAATAAGTGCTTAGTTATCAATTTCCTGGATGATTGTCCCTGAATATGGGAGGACCTTTGAAGGGGGACTTACATTTTCTATAATGGGGACAATGTTTGGCTCTAGCAAGCAAGGAAGGGATTTTCAATGGAGTGGTGGACTCCATGGTCTTATTTCCTTGGGGCTAGGAGAGGGGACTTAACTGTGTTCTCATTCCATCTGTCCCAGATCCTCCCTAGGGCTGTGAATGTTGGAAAGTAAGGTCCACAGTTTCTCTACTTGTGAACAGGGGCAGAACAGCTCACTCTCCTGTGCCCAATGATCTCCCAAGGACAAAGTACGGTTACAACACTTTCACAAGCAGCACAGCTCAGATTCCCACAGTAAGAATAGATGCTGGAGGTAAACAAGAACTATTCCACACCATGGTATGTTGGCCAATGCTTAGCTCAGGTCCCACAGAGCGCAGTGCTCTCCCCTTGCTCAGCGTGGCACTGGCTCACTGCCCACACGAACTGTGCCTGCTACATCTTCTCTTCGAGCGCAGCTTGTAACACTGGAAGGACTTCCACCTCTTCTTCCTCTTCCCGTAATCCCCTGGGTGTCCACAGCCAAATCCCACAGAGGAGGGTGATCCCAGCCTGGGAGAGGGAGGGCCTGGGCTTGTCCTTCCCGCAATGGACTCTCTGCCTCAGCAGGAGCTCTGCACTCCCCTTTTCCCATGATTGAAGTCTCTTCCAAGAATGGCAGCACTCGGTCCTGGCTCTTGGAGTCCCTGACTTCAAGTAAGTCCAGAGCTCTGCGCATGCATTGGGCAGCTGTGGCCCAGGAGCCAGCTTTGCATTGCCTGAGGTCCTGTGGAGCCGCTCTGGGGCCCAAGCCATTGGTGCTGTGTCCAGGGTTGACACAGTGTCCACATCCTGTGTGCTCCCAAGGGAGTGATCCTTGGTGAGTCCCACATGGCTTCAGTGGTGCAGAATTCCTGCCTCTGCTCCAAGTTTGCTTCAAGTCCTGTCTTGGGGAATTTTGGGGGGCAAATTCTTCATGTCTCTGATGGCCTTTGTAATGAGCAGTGTGGTCCTCTTACAACTCAGAGCTGCTTACTTCATTGGAACTGTTTGGGCACAGCTCTTGAGGTCTGACACAGAAGCACCTGTGTGTCAGAGGAGTGGAAACCACTCAGTTTCACATCATGACCAAGAAACCAGTTGGGTGTTGGCTAGCTCTTCTGATTCAATATTGTTTCTATATCAAGGAGCCATTTTTAGCAATTTAAATTCCTTGCCACTTTATAGAAATCTTACGAAGAGCTCCACAGGTTGAGAACAGAAAAGTACGAGATATTTTATGAAACGTTAAAGTCAAAATTAAGGCACAGAACTCTCCTCTAAGATGACAAGAAAATCATAAATGGTGAAGATGCATCTCTCCATTGTATGGTATGCAAACCTTAAAATGAAAATGTGAAATTGTTAGGAGCATAAAAATTGCTGTGAGGGGAGCTATGTGTACCACCAGTCACACCCCAAATCTACACAGGCTGAATTGGCCTTCCAATTATTGAGTGTTGTGTCCTTAGGACCTATGAACATTTTCCCTTCTGCTTTAAGCACCTGTTGATATGTTACTTAAACCTAATTTTCTTCCATCTATTTTTGTTGAGATGGTGAAGATGATGCACACCAGGCGGCCACTAACTTTTAAGTAGCCCAGTCTGGTCTGAAATTCAGGGCACTTCGGCTTCTAGTGTGGGGGTGACAGGTGATGCACTCCACCTGGCCAGTGACTTTTAAGTAGTCCCGCCTGGTCTGAAATTTATGGCACTTTGGCTTCAGGCTCTCTAGTGTGGGGGTGACAGGTGTGCACCAGTGGGCGTGGGAGAGGAAATATTTTCTGAACAGAGTCAAACATCATGTGATTGTGACTCCGCAGAACCTACACGTGCATGTGTGGAGAATTTGTTAAGGCAGCGAGGACACCAGTTAATTTCTGTCCCCTTGTTGGGGATTCACATTACGGTTTACTTTTTCTTTTCCTTTTTTCCTTTTTTGGTCCCAGGGATCTAAAGCAAGTACCTGTGTTTTTGAAGCAAATCGAGGAACCACTGAGTCACTTTACATTTTCCTGAACTGCAACACAGACCTCAGACATCTGACTGGTGTGACTGTTTGGATTGCATTCCTAGATCCAATTTCAGCCAAATTCTGAAAATCCAGATTTTGTTCCTTCACAATCTTTGGGGAAATGTATATTGGATCTAAACCAGATCCAGTCTCAAAGACTGAAAATGACCTATGCATGCTCTGATTACTGAGCTAAACTTTGAAAATCTAAGACACACACAGGTCCTCTGGCATCCAAGTCTCAGGAAATTCACTCTGAAGAGTGCTGTGGCTTGACCACCATGCCACTTAAATGGTCTGAGGGCTTCATCACCTTTATTACCATGGTTATGATTATTATATTAATATATTGCTAATGGTCATTCATCTTATCACATATTGGATTTCAAGAAGTGTTTGATGATAACAGGTGTTGACGGCATTGTTTTTGAACAGCAGTTACTTCCTTGGTCTTTCATAGTGATGTAAAAATAGCAGATTTCTCCATGTGGACAATTGTATGTCCAGCTTTACCTTTGTATCTTTTCGAAGCCTTTGTGCTCCATCTGGCTGAGTTTTTGTCACCACCTTGAAAAAAGGAAAGAGGAGAGAACATCATGAATTGCATAGTAGCAGGATGCAGTTATGTTTTCTTCCATTAAATGCTCAACAGGAAGAGTTCTTCCATTAAATGCTCAACAGGAAGAGTTCCAAAATTGAGCAAACTATAGCCGATGGATCAGTAGGGCTCTGGAAACCCAGAAACATGTAAGCTCACTGGTATGGCCATTGTAGGCTTCCCCAACATCACTGACAGTTGTCTATTGCAGAAACTGCCTCTGACACTATGAGTTATGTGTTCACTTCCCATTTGCACAGAGGAGAGATGTATGGGTACAAGAATGCTAGACACTAAAGGGCCTATCTTGTGACTCATCTGTTTCCTCCTGTGGCGCACCCAAGTACCTTCCTGTGTACAGCCAATTTCATGGCAGCAGGAGTTGCAAGAGGCTCTGAGATGTCTCCTTGTTACAGGTCTGATGAACCGCTACAGGGAGTGTCCCCAAAGACATAATGACATCTTGGCCACTCCTCTTTATCTCACTTCCCAGGTGCTAGGAAGGGAGCAGGCCTCCTTGCCACACGTTCTACCAACATATGCTCAAGACAATAGGTTCAACGGACCATACGATGCAACAGAAACCTTCCCTCCCTCTCTGTTGTATCAGTAGAATTACTAGACAAAGAATTATAACAGAACTATGCAAACACATATGAATTAGCACAGTTGACTTACAATGGCCACCTGCAGAGACAGATGGGGAAGATGCAGAGGCTCTGTCTTCCCACGGGAGACCTAAGGATTTAGTTAAAAATCTGGATGTCACTGCTGTGTCCCCTGTGAGTGTAGTGTGTAACCAGAGGGTGATTGGTCTGTGGTGGAGACTGCAGAGTCTACTCATAAAGCAGAAGGGTGCTAACTGGAAGATAAAGCAGATGTATAAGTCAGGAGATGACCTCCAAGGTCAGCACTCTGATCCTCAAAGGAATAGAAGCAGTAGTGTTCTTCCCTTCCCTTTTATACCTTCCAGACCAAGAGCTGCCCTAGGGTGAGTCAACCCCCACCTAGGAGGAGGCCGCCCCTACCTAGGACTAGTCCGTCCTACCTAGGGGGAGTCTGTCCCTACCTAGCATGAGTCCACACCTACCTAGGAGGAATCTGTCCCTGCCTAGGGTGGATATTGTAGGCCCTAGGGCCTGGAGTTATATATGCTTATCTTACTCCAGTTGTCAAGTGGACAAAAACCAGCAACCATCAAGACTCACCCTTTGGCTACTTGACAGCCAGATGTATTTCCTGAATTAGACTACAGATACAATGAGAAGATTCTAGTTTTGCCTACCTGGTTAGTGGTAACATGTACACCAGCAGAAAAGCACTGATTCTGTATCCAGAAGTTTAAGCAAGTTTTCTGTGAGTGATGCTTGCTGTTAACATTTCATAACTTGACCATCATAACATAGGTTTCATAATCCTGAAGAAGCAGTGTTAAGATAGCAATAGTCTAATTACAATCCTCATTTCAGGAGCTGGTCATGGGCTTTGAGTCCACCTTCCATTGTCCATTTCATATTGGCTTGGCCTTCAGCCAATACCTCAGCAGGAACTGGTGCTTTCCCCGGTGGAGTGACACCTATCTTTATTCCTGGTGGTTCTGGGCCATTGGTCATTCTCCCTGGATTAGGTAATTGTAGTTTCCCTTTGACTTTCATAATGGGGCATGGTAATACTCAGAGACACCCTCAAGATCTCTTGCTATCCAAGGATATTCTTGATTTCCACATTGTGGAGTTTTAGTCCAATTTCTGCCTATGGGTCTGGGTCAATCACCCCAGGAATTCTTCCAGATCATTGGTTACAGCCCAGGAATCTGTACAGAGTCACACATCTAGCCATTTCTGCTTGCAGGGAAAATGTATTACCAGGTGCAATGCCCAAAGTCCGGCTACTGTGATGATTTCCATTCAGCACTGTCCTTGAGGGATGTCCTGAAAGGAGCTAAAATGCTACTGCTGTCCACAGTTGGGTAGTGCCTGCTTAACATACAGAGCATTGCAAACCAGTCCTAGGCTTACCAGCATCTTCCGGCCCCTGTTATCTTCCTCAGACTTCTGAGGGTACGCACCTCGCCCATCCTTCCCCCAGTGCTGTGGGCCTAGTCCTACCATGAATCAGTCACACACTCTGGATTCAGTCACCTCTGAAAATGCATGAAGCTTTGGAGGGACATCAAAACACAAGCCATAACAGAAGGTGAGATAATGTGGGTTTATCACCTATCAGAATTGCACACTCTGTGCGAGTCTACTGTTATATTTCAGGTCTCAGATATCCCCAAAGCAGCAGGTTTATTCCAAGTGAGTGGATGTTCAGGTGCTGTCCTCATCCATTGCTACATCCTGGAGGAGTTGTGTGACGGACTTGCTGTTAGTAGGGTAGGTGGGTTCCTGGGGACATGATGTGAAAGGACATATTCTTCATGGTGACTGCTCTCGCTCTGACTTTGTGACTCCTTGTCTCTGCCTGCCTGCCTGTCTTTCTGTCTGTCTGCCTGTCTCTCTCTCTCTCTCTCCCAGCTTTCGGTCTGACAGTTACTGAGCGATTTGCTTCACTTTGCCCTGAGCGCCTTGTGTTGTTGTCTTGGAGACAGCCCCGTTGCCTGGAAAGATGAGCCCAATAAACTCCTGCTTTCAAGTGTGTGTGGTTCTTTGTCTCAGGAATAAGAGGTGTAATAACAAACCTAGCGTGCCTAAGGTCTGCTTCTGTAACGCTGTGAGAAATATATTCAGATATCAGAGTACAGTGCAGGTTCACATGTCTTTGGGATTTCAGCCCTCAGGAGTGCAGTCAGAGCTGTGCTGACAAAACTGAGTATAGCTCTCACATGCTAGCCCTCTTCAGTGGAATCACAAGATCCCTTTGTAAATCAGAGTCATTTGTCAGTGTCTGCAATGTAACACTCATGTCTTCTTTTAAATGGGGATAAAGCAAATGTGATTTTTTGTTGGGTCTCATTGAACTTTGATTTAGAAATAGTGTGTGTGTGTGTGTGTGTGTGTGAGAGAGAGAGAGAGAGGGAGAGAGAGAGAGAGAGAGAGAGAGAGAGAGAGAGAGAGAGAGAGAGAGAGAGAGAGAGAGAGAGAGAGAGAGAGAGAGAGAGAGAGAGAGAGAGAGAGAGAGAGAGAACCTGGAAAAGCTGACATGATTCTTGCCCCATGATCCAGAATGGAAGTAGAGAACAGGGCCACAGAAATGCCTGAGTTTCCCCATGTCTTCATTGCTAGGGCTCAGCCAATCTGACCAATGCAGAATGGGTGGCGATTAGTTAGTAGCTGTCATGATCTAAGCTCCTTGGTGGACCAGGATCCCATTGCGGAGCTAGCAGGAGTCATAGGCTCACTGGCCATGCGGGCCTTGGCTACTGTTTGTCCCATTCCTGACACTGGCACACTGGCTCATCAGTGTAATTCTGCCAGAAGCTCTGCCCCAGGCCTGGCTAGGTCTTCTCTCATTGTTTCATCCTAGGTCTGTCCATATCGTCATGGTGCTGCACTCTAAGCCAGGACAAGGATGGTCTGCAGACCATCCTGCCAAACTCGGGGATTTGGAGTGGCATCACACAGTGCTTTGTTTGTTGTTGATTCTTGGCTGTCATCCAAATGATATCTTGTACGTAGGCTCCCAGTTGCCAATTCTTGCCTTCTCTGAATTTTAATTTTGGTGAAACATGTTGGTTTTTATCCAAGTATTTTTTCCTTATCTCACTTACCTCCATTATTCTGAAGGACTCTTGTCAAATATTGCAGGGAAGACCTCATTGTGTCTAGATGGACATGAAAGGGCACCTGGTGCCTTTGTATAGCAATATCAGCTGCCCTGGTGTGTCTTTGTTCCCCTGGTTTAGCAGGCATCCAGGTGGGCCAGTCATCCACCTTGCACAAATAAGCAATTGCCCCATCTACTGGACACAAGTGAACACTGCAATCAGGGTTTTCAAAATGGTTTCACATCCCCCAGTATTGTGGGATAAAGTAGCAAATTCCTGGTAGGCCATTATTGTCTCTTCCTGGAAGAGCTCTGTCTTTTACTTTTTACTAGAAAGCAATAAGACATTCAGTTATAATCATGAGTGCATTGGAGTGAGGGTGCAAGTATTTTTCCTTTACTGCTAATCAGTGCAGGATCATCTAGGCATTGCTGTCTCTTAGTGATTGCAAGCATGTTTTAGAAATGCCATAGACTATACAGTTCATCTCAAACCCACTCCTGGACCCCATGAATCTGTATTTCTCAAAAGACACACTCAGTAAACTGCTGGTCTAGCAAGCACTCCTGTTCATGCTGTAAACCAGGAAGGATCCGCACTTACAGATGACAAACTAGAGTTCAGAAATGGTCACAAACCAAAAACCAAGGTCAAGAACAAGAGTTGGTACTGAGGACAGAGATGGAAAGAAAATCCCGACAGTCAGAGAGGCAGAATGGAGATAAAAGGGCAATGACCAATGGCCACTCTTACAGGCATGGCTAAATGGGTGTGTCACGTGTTAGCAATCTAATATTCCCATCACACATAGAGGAATCTGATTTGGGAGGTGAAACTATTCATTATTCCCGGCCTTGGCAACCCAAGGAAAGCATTTCCTTCTGTGTTTATTTTATAGCTGAATTTCACCCCCAAAAAAGAAATTCATATACATTTTAAAACTGTACCTTGTTTATTATGTAGTAATCACATAATCTTCAAACCAATATTAACCATGCCATGTGAATCTTTACAAGACATATTGTTACATCATATCTGATTAGGTGATGTAATTATCCGGTCTTGAGAAAATATGAATATTTGACACAATGTCAGTGAAATTTCAGGGACATCTTTACAAAGCAACAGATTCAGGAAACTTCATCCTTAAATGTTTTCTCCACAATGGTGACCATCTTCTGTCTTCACAGTTGTACAAAGAGCTACATGAGAATCACACTGATTCCACACAGAAAAAAAGAAGTTGTTATATACTAGTTAGGATGAGACTTTTCATGGCACAACACTCTCCATACAAGCTTTCCTCATGAACTGAAAGTTTAAATGTGCCAAAAGAATTTCTCACAATGATTATGCCCAGGCTGCCCCGTCACAAAGATTGCAAAAACAGTCACAGTGTATAGGATGTGAAGGTTCAGGGATTTTACTATTGTGCTCAGATGAACCGTATTTTCCTCATCACTTCCAGTCCTCGTGAAAGCCTGTCAAGCTAACTAGTGTCCAACAAGTGCTTAGTTATCAATTTCCTGGGTGATTGTAACTGAATATGGAAGGGTCATTGAAGGGAGAATTATGTTTTCTATAATGGGGACAATGTCTGGCTCTCACAAGCAAGGAAGCGATTTTCAATGGAGCGGTATACTCTATGACCTTATTTCCTTGTGTCCAGGAGAGGGCACTTAACTTTGTTCTCATTGCATCTGTCCCAGATCCTCTCCACGGCTGTTACTGTTGGAAAGTAAGGCGCACAGTTTCTCTACTTGGTGTGAACAGGGGCAGAACAGCTCACTCTGATGTGGATTCTCCTGTCCCCAATGAACTCCCAAGGACACAGTGCAGTTACAACACTTTCACAAGCACCACAGTTCAGGCCCCCATAGTAAGAACAGGCACTGGAAGTTAACAAGACCTATGCCACACCAGGGTTTGCGGGCCAATGCTCAGCTCAGGTCCCACGGAGCACAGGGCTCTCCTGTTACACAGCTTGGCACTGGCTCACTACCTACACGAATTGAGTGTGCTACATCTTCTCTCCCAGGGCAGCTTCTAAGAATGGAAGGGCTTCCACCAATTCTTCTTCCTCTTCCCGTAATCCCCATGGCTGTCCACAGCCAGGTCCCACAGAGGAGGGTGATCCCAGCCTGGGAGCGGAAGGTCCTGGGCTTCTCCTTCCCACCCTGGACTCTGTGCCTCAGCAGGAGCTCTGCACTCCCCTTTTCCCATGGCTGGAGTCTCTTTCAAGGAGGTCAGCACATGGTCCTGGCTCCTGGAGCTCCTGACTTCAAGTAAGTCCAGAAATGTGTGAATGCCTTGTGCAGTGCTGACCCAGGAGTCCGCTTGGGGATTCCTGAGGGCCTGTGGAACGGCTCTGGGGTCCAAGCCATTGTTACTCTGTCCAGGTTTGACACAGTGTCCACATCCTGTGTGCTCCCGAGGGAATGATCCTTGATGAGTCCCACACGGCTCCAGTGGTGCAGTATTCCTGCCTCTGCTCCAAGTTTGCTTTAAGGCCTCTCTTGGGGCATTTTTGGTGGCAAATTCTTCGTGTCTCTGATGGCCTTGGAACTGAGCAGTGTGATCCTCATCCAACTCAGAGCTGCTTACTTCATTGGAACAGTTGGGCCACAGATCTTGTGGTCTGACACAGAAGTATCTGTGGGTGAGAGGAGTGGAAACCACTCAGTTTCACATCATGACCAAGAAACGGGTTGGCTGTGGGCTAGCTCTTCTAATTCAATATTGTTTCTATATCATGGAGCCATTTTTAGGAATTTAAATTCCTTGCAACTTTATAGAAAGCTTAAGAAGAGCTCCACAGGTGGAGAACAGAAACGGACAAGATATTTTATGGAATGTTAATGTCAAAACTAAGGGACAGAACTCTCCTCTAAGATGAAAAGAAAATTTTACGCACTGAAGATGCATCTCTCCATGCAATGGTATGCAAACATTAAAATGAGAAGTGTGAAGTTGGTAGGAGCATAAAAATTGCTGTGAGGGGAGCTATATGTACCACCATTCAGACCCCAAATCTGCACAGTCAGAATTGGCCTTCCAACCATTGAGTATGGTGTCCTTAGGACCTATGAACATTTTCCCTTCTGCTTGAACCACCCATTGTTGTGTTACTTAAACCTAATTTTCTTCCTTCTCTTTTTGTTGAGACGGTGATAATGATTCTCTCCACATGGCCACTACATTTGAAGTAGTCCTGGCTGGTCTGAAATTTAGGGCCCTTCAGCTTCAGGTTCTCTAGTGTGGGTGTGGCAGGTGTGCAACAGCAGGAGTGGAAGAGGATATATTTTCTGAACAGAGCCAAACACCACGTGATTGTGGCCCTGTAGCACCTACACGTGCATGGGTAGAGTATTTGTTAAGGCAGCGAGGACGTCAGTTAATTTCTGTCCCCTTGCTTGGGATTTACTTTACGATTCTCTTTTCCTTTTTTCTTTTTCGGTCGCAGGGATCTAAGGCAAGTCCCTATGCTTGTGAAGCAAGTGGAGGAACCACTGAGTCACTTTACATTTTCCTGAACTGCAACACAAACCTCAGACATCTGACTGCTGTGACTGGTTGGATTGCATTCCTAAATCCCATTTCAGCTAAATTCTGAAAATCCAGATTTTGTTCCTTCACATTCTTTCGGGGAGTGTATATTGGATCTACACCAGATGTAGTCTCAGAGACTGAAAATGACCTAGCCATGTTCTGACTATTGAGCAAAACTTTGAAAATGTAGGACACACACAGGTCCTCTGGGATCCAAATCTCAGGAAATTCACTCTGAAGAGTGCTGTGGCTTGAACACCAGGCCAGCTAAATGCACTGAAGGGCTTCCTCACCTTTATTACCATGGTTATGATTATTATATTAATGTATTGCTAATGGCCATTCATTTCATTGCATATTGGTTTTCAAAAAGGTTTTGATGGCATTATTTTTGAACAAGAGTTACTTCCTTGGTCTTTCAAAGTGACGTAAAAATAGCAGATTTCTCAATGTGGACAAGTGTTTGTTCAGCCTTACCTTTGTATCTTTTTGATGCCCTTGTGCTCCATCTGGCTGAGTTTTTGTCACCACCTTGAAAAAAGGAAAGAGGAGAGAACATCATGAATTGCATAGTAGCAGGATTCAGTTATGTTTTCTTCCCTTAATGGCTCAACAGGACGAGTTCCAAAATTGAGCAAAGGATAGCCGATGGATCTATAGCACCCTGGAAACCCAGAACCATGTAAGCTCTCTAATATGGCCAATATAGGCTTCTCTAACATCACTGACACTTGTCTATTGTAGAACCTGTCTCTGACACTATGACTTATGTGTTCTTTTCCCATTTGCACAGAGGAGCAAAGTATGGGTGCAAGAATGCTAGACAGTAAAGGGCCTATCTTCTGTCTCATCTGTTGCCTCCTGTGGTGCACCCAGGGCCCTTCCTGAGCTCAGCCCGCTTCACAGCAGCAGGAGTTGCAAGAGGCTTTGAGATGTCTCCTTGCTACAGGCCTGATGAACTGCTTCAGTGAGTGTCCCCAAAGACATAATGACATCTTGGCCACTCCTCTTTATCTCACTTCCCAGGTGCTAAGAAGGGAGCAGGCCTCCTTGCCACACGTTCTACCAACAATGCTCAAGACAACAGATTCAACGGACCATACAATTCAATGGAAACCTTCCTTTCTTCTCTGTTATATCAGTAGAATTACTAGACAAAGAGTTATAACAGAACTGTGCAAACACATATGACTTTGCACAGTTGACTTACAATGGCCACCTGCAGAGACAGATGGGGAAGAGTGCAGAGGCTCTGTCTTCCCACTGGAGACCTGAGGATTTAGTCAAAGATCTGGATGTCACTCCTGTGTCCTCTGTGAGCGTAGTGCGTATCCAGAGGGTAATTGGTCTGTGGTGGAGACTGCAGAGTCTGCTCATAAAGCAGAAGGGTGCTCACTGGAAGCTAAAGCAGATGTATAAGGCAGGAGATGACCTCCAAGGTGAGCACTCTGATCCTCAAAGGAACAGAAGCAGCAGTGTCCTTCTTCCCTTCACTTTTATACCTTCCAGAGCAAGAGCTGCCCTAGGGTGAGTCAATCCCTACCTAGGAGGAGGCCGCCCCTATCTAGTATGAGTCCGCCCCTCCCTAGGGGGCATCCGTCCCTACCTAGGGTGGATATTGTAGGCCCTAGGGACTGGAGTTATATATGCTTATCTTACTCCACCTGTCAATTGGACAAAAACCAGCAACCATCAAGACTCACCCTTTGGCTACTTGACAGCCAGATGTATTTCCTGAATCAGACTACAGATACAAGGACAAGATTCTAGTTTTGCTTACCTGGTTAGTGGTAACATGTAGACCAGCAGAAAAGCACTGATTCTGTATCCAGAAGTTTAGGCAAGTTTTCTGTGAGTGAGGCTTGCTGTTAACATTTCATAACTTTACCATCATAACATAGCTTTCATAATCCTGATAAAGCAGTGTTAAGATAGCAATAGTCTAATTACAATCCTCATTTCAGGATCTTGTATGGGGTTTGAACCCACCTTTTATTGACCATTTTATATTGGCTTGGCCTTTCAGCAAATACCTGAGCACGTACTGGTCCTTTCCCCGGTGGAGTGACACCTACATTGATTCCTGGTGGTTCTGGGCCATTGGTCATTCTGCCTGGATTAGGTTCTTTTAGTTTCCATTTGACTTTCATAATGGGGCATGGTAATACTAAGAGATACCCTCAGTATATCCAGCTATCCAAGGATATTCTTGATTTTTGGCATTGTGGAGTTGTAGTCCAATTTCTGACTCTGAGTCTGGGTCTATCACCCCAGGAATTCTTCCAGGTCATTGGTTACAGCCAGGGAATCTGTAAAGAGTGACACATCTAGCCATTTCTGCTTCCAAAGAAAATGTATTACCCTGTCCAATGCCCAGAGTTTGGCTACTGTGATGACTTACATTCATCACTGTCCTTGAGGGATATCCTGAAAGGAGCTAAAATGCTTCTGCTGTCCACTTTTGCGTAGTGCCTGCTTAACATACAGAGCCATTGCAAACCAGTCCATATTCTTCATGGTGACAGCTCTCTCTCTTCCTTTGTCTCTCCATGTCTCTGCCTGCCTGCCTGCCTGCCTGCCTGTCTGTCTGTCTGTCTGTCTCTCTGCCAGCTTTTGGTCTGACTGTTACTGAGCACTTTTGCTTCACTTTGCCCTTAGCGCCTTCTGTTGTTGTCTTAGAGACAGCCCCGTGGGCTGGAAAGATGAGCCCAATAAACTCCTGCTTTCAAGTGTGTGTGGTTTTATGTCTCAGGAACAAGAGGTGGCATAACAAACCTAGAGTGCCTAAGGTCTGCTTCTGTATCCCTCTGAGAAATATATTCAGATATCAGAATACATTGCAGGTTCACATGTCTTTGGGATTTCAGCCCTCTGGTGTGCAGTCAGAGCGGTGCAGAGAAAACTGAGTACTGCTCTCCCATTCTAGCCCTCTTCTTTGGAATCACAAGATACCTTAGTATAGGAGAGTCATTTGTTAGTGTCTGCAATGTAACGTTCATGTCTTCTTTTAAATGGAGATAAAGCAAATGTCATTCTTTGTTGGGTCTCATTGAATTTTGATTTAGAAATGTGTATGTGTGTTTGTGTGTGTGTGAGTGTGTGTGTGTGTGTGTGTGTGTGTGTGTGTGTGTGTGCCTGGAAAAGCTGACATGATTCTTGCCCCATGATTCAGAATAGAAGCAGTGAGCAGGGCCTCAGAAATGACTGAGTTTCCCCATGTCTTCATTGCAAGCACTCAGCCAATCTGACCGATGCAGAATGAGTGGTGATGATTCAGTGGCTGTCATGCTCTAAGCCCGTTGGTGGAACAGGATCCCATTGAGTAGCTAGCGGCTGTCATAGACTCACTGGCCATGTGGGCTTTGGCTACTGGTTATCCCAACTCCTGACATTGGCACGCTGGCTGCTTGGTGTAATTCTGCCAGAAGCTCTGCCCCAGGCCTGGCTAGGTCTTTTCCCATTGTTTCATCCTAGCTCTGTCCATATCGTCATGGTGCTGTACTCTAAGCCAGGACAAGGATGGTCTGCCGTCCATACAGCCAAACTCTGGCATTTACAGTGCCATCACACAGTGCTTTGTTTGTTGTTGATTGTTTGGCTGTCATCCAAATGATATCGGGTACTTGGCTCCCAGTTGCCAATTCTTGCCTTCTCTGATTTTTAATTTTGGTGAAACATATTGGTTTTTATCCACGTATTTTTTCCTTACCACATTTACCTCCATTATTCTGAAGGACTCTTGTCTAATCTCCCTGGAAATCCCTTATTCTGTCTAAAAGGACATGAAAGGAAACCTGGGGCCTTTTGTACAGCAACATAGGCTGCCCAGGTGTGTCCTCGTTCCCCTGGCTTAGCAGTCATCCAGGTGGGCCAGTCATCCACCTTGCACAAAGAGGCCATAGCCCCATCTACTGGACACAGGTGAACACTGACCTCATGGTTTTCAAAGATGGTTTCACATCTTCCAGGAGTGTGGGAAAAAAATATCACATCCCTGGTAGGTAGTTATTGCCTCTTCCTTGAAGTGCTCTGTGAGGTTCACTCTTTACTAGAAGAGAGTAAGACATTCAGTATAATCATGCGTGCATTGGAGTGAGGGTGCAAGTATTTTTCCTTTACTGCTAATCAGTGCAAGGTCGTCTAGGCATTGCTGTCTCTTGGTGCTTGCAAGAGTGTTTCAGAAATGACACAGACTGTACAGTTCATCTCAAGCCCACTCCTGGACCCCTTGAATCTGTATTTCTCAAATGGCAAGCTCAGTAATCTGCTGGTCTAGCAAGCACTGCTGTTAATGCTGGAAAACAAGAAGGATCTGCACTTACAGATGACCATCCAGAGTTCAGAAATGGTCACAAACAAAAAACCAAGGTCAAGAACAAGACTTGATACTGAGGACAGAGATGGGAAGAAAATCCCAACAGTCAGAGAGGCAGAATGGAGATAAAAGGGAAATGACCAATGACCACTCTTAGTAGGCATGGAAAAATGGGTGTGTCATGTGTTAGTAACCTAATATTCCCATCACACATAGAGGAATCTGATTTGTGAGGTGAAACTATTCATTACTCCCTGCCTTGGCAACCCAAGGGAAGAATTTCCTTCTGTGTTTATTTTATAGCTGAATTTCACCTTGAAAAAGGAAATTCATATATATTTTAAAACTGTATCTTATTTATTATGTAGTAATTACATAATCTTCAAACAAAACCAATATTCACCATGCCATGTGAATCTTTACAAGACATATTGTTCCATCACATCTGATTAGGTGATCTGATTATCAGGTCTTGAGAAAATATGAATATTTGACACAATGTCAGTGAAATTTCAGGGACATCTTTACAAAGCAACAGATTCAGGAAACTTTCATGCTTAAATGTTTTCTCCACAATGGTGACCATCTTCTGTCTTCACAGGTGTACAAAGAGCTACATGAGAAACACACTGATTCTTCACACAGAGAAAAAGAAGATGTTATATTCTAGTTAGGATGAGACTTTTCATGGCACAACACTCTCCATACAAGCTTTCCTCATGAACTTAAAGTTCAAATGTGCCAAAAGAATTTCTCATAATGATTCTGCAGAGGCTACCTAGTCACAAAGGAGATTTCAAAAACAGTCACACTGTATAAAATGTGAAGGTCCAGGCATTTTACTAATGTACTCAGATGAACCATTTTTTTTCTGGTCACTTCCCGTCCTTGTGAAAGCCTGTCGAGCTCACTAGTGTCCAACAAGTGGTTAGTTATCAACTTTCAGGGTGATTTTCCCTGAATATGGAAGGGCCATTGGAGGGGCAATTACCTTTTCTATAATGGGGACAATGTCTGGCTCTCACAAGCAAGGAAGGGATTTTCAATGGAGGGTTATATTCCATCAATGTATTTCTTTGAGTCTAGGAGAGGGGACTTTGTTCTCATTCCATCTGTACCAGATCCTCTCCATGGCTGTGACTGTTGGAAAGTAAGGCGCACAGTTTCTCTACTTTCTATGAACAGGGGCAGAACAGCTCACCCTGATGTGGATTCTCCTGTCTCCAATGAGCTCCCAAGGACACAGTGTGGTTACAACACTTTCCCAAGCACCACAGCTGAGGCCCTCATAGTAAGAACAGGCCCTGGAGGTAAACAAGACCTATGCCCCACCAGGGTGTGCTGGCCAATGCTCAACTCCGGTCCCAGGGAGCACGGTGCTCTCCTCTTACTCAGCTTGGCACTGGCTCACTACCCACACGAACTGAGCGTGCTACATCTTCTCTCCCAGCGAATCTTCTAAGAATGGAGGAGCTTCCACCACCTCTTCTTCCTCTTCCCGTAATCTCCATGGCTGTCCACAGCCAGCTCCCATAGAAGAGGGTGATCCCAGCCTCGGAGCGGAAGGTCCTGGGCTTGTCCTTCCCACACTGGACAGGAGCTCTGCACTCCCCTTTTCCCAAGGCTGGAGTCTCTTCCAAGGAGGGCAGCACATGGTCCTGGTTCCTGGAGTTCCTGACATCAAGTAAGTCCAGAAATGTGTGAATGCCTCGTGCAGTGCTGCCCGACAAGCCCGCTTGGGGTTTCCTGAAGGCCTGTGGAGTGGCTCTGGGGGCCCATGCCATTGTTGCTCTGTCCAGGGTTGTCACAGTGTCCACATGCTTTGTGCTCCTGCGGAAATGATCTTTGGTGAGGCCCACAGGGCTCCAGTGGTGCAGCATTCCTGACTCTGCTCCAAGATTGCCTCAAGTCCTCTCTTGGGGCATTTTTGGGGGCAAAGTCTTCCTGTCTCTGATGGCCTTGAAACTGAGCAGTGTGATCCTCATCAACTCAGAGCTGCTTACTTCATTGGAACAGTTTGGGCACAGATCTTGTGGGTGAGAGGAGTGGAAGCCACTCAGTTTCACATCATGACCAAGAAACCTGCTGGCTGTGGCTAGCTCTTCTGATTCAATATTGTGTCCATATCAAGGAGACATTTTTAGCAATTTAAATTCCTTGCCACATTATAGAAAGCTTAAGAAGAGCTCCACAGGTTGAGAACATAAAAGGACAAGATATTTTATGGAATGTTAACGTCAAAACTAAGGGACAGAACTCTCCTCAAAGATGAAAAGAAAGTCTTAAGGGAGCAGGCCTCCTTTCCACAGGTTTTACGAAGATATGCTCAAGAAAACAAGTTCAACGGACCATACAATGCAATGGAAACTTCCCCTCCCTTTCTGTTGTATCAGTTGAATTACTAGACAAAGAGTTATAACAGAACTGTTCAAACACATATGACTTTGGACAGTTGACGTACAATGGCCACTCACAGAGACAGATGGACAAGAGTGCAGAGGCTCTGTCTTCCCACTGGAGACCTGAGGATTTAGTCAAAGATCTGGATGTCACTGCTATGTCCCCTGTGAGTGTAGTGCATATACAGAGGGTGATTGGTCTGTGGTGGTGACTGCAGAGTCTACTTGAAAAGCAGAAGGGTGCTCACTGGAAACCAAAGTGGATGTATAAGGCAGGAAATGACCTCCAAGGTCAGCACTCTGATCCTCAAAGGAACAGAAGCAGTAGTGTCCTTCTTCCCTTTCCTTTTATACCTTCCAGAGCAAGAGCTACCCTAGGGTGAGTGCACCCCTACCAAGGAGGAGGCCGCCCCTACCTAGGAGGAGTCCGTCCTACCTAGGGTTGTCTGTCCCTACCTAGAGTGGATATTGTAGGCCCTAGGGCCTGAAGTTACATATGCTTATCTTACTCCAGCTGTCAAGTGGACAAAAACCAGCAACCATCAAGACTCACCCTTTGGCTACTTGACAGCCAGATGTATTTCCTGAATCAGACTACAGATACAAGGACAAGATTCTAGTTTTGCCTACCTGGTTAGTGGTAACATGTACACCAGCAGAAAAGCACTGATTCTGTATCCAGAAGTTTAAGCAAGTTTTCTGTGAGTGATGCTTGCTGTTAACATTTCATAACTTGACCATCATAACATAGGTTTCATCCTGAAGAAGCAGTGTTAAGATAGCAATAGTCCAATTACAATCCTCATTTCAAGAGCCGGTCATTGGCTTTGAGCCCACCTTCCATTGTCCATTTTTTATTGGCTTGGACTCAGCCAATACCTCAGCAGGGATTGGTCCTTTCCCTGGTGGAGTGACACCACCTTGATTCCTTGTGATTCTGGGCTATTGATCATTCAACCTGGATTAGGTTCTTGTAGTTTCCCTTTGACTTTCATAATGGGGCATGGTAATACCAAGAAACACCCTCAGGATCTCCAGCTATCCAAGGATATTCTTGATTTTTGGCATTGTGTAGTTGTCGTCCAATTTCTGCCTATGATTCTGGGTCAATCACCCCAGGAATTCTTCCAGATCATTGGTTACAGCCCAGGAATCTCTACAGGGTCACACATCTAGCCATTTCTGCTTCCAGGGAAAATGTATTACCAGGTGCAATACCCAAAGTCCGGCTACTGTAATGATTTCCATTCACCACTGTCCTTGAGGGATATCCTGAAAGGAGCTAAAATGCTATGGCTATCCACAGTCAGGTAGTGCGTGCTTAACATACAGAGCCATTGCATACCATTCCTAGCCTCCTCTTTCTCTGAATGCTCTTCTTGTGATTCTTCCCATGAGGTCCAACCTACATGGTGGAAAGCCCAAGGCAGTAGACCAGGTATAGGAGTCATAGACATCTGGGAAACTTCCCCTTGGTACTTCCTGTTTGCCTCTGGAACTGGTCTCCTTTGCTCGTGAATATACCATGTAATTTAAAAAAAGGCTGATGATGTTGATATACAACCATATGACTCAGGGCATGTGATAGCACCCCCTTCATGATAGGCACCTGAGGTGCCTGGTGACGTGATATTCCACGATCAAGTGCTCAGTTTCCACTCCACCCAGTAGCAGTCCTAGAGGTGTTTCTTAAAAAGAGAGTAAATTTCTGCAATGTTGTAAAGTCCTAATGCCCTTTCCTGTTTTTCATCTATTGTAGAACACCAGAGACTCCAAGTTCCATCTCTACCAGCCAGTGATACTTCAAGTATCACTAGATCTTCTGTTCAAATAGATCCAGTGGCAGATATCTTTGCCAATGCTCTTTCTCTCACTTTCCTGTTACCTTCACGTGAACAGGCCTCCTCTGCACCTTGTTGGACCAGCATTTAACCAAATCTACAGGGCCACCAGATCATGTGAGCCAAAATTACCCTTCCCTCCTGATACGTATGCACTTGTGCTACTGTGCCAGATGACTTGCAAAAACAAATGGAGCAATGGGTTTATTTAGGTCATGGTTTCAGAGGTTTCAGTCCATGATTCCTTTTCCCATGGCTCTGGCCCTGTTTGTCAAAGGCATCATGGCAGGAAGCACTTATCAGCACAAATCTAGTCCCTTCATGGAAGTCAGTGTCTTTCTCTGTGCTCCTGTAGATGACTCCATTACTGAGGCAGCGGGAATCCAGTTTTGATTCCTGAACTCTGTTGTCTTGCAGGTCAAAGAAACATGTCTGGATTTCTTGGCAAAGAGAGACTCAGTTTTCCTCTGCACAGTGTCCCTTGCATTATGTCACACTGGATCCCACCCACACCATTTAACTCCAAACACAATTTCTTCATGTGAAACTGGTCTCTTTAATCTATCTGGAAAATCATAAAAAGTTCATGTGCAATAACCTGTTGTCAGCCATCATTTTGAATCCCCATGCTTTCAAAATTGATTAAGAGTAAGACTTTCTTAGTTATTGACATAGAACAGATATCACATGATAATGACGAACTTGAAGAGAAATCATACCTAGGAACAATGCGGTAAAGACTTCAGTTGTCATGAGTGCTTGCCAAGGTATGAGGAGAGTCACATGACAGAGAAAACATACCATTTTTCCCATTAAGTTTATTGGTACATTCAACATGATGACATTTATCATTGGTGTCTTGTAGCTTTACTTGATCTATCTTGGTTCTTGTTTGCTCCTTATATTGCTGTCCTCCCTTCAGCCCCTTCACCTTCCCTTATTTACAAAGATTTTGTTTGGATTTTTTCATATTTTTTCTTGTCTCTTCTTTCCTGTCCTCTCTGCTTCCCACTTCCCCATTAGCCATTTTCTTCCATTTTACATACCATTCACGGAATGTGGAAAATCAGTCAGATCTCTTTAAAAATCACTCAAGACATAAATGATATTTCACACTAGTGACAGACATGAATCTCAGATGCATGGAAAGACTTTTTCAGTTTCTACTGGTGTCTGAAACATGAAAGAATTCCTGCTGTATAGAAGTCATATGATTGTGTGAAACATGTCAAGGCTTCCACACATTTTAGGACCAGCGCAAGACATAAAAGGATTCACACAGAAGACAGAATGTGACATTGCAAAACATTTTTCATTGATACTGGTTCTTTTAAAGTTTATGAATGATCACAATGGAAAGATGAAATGAATTCATTTGGCCATGATTTTAGAGGTCATGGAAAAGACTTTGCAGAGTCTGGGCATTTTTAATCCCAGAAAAGGATTCACGCAGCAGAGAACCCCCAGGAGTTCAAATGGCATGGAAAAGTTTTCATGTATTATAGGTCATCACAAGATGGGACAGAATTCACATGAGAGGGAAATTGTATAACTGCAAAGAACACAGGAACTCCCTTAAAGACTATAGTTCTTAGAGAGTTCTTGAAAGGATTAGCACTACAGAGAAACTGCAGAAGTATAATGAATATAAGAAAACCTTGAGGTTTCTAACAACTTGTGAATATATGGAAGGATTCACAGTAAAGAGAAACCCTGTACATATAAACAGTGTGGGAAAGTCTTCATGGATGTCAGTGGTTTTGAGTCCATCAAAGAGTCACACTGGAGGTAGTCAGTGATTGTTATTTTCAGTATCTACCCCTACATCTCTTCCAGTTCCTTTGGAGCTTGTGTATTGTGGGCGTTACGAAGTCCAGAAACTGACACACAGAAGGGAAACTCCAGAAGTCGAGTGAGTATGGTAGGAATGTGGAAAGGAATGAGGGAAAGCCTTTGGGCAGTTTTGTTCTTCTTAAGTCCATGTATAGAATTCTACTGGGTAGATAGTGATTCTTTGAGGCCATGGGGGAAAGCATTGGCTTGGATTTCCACACTTTTGTTAATATATTCGCTAGAGCTAAATCCCATGCTCAGCATCACTTTTTAAAAATTTATTTATTCATTTTCTTTTTGTTCTTTTGAAACAGGGTCTCACTATGTAGTTGAGACTAACCTGGAACTCACTATGTAGCCCAGGCTGGTCTCGAACTAAGGGCAATCCTCCTACTTCAGCCTCCAGAGTGCTGGAATTAAGGGCATGGGCCACCATGCCCGGCTATTTAGCTTCACTTTTGATAGCTTTGACCTGTAGCCTTCGTTCTTTTATACAGTAGTGAAACTGGACTGAATATTCTTAAAATCATAAATCATCTCATAACTCCATTCAAATTTTAATTTTTCTCTCTGTCACTGCACAAATGTTCACAGGCCCATCCTGGTGACATTTTTGGCATCACTCAGCTGTGTTTGAGAAACTAGTATGTTTGCATGAGAAGAGAGATGCAGATTTTAGAAAGAAAACTTATACTCCCAAGTGAAGCACTGTATCATGTTTCCAAACTGGTTTCTTTCCAGCCAATTATTTGAATTCTAGAAATGATAAATCCCATGTGGATTGTTTGAAAAGAGCTGCCTTGTGTGGTCCTGAGAGCTGAGAGCTTGTGTCTAAGATCCATCTACAAAGTCCAGTTGTACCACTTTTATTCCATGTGAATCTAGCTTCTTTCCTGACAGGGTGAGAATACTTTGGTTGTGATTTCTTTTATGAAATCTGTGCTACCTTTTCTTTTCATCTTCCTCCACCCCACCATGCTCTGACTTCTACCTTCTCTAAGAGCCTTAAGATTCCTGGCTCTTGTCGCCCAGATCCACAGCCAGGGAAGCCCATGCATGGCCACCATCTGGACACTGTGTATGGGGCTTGAAGGGAGATGTGAGTCAACTGAGCAGGCAGGAGCAATTTTGCTATATAAACTCCAACAACAAATTCAGAGCCGCTTGACCACAATGACACAAGGGGAGGTCATAGTCCTCTCTTTTGGCTGGAAAGGTATTTACAATGCTCCTGGTTTGTGTGGTTTGCTATGTCTTAAATTTGGAGTATGTGCTTCTAAGCCTGGCTTATGTTAGACCTGTATGTAGGCTTTTGGAAGTTTCCTGATCTGGATATTTTCAGTAATGGGGGACTGCTAAATTGCAGCTATTGCTGGATCAGGAGATGAACTAATTAAGGGAAATGACTGTTTACCTGTAACAGAACTGAGAACCACGATTATGTATAGTGTAGACCTTTTGTTTCTCTTTCAGGAATGCAAGTAGATGATCAAGAAGAACCATGCCAGTCTCATCAACTTCCCGTTTCAGGTGCCTTGCTCCCATGGCTGGACCAGGTTAGTGAGCAGAGGGTTTGTGTAGAATTATGCACCAGAGGTTTCTGGTGAGATGGACCTGGGAGTGGCACATATCACTGTGGCCCCCAGTGCCCTCTTACAATGAAGCACTTGGTCACACCTGACTGGTAGGCAGCCAGGAAATACCATGTGCTAGGAGCCAGAGAGAAGAGAAAAGAGAGACTGGACACTCCACATTCTCTGCCACATGAGGTCCATAGATAACTGAGCTGACTGCTTGCTTCACTTTACTTCCACTGTGTCCTCAGCTTCTCAATCCTCAAGCACCCTTTCCTCATGGAGGCACATGTTGCAATGCGAGGGACACATTAACCTGACAGGAAGCATTTTAGCAGGTCCTGCGCTTGATTTGGAATCTCTTGCAGGAAGCTCATTCCTAAGGCCACCTCTGCAGAGACCCATGCTGGGGAGAGAGGAAGCACTGAGAAAAAGCTGTTACCAAGGGACCTTATTTTTAACCTCCACACCTCTGGACAGAGGAGCCTGATGCATTGCCACCACCTCATTTGCATCCTTGCACTACTCTTCCAACTGTTACTGTGCCTCTGTTTCCCCTACCTAAGGTGAGATAACAGCCACACCCACCTCATATGGTACAGTGAAGACTCAAAGAGATGAGTTACATAGAGGTTTTAGGCCTGTGTGGGGTACTTTTGCACTCACGAAACATCATTCCTTTGTGCTTCATTGTTATAATTTTAACTCATTTGGGTTTCTTCCTTTTGTTTCACAAGCCACAGAGAACTGAGTGCTGTTGACCACTTGCAGTACACGATGCCATTCAATCCCACAGTGCTTTCTTCAGTGACAGAGTCCGGTGGACCTATGAGTGCCGCGCAATGAGAAGTTGTATTTGTTAGGACAGAGAAACAGTATTTAAACTGTAGCCTCAGGGTAAATCTTTTTTCAGTACATTTGGCCGAAAAGGACAGGTTTAGCACACCCTCAGAATCCAAGCAGCCCACAGTCCACATGAAGACATCTGTTTCCCTTTTTATATTTGTAATGGTGTCAAATGTGCTCTGAAATTTGGTGAACATTTTAGATTAACTGATTGATGTTAATACAGCATGTTCCATTGCACACCGGTTATGTATAAAAACCTCACATACATCTTACTGAATTTGAGTCAAAGAAGAAAAAAATTAAGAAAAACATTCAACCTAGATTCAAGATGGCTTTTGTATTTCCCCAAATCTAGCTCTTTCTGAGATGTTGAGGCCTGTGAACACTTGATGATCACAGGCTGCATTTCAGCAGTATTGCCCCAGAGTCTGCCAGGTGAACAGAGTAGGTCTCTGCCTGTGACATTTCCCTGCCCATTTTTATCCTCTTAGTTGGCGATTTCACTGGGGCCCACGAATCAGATTTTTCTTTTCCATAATTTTAAAGGACATTAAGAGAAGGAATAGAAAGAGATACAATCAAAAGACTGTATGAATTGGATTAAAATATTTTAGAAAATCACAAAATTCTTAGGAGAAACATTTCCCTTCCAATATTTGTTTTCTGTAATTTCAGAGAAAATTGTTCTTTAAAAACACAAAGAAACAAACCCCCATCCTAACTGCAAGGTAGAATTGAATGAACACATTTCTCTCTCCCTTTGTGTGTGTGTGCATAAACCCACGTGTGTACTGTGCTAAAACTATCTGGGTCCCATTAGACCCAGCTATTCCTCTGCTGGGTCTCTTCCCAATAGCATTAAAAGAGTCATACCAGGGCAATATATGCTCACCAAAGCTTTTAGCGGCAGAGGGTGTAACAGCTAAAACTTGGAAACAGCCCACCCTACTGCCCATCACCTGGAGAGCAGATAAAGAACATGCAGTTCTTCAAATAAAAGGGAGTTCTGTTCAGCATAAAGAATGAGAAATTAGTGATATTTATGGCTATGTGGGTGCACATGAGGCCATACTCTGAAGTGAAATTAGTAAGTCACACATGATTAAATACCGAATGATGACTCTGCTGTGAAAAAGTAAAAGTGAAAATGATGTATAAGTGACATTGTATAATGGGAAGAAAAGTCTAAATGAGTAGAAGTCATGCAGTCAGCATCAACAATCAAAAACAGAGTGGAAGATGACAGATTGTGGTAGGCATTATTCTGAGTCCTTTATACATTGAAGTCAAAGCCCAACCAGAGCCATGTTTATAGTAAAGAAGCCCTTCAGTCTAGGGGTTTTACCCTCCAGAGAAGAGACATAGAAGGAATGGGGGGAGGATACGGAGAGAGGAGAGAAGAACAGGTTAGAAATAGGGCTAGAGCACCCAGGGAGATCATTCAAACAGAGAGAAACTCGTGAAGACTGGAGAAAGACAGAAAAGGGCGGAACAAAAACAAGAACGGAAGATACTAACAACAACCTAACTAAATTTGTGTTCACGAAAAGGACAACTCTCAGTGCAGGTGAATTTCCTGGTTACTGCAAGTCAGAGGGGATGGAAAGCACTGCAGGAGCCTCAGACCCAAGGCAAGAGTAAGCTCTTATTAGATGCCAGCACATCGGTCTGTGTTCACACAGGAGAGAAGGGCTCTGCCAGGGCTCTGCGAAGGAGAGGGTGGGGTTACAGATAGTGTGCAGGGAACTCACATGCATTGGATAGCAGTTTGAATATCTGGTAGCAGGCGGGCTCAGCTGGATGCAGGCACGCGAGGCAGGACAGACCCGGGCATGCTGAGCAAAGGAAATTTCAAGTAGGGAATTGCCCTGTGTCAAGTCCAGCTTGAACCATAATTCCCCTTTCATTCTTTCCCCTTTTGGATCTGAGTTCATTCTTTATGCCTCAGAAATATGTTTCCATTGAGTGGAGAATGTGTAAGCACCTAAGTCTGAAATCATCATGACTTGGTAAGACTTGGATTGCGACAGCAATTATGTATTGTGACACAATCGCACAAACCAGTGTAAGAAGCAAGGCCCGATTGTCAGTGAGGTAAAGATTTTAAGGTGTGGTCCCTGCAGTGTCCAAATCTGTGTTTTTCTGAAATCTGGAATACTGCAGTATCAGGACTTGTTATCACGATCCCATCTACTGTTTAGTGGATCCCTCCTCTGGAAGGTTAACCGTTTGACAATTTCTGATAGTTTTGCACAATAGCACCACTTTTAAGAAAATAAAGTATTTTCTTGCATCAGCAGCGAGGACATCATTGTCCTTCCTGTTTTGTAGTATCATCTCATTAGAGCACAGAAGGCACCTAAACTCAGGACCTGAGCCTGGTAAGTACCCCAACAATAACAAGGTCAAATCAAGCACAGAAGGAGGAGAATCATTTTAGGCTCTAAAGTCTTCTCTTCAGATCAATACAGATTTTGCTGTCCTCTGCACCTTGCCTTCCCCGAGAAGCCATTTTGTTAACTTACTTACTTGTATTACGAGGATAGGAGAGTACCAGGTAGTGCCTCATTTTGTACATGAAGTTTTTAAGAGCAGAGTTTCAGCATCTTGTTTAAAGTTATTGGCTATAAAGTGAGGAGCTTAGACTCAATGCCAGGAAGCCTGGTATCACAGGACTCATTCATTTAAGTTGTGGACAAGCAAGTCTGAGCTCAGGTCGGAACCTCCCGAGGTGACCCTGGGGATTCTTCCCATAGGGCATGGACTCAGAGAAAGAACTGGGGTTAAATGTCCTTTGCCTTTTATCAATTTTTATATCCATTAAGAATTTTCCTGGCAGTTTCAATATAGGTCAGAACCAGGAAAAGTATCAGTGGGAAATGTGACTTCAGTTTTTAGCTGGAGAAATGTGACATTTCCCTTCTGGTCCAAAATCTGTGGCACTGCTGCAAAATAAAATTGTCCTAGAATGTAGATGATAAGGTAGTAAAGGGGTAGTACGAGTCTTTTATGACAATGTATATGATAGTTATTTTTGTACTTTTTCCTGAAAGACCTTTTTGTTTGAGTTTGGATTTTTAGTTAAGCTATTTTACTGGACTCCTTTGTTTCACTACACATTCAAATATTTAAAAGCAAATGCAGTTCCAATGATCAGTTTCTTCCCTGTCGCCCTGAGTCCCTCTAGGCTTTCATCCTTACTTTCATGGTTTTGCGTGGCAGATAGATAAATACAGTTGGACTCACTTCTAATTCTCCTTTAGGGGAGATTCAAAGCCATCAACTCTCTATTGGAGTACAGTGAATCCTTCCACTGCATAGAAAGAGAGAAGATCAGGATTGAGGAAAACAAGAAATACTCACTAGAGTAATTTCAAAGTATGTGGGGAACCAGTAGATCAGTGCCTCAGAGTAGGCAAAGTGAAGGACTCTGTGATCTTGGTACAATTTACTGGGTTGATGTGGAGACTCAGATGACTGAGAGGGCCTTGGTAATCCTACACTGCGGAGCACCTAGTAAGAGGAGGAAGTATCCGAGGACTGGAGGGTGGTGGTAATTCTCTGACAGTGAGGATCTTGTGCTGATGAGGACCTGACGTCAATGAGGATCTTCAGGTAGTCAAGATCGTGAGAAGAGCACAATGTTCTTACAACAGCGGGCGCGATGAGTTCATCTGAGCTGGACTTTGTCCTCCCCAGGTGCAAACTGTGCTCTTCCTGCATTACTACTCGGTTCACAAAGAGCTAGGATGTCTTCAGAGGATGGAATCTTGCCCTAGAGCATCACAGCATGAGGGAGTATTTAGGCCTCATCTGTGACTTGAGGCAAAACTTAGTGACGTTTCTTCATGCCATAACCAACAGACAGGGGGGAACAGTCGGCCTTAGACAGGTCTGATCAGAATTCAACTGTGAAATGCTTTTTACGAAAATTGTTTAAAATGTCTCCTAACAGATCACCTCTTCTCTTTCCTGCCTCAGATTAGAGTCACCAGAGTGGAACATCAGCGACACCAAAAGCATCAGAGAAGCTTGATGTGTCTTGGAGGGACTGCAAATGACAATGGGAAGGTGCCTGTGACACCACTGAAAGATCCAAGTGGCCCAGAGTAGAGGGTGAACTGTAGTACTGGCAGCTGTGGGGTGGGATGGTGCTTGTTGGGGAGAAGGCTGGGAGCCTGTGCCAGTCTGTGCGCCATGGGCTTGACATAGCACACAACATGGCAAAGTGTTTCTAGAAGGCTGAGGGGGCCGAGTGGTTAAATATTTGTTCCCACACAGAGACCAGAGACTCAGTCCTGCAGGGTCCTGCCTGGCATGACCGTGAGCCTGGCAGATACAAATGGTACACAGAATGGCACGGTGGAGACTTCAGTGAGGTAGAAACTACAAAACAGGGAAGGTCTGCATCTTCTTACAATAAAAGCAGAGAAAAAAATCCAAAATTTTAGATAGTGAAAACATAGAGTTTATTTATATGTGCAGCTTACTAAATTTCTTGTGAAAAAAATCTTTCAGGCTGAAGCACAAGTATTCTTGTCATCATTCTGGGGAAAGTGTGATTTGAAAAGGCTGGAGCAAATGAACCAATGCTTTGCCTTTGAATTGGAAGCAAGTTTTCTTCCATGTGTTACATCACAGAAAATATCCTCAATAGGAACATTTTCCTGAAAGAACTTCCTTATGAATGTTCCTCTAGCCAGCCAATATTTTGGAGAAATTACAGGGCAGAGGAATGGCTCCTGATTTGGCAAACTTAATTTTGGCAGATACTGATTGAGGAAATCCATGCATGATCCCTAGGATGAATTGATACCAGCTTAGCTTCCATCTTACTCTTTCGTTTCTCTTCCAGCTGGAATAGCATTGATGCATTTCAGGATGGTTATGGGTAACAGTGCAAGATGGTAGAACTCCTTTCAGTAATTGCACGGAGCCATTTGGTCCTGAGCTTTAGGGAAAAGTTTTTTTGAATAAAGAGAGAAGCAGTCCTGTTGAAGGGGTGGTCATGTTTCCCTGAAAGAACAGGAAAATAGCAAAGTTGGAACTGAGCCCTCCACTCAGTCTGCCAGTTAGAAGTGGACGTTTGCTGCAGACTCAGAGAAGATACGCCTGTGTGTGCTGCCTCCCTGGCAAAGGTAAGGAATGCCGCCTCAGGGGCTGGATGTGAGATGCTGGTGAAGCCACAAGAGAAGCAAATCCAAGAGGATAAGATGGAGGGGGACGGCAAAAACAAGCAAAGCAGCTTGTAGTAAGGCAATATTCCTGTCTTCTGGATTTGATGCTGCTGTTCCTCTCTGACAGACATCAATATTCTTTTACTTTATTTTTTCTCAACCTAAGGATCATACTCAGGAACTGGGGCTTGAGACGCAGGCACAGCAACCCTGAGCTCTCTGACTCCAAGAATAAACAGAGCCATCTTTCCTTCAAGCAGAAGTGCTGATGAAAGGGAGCCCTGATGATTTCAACCTCCATGGTTTCCTCTAGTATCCACTCCTCATCTGTGGCTACTTAATTTTAATTAAAATGAAACATTTCCCTGAGCACTTACACTAGTCACATGCAAGTGTTTACAAGCCTCAGGTAGGCAGGATGCACCCTGTTGGCGAGAGATTATTTCTGTCATCATGGGACATTTTATTGTGCAGAGAGCAGCACTGAATGCATCAGATTGGGACTACTGAGTGACCAAGGTAAATGAGAATAGTGTCCCTGTTAATGTGGGTGAAGGTCTGTCTGGTAAGAGAAGTGTATTGTCAACTCTAATGTGAGGAAGCCCAGCCAGTTCAGCTGCCAGGAAAGTGTGGGTGATGATGAGCAGGTGGGGAGTGGATCCTTATCTAGGCGGTCAGAGCCTTGAGAGATGGATCAGGTAGTTGAGTAAGACCTGAGCTCAGTCCAGCAGGAAATGCAGGATGATCGATCCTCTTGTCACAATTGCCCTGGGTTAGACCATGAGTAAAATAGGGATAGGAGGGAGGAATTCAGTTTCTTCCCCTGAATTTTAGATCCAAATTTTGTCTACATTCACCATGGCTCTTCATGTAATCTTCTGAAGACCCGCCCACCTATATCTGGTTTACAGTTGGATATTATCTCCAAAGCACACTGTCATTCAGCCATGTTAAATAAAAGGGGCTTAGGGAGCCTCACTGTTGGGAAATTGTACTTGTGTGCCCTTAACTCTTATTCTCCTAGTTTGGGAAATAAAACGATAAGCACATTAACTGAAGGCAAGTGCCTGTGTTGTGGCTGGGACACAGTGCATGCTCTGTAGAGGGTTTTCAGACTCTGTTGTGCTGTCCCTATCCACAATGTATGCACAGTCCTAGAAAGGAGTCTACGCTGAGCTCACAGCATCATGATGTTACTCAAGAAGTAAAATTTTTTATTGTGGAATATCAGGGAGGATTATAGGAATGCCCATACTCCAAGTAATAAATTAAGTATAATGCAGCCTTTGTGGTCTTCTGCACCTGGCAAACTGTGACAGGCCTGTCCATCTGGTATCTTATTTATCATAGGACAGATATGGATGGATACTACCTAGTAGGACAGGGTTAGGTGTATATCTTAAGTACAGAGTAGAATGTTACAATTTATCATGCAAAAAGTGATGAGCTTTGTCAAAGCCAGGCAGGCTGGTGTCACAGGATTAACTCATGGCTCCAAGGATGTTTTAGAAAGTTGCAACAGTCTATGGTGGACAGTTGGCAGCAAAACAGCCTGGGACCTTCAGGGCATTTCCTACCCCTCTTGTCTTACTCAGACTATATAGGGTGCATAGCACTCACACCCTTACTCCTAGTACTCTCAGGCCTTTCTCCAGCATGAATCAGTCACATGCTCTCGGTTCAGCTAACTGTGAAAAAGCATGAGGCTTTGGGAGACCTCTCAACAGCAGCCATCATATATGGTAAGGAAACCTGGATTCATGAGCTACAATATTTCTGTGGTGTGTGTGTACCTAATGCCACACTGTAGGTCTAAAATGGCCTGTCCCTATGAAGACTCACATGTGTTCACAGTGAGTGAATCTCAGGCTGCTGTCCTTATCATTTACTTCATCCTATGATGTGTGCTGTACTTGAGGAGTGGAAGGTATGGGCTATTGGGAGCATGTTGTGAAAGACTCTGTTCTTGTCTGGACTCTTGTCTGTATTCCTTTTGCTTTTTCTCTCTGTCTGTCTCTCTGGCTTTCTCAGAGTTTCCTGTCCATGATTTATTGAACACGTTTTACTTCACTTTGTCCATTCTCCCCTGCTGTAGTTTCCTTGGAGATAGCCCTGTGGTTGGAAAGATGAGCCAAAATAAACTCATCTGTTCTATCTTGTGTGGTATTTTGTGTCAGCAATTAGGAATGTATAGACATACCTAGCCTACCTAGATCTGAACATGTACTGCCTTGAGAAATATAGTTAGCAATCAGAGTGTAGGTCAGGTACACACGTCTTTCTAATTTCAGCCTTCACAGATCCCGTAAGAACTTGGCTAACATGACTGAGAATAGGTCTCTTTATACATATCCTCTGCAGAGAAGTTTTGTGAACTCTTGTAATGTGAAGTGAAATTGGCTATCTGCAATATAACTTTGATATCTTGCTTTCAATGTACATATAGCAAATATCATTCTTTATGGTATGTCCTTGCTTTTTGTTTTGGGTGTGTAAGAATGCGTGTGTCAGTGTGCATGTGTGTGTGTGTGTGTTTGTGTGTAAGTGGAAAATCTGCCATTATTTTTTCTTCATGATCTACAACGTAAGCATGAGGTACAGGTTCAGAACTGCCTGACATTCACCAATCCTGTTTAGAGATGCCAGTGCTAAAGTGATGAGCTTATTGTCAAAGCCAGACAACCTGGAATTGTAGGATTCATTCTTGGTTCCAAGGCAGGGTAGCAGGGGGGCAACAGCTCATGGTGGACACCTGGTAGCAAATCACCAAGGGACCTTACCAGCGTCTTCCGGCCCCTGTTATCTTCCTCAGACTTCTTAGGGTGCGCACCCCTCCTATCCTTCCCCCAGTGCTCTCGTCCTAGTCCCACCATGAATCAATAACACACTCTGAATTCCATCACCTCTGAGAATGCATGAAGGTTTGGCAGGACATCGAAACACAAGCTATTAAATAGGGTGACAAAACGTGGGTTTATCACCTATAACATTTCCACACTGTCTGTGAGTCTGATGTAATATTTCAGATATCAAATGTCTCCAAACCCACAGGTGTATTCCAAGTGATTGGATCCTCAGGTGATGTCCTCATCCATTGCTTCATCCTGGGTGTGTCATGTGATGGACAGGCTTTCAGGAGGTGAGTTGGGTTCCTGGGGACATGATGTGAAAGGACATATTCTTCATGGTGAAATCCCTCTCTCTGCCTCTGTGCCTCCTTCTCATTGTCTGTCTGTCTGTCTCTCTCCCAACATTGGCTCTGATAGTTACAGAACACCATTGCTTTACTTTGCCCTAAGGGCCTTCTCTTCTTGTCTTGAGGACCACCCCCATGGGCTGGAAAGATGAGCCTAATAAACTCCTGCTTTCAAGTGTATGCATTTCTTTGTCTCTGGAAGAAGAGGTATAATGACAAACGTAGCATCTCTAAGGTCTGCTTCTGTACCGCTCTGAGAAATATATTCAGATATCAGAGTACAGTGTAGGTTCACATGTCTTTGTGATTTCAGCCTTCAGGTGTGCTGTCAGAGTGCTGCTAACAAAACACAGTGCTGCTCACTTATTCTACTCCTCTTCAGTTGATTCACAAGATATCTTTGTAAAGCAGAGTCATTTGTCAGTGTCTGAAATGTAACACTCATTTCTTCTTTCAAATGTAGGTAAAGCAAATATCGTTCTTTGTTCCGTCTCATTGAATTTTGATTTAGATATATGTGTTTGTGTGAGTGTGTACCTGGAAAAGGTGATATGATTTTTGCCCCATGATCCAGAAAAGAAGCAGTGAATAGGGCCTGAGAAATGACTGAGATTTCCCATGTCTTCATTACAAGGGCTCAGCCAATCGGACCGATGCAGAATGAGTGGTGATGAGTCAGTAGCAGTCATACTCACAGCTCCTAGGTGGAGCATGATCCCGTTGCAGAGCTAGCAGGTGTCATAGCCTCACTGGCCATGGGGGCCTTTGCTACCTATTCTCCCAATTCCTGATATTGGCACGCTGGCCTGTCGGGTTGATTCTACCAGAAGTTCTACTCCTGGCCTTATTTGTTTTGTTCCTATTGTCATATCGCTGTACTCTAAGAAAGGACAGAGATGGTCTGCAGTCCATACAGCCAAACTAGGGGATTTGAAGTGCCATCCCACAGTGCTTTGTTTGTTGTTGATTGTTTGGCTGTCATCCAAATGATATCTTGTATGTGGGCTCCCGGTTGCCATTTCTTGCCTTCTTTGAGTTTTAATTTTGGTGAACCTTTTATCCAAGTATTTTTTCTTTACCTCACTTACCTCCATTATTCTGAAGGACTCTTATCAAATTTCCCTGGAAAGCCCTCATTGTGTCTAGAAGGACATGAAAGGGCACCTGGGGCCTTTGTTCAGAAACATCAGATGCCCAGGTTTGTCCTTGTTCCCCTGGTTTAGCAGGCATCCAGGTGGGCCAGTCATACACCTTGCAAAAAGAGGCCATTGCCCCATCTATTGGACACAAGTGAACACTGCGCTAAGGGATTTCAAAATGGTTTCACATCCCCCAGGAGTGTGGGATAAAGTATCAAATCCCTGGTAGGCAATTATTGGCTCTTCCTGGAATAGCTCTATGTCTTTCACTTTTTACTAGAAAGGAATAGGACATTCAGTTATAATCATGTGTGCATTGGAGTGAGCTTGCAAGTGTTTTTCCTTTCTTGCTAATCAGTGCAGTGTCATCTAGGCACTGCTGTTTCTTAGTGCTTGGAAGAATGTTTCAGAAATGACATAGACTATACATCCATCTCAAACCCCCTTCTGGAGCCCTTGAATCTGTGTTTCTCAAAAGGGAGGCTCAGAAATCTGCTGGTCTAGCAAGCACTCCTGTTAATGCTGGAAAACAAGAATGATCTGCACTTACAGATGAGCAAATCAGAGTTCAGAAATGGTCACATACCAAAAACCAAGGTCAAGAGCAAGACTTGGTACGGAGGACAGAGATGGAAAGAAAATCCCAACAGTCAGAGAGTCAGAATGAAGCTCAAAGGGGAATGACCAACAGCCACTCTTAGTAGGCATGGAAAAATGGGTGTGTCATGTGTTAGAAACCTAATATTCCCATCACACATAGAGCAATCTGGTTTGAGATGTGAAACTCTTCATTATTCCCTGCCGTGGCAACCCAAGGAAAGCATTTCCTTATGTTTATTTTATAGCTGAATTTCACCTCGAAAAAAGAAATTCATATGTATTTTAAAACTGTACCTTATTTATTATGTAGTAATTACATAATCTTCAAACAAAACCAATATTCACCATGCCATGTGAATCTTTACAAGACATATTGTAACATCATATCTAATTAGATGATCTATTATCAGGTCTTGAGAAAGTATGAATATTTGACACAATGTCAGTGAAATTTCAGGAAGAACTTTACAAAGCAACAGATTCAGGAAACTCTCATGCTTAAATGTTTTCTCCCCAAGGGTGTCCGTCTTCTGTCTTCACAGTTGTATAAAGAGCTACATGAGAATCACACTGAGTCCGCACAGAGAGACAAAGACATTGTCATATTCTAGTTAGGATGAGACTTTTCATGGCACAACACTCTCCATACAAGCTTTCCTCATGAACTGAAAGTTTAAATGTGCCAAAACAATTTCTCACAATGATTATGCCCAGGCTGCCCAGTCATAAAAGAGATTACAGAAACAGTCACACTGTATAAAATGTGAAGTTTCAGGCATTTTACTATTGTGCTCAGATGAACCATTTGTTTCCCTGGTCACTTCCAGTCCTCGTGAAAGCCTGTTAAGCTCACTAGTGTCCACCAAGTGGTTAGTTATCTGTTTCCTGGAAGGTTGTCCCTGAATACGGAAGGGCCTTCCAAGGGGGAATTACTTTTTCTATAATGGCAACAATGTTTGGCTTTCACAAGCAAGGAAGGGATTTTCAGTGTAGCAGTATACTCCATGACCTTATTTCCTTGGATCTAGGAGAGGGGACTTAACTTTGTTCCCATTCCATCTGTCCCAGATCCCCTCCACGGCTGTGACTTTTGGAAAGTAAAATGCAGTTTCTCTTCTTTCTGTGAACAGGAGCAGAACAGCTCACTCTGATGTGGATTCTCCTGTCCCCAGTGAGCTCCCAAGGACACAGAGCGGTTAAAACACTTTCCCAAGCACCACAGCTCAGGCGCCCAAAGTAAGAACAGGCCCCGAAGGTAAACAAGACCTATGCCACACCAGGGGGTGCTGGCCAACATTCAGCTCAGGTCCTAAGGAGCACAGGGCTCTCCTCTTACTCAGCTTGGCACTGGCTCACTACCAACACGAACTGAGCCTGCTACATCTTCTCTCCCAGTGCAGCTTTTATGAATGGAAGGGCTTCCACCACCTCTTCTTCCTCTTCCCGTAATCCCCATGGCTGTCCACAGCCAGGTCCCACAGAGGAGGATGATCCCAACCTGGGAGCGGAAGGTCCTGGTCTTGTCCTTCCCACACTGGACTCTGTGCCTCAGCAGGAGCTCTGCACTCCCCTTTTCCCATGGCTGGAGTCTCTTCCAAAGAAGGCAGCACATGGTCCTGGCTCCTGGAGTTCCTGACTTCAAGTAAGTCCAGAAATGTGTGAATGCCTTGTACAGTGCTGCCCCAGGAGCCTACTTGGGGATTCCTTAGAGACTGCGGAGAGGTTCTGGGGCCTATTTCTTTGTTGCTGTGTTCAGGGTTGACACTGTGTCCACATCCTGTGTGCCCCCGAGGGAATAATCCTTGATGAGGCCCACAGGGCTCCAGTGGTGCAGCATTCCTGCCTCTGTTGTCAGTTTGCCTGAAGGCCTCATTGTGAACTCCATTTTTAGGCACCAACACCTCACATCTTTGATAGCCTTTGAACTCAGCACCATGGTCTGGGTCCAACTTGGAGCTGCTTAGTTCATTGACGTAGTCTGAGGACAGATCATGAGGTGGGATACAGATGCAGCTGAGAGTGATAGGAGAGGAAACCAGTCAGATTCACAGCATGACAGCGGAGACACCTGCCCACTTGGCTAGTTCCTTAATTCAACACTGTTTCTACTGGACAGCACATGTTTCATATCAAAAATGTCCTGCCGTTGGAAAGAGAGTCTAAAAAGACCTGCACAAGGTTGAGGTATAAAAGTACAAGGTCCTGAATGAAATGTTAAAAGAAAAACTAAGGGATCCAAGTGTTTTCCAAGGGCAGATAGAAATGTTAAATACAGACAATATATCTCTGCAATGGAGTAAATATGCAGACATTAAAATGACCAGTATGACAGCTATGGTGGGGTCAAGAAATAGCTGGGCTTCTGTATGTGAGGGGAACTGCCTCTGTGCCCTTTCCAGACCCCAAATTATGGACATTCTCTCATTCTCTGCAGAAAATCTAGTAACATGTACTTAGGAGTTATGCACACTTTCCTTATGCTTTAAACACCCACTGATATATTACTTATACCTAAAATTCTTTGTTTTTTTCTGTTTTTTTGAGGCAGTGCTTCTTTTTGCAATATTTCTAGCTGCAAGCTTACAATGTAGCAAAGGCTGGCATATAAATGATGGCAGTTCGCCTGCTTCAGCCTCTAAAGTACTGCTGTGCCAGGTGTGCATTTGCGTGCTCAGCACCATAGGTATATTCTGATTAGAGCCAGCCATCACATGACACTGACACAGTGAATCATATGTGTGCATGTGTGGAGTGTTTGGTAAGGAAGGAAGGTCATCAGTTAATTTCTTCCACTTCTTTTGGGATTCACATTGCATTTTTCCAAAATGCAGGACAGACAAAAACAAAGACACATTTGTGACTGGGAACTTTACTTTCAAAAATCTCCTTGCAGGAATCATGCAAAATCTAAGCTTTGCTGGTCTTGGTGCTATATGAAGAAAAGCGTATTTGATCCAATGCAAGTGCACAGAGCATTAGAGCGAGTTCCCAATTCTCTGAGCAGTGAGCAAAATTTAAGAATATAGGACACACACAGGTCCCCTGGTGTGAAAATCGTGCCCAATGCACAATGAACAGCACTGTGGATTGAACCGCATGCCAGGTGAATGCACTGCTTGTGTGCGTGGCCTTTACTGTCATGTTTCTGACTATTGTTTTACACATTGCTAATGTCTGTTAATTTTATCACATTTTGCATTGCAGCATGGTGTTTCCATTCCTGTATATAAAAGGTTTCAATAACACTCTTATTATTTTTGAGCTTTTGCTGCATGACTGGTATTTAAAAGTGACTTAAAGAGCACACATTTTTTAATTTGCCACAAGCCCTTTTCCAGCCTTACCTTTGTAACTTTGCAATCCGCTTTCGCTCCATCTGGACTATGTTTTGTTACAAGCTGGAAAAGAGTATAGAGAGGAGAGAACACGATGAACGGCATGGTAGCAGAAATTCAGTTTGCTTGTACACCCTTAAACGCTCATCAGGAAGAGTTCCAAATTTCAGCAAAGGATAACATACAGATTAGGGCAGCCCCTGGATCCCCAGGACACTGTCACCTCTCTGGCACGGCCGATTCAGACTTCTCCAATATTACTGATAATTCTGTATATCAGACCTGTCTCCAAACCTAAGACTTATGTATTCTATCCTCATTCATACGGAGGAGTTAAGTATGGCTGCAAGAATGCTAGAGACTGAAGGGGCCTATCTTGTGCCTCACCCATTCCTTCTCATGGAGGACCCAGGAAACTTCCTAGGGCACAGCCCCCTGCACAGCAACCGGAGTTACAAGAGGTTCTGAGAGGACACCATGCTGAGGGTCACTGAGTCAGGTCTGATGGGATGGTGCAGTGAATGTCCCCAAAGGAGACAGTGTGGTGATCTAGCCCACTCTTCTTTGTCTCACGGCCCAGTGGCTATGAAGTGAGCAGGCCTTCTGTGCCACATGTTTTGCGAACACAGCCTGACATAGTCGGTCAACTGATGATACGAGCCAAAATAATCCTTCCCTCCTTCTATAATAATCAGTCAGTCAGAATTTACTACAGAAACAGTTATCACACAGGTTCTACATATTCATAGGACTTTACAAGACTGAATTACCTTGGACCCCTGCAGAGTCAGATGAGGAAGAGTGCAGAGGGTCTCTCTGCCCACTGGAGAGCTGAGGATGTGGTCCAAGCACTGCAGTTCACTGCAAGATCCCCTGACAGTATAATTTTATCAAGAAGACGATCCTTCTGCAGTGGAGGCCTGAAGAAGCCACACTAGAAGGCTGAATGAAGCTCAGTGGAAGCCAAAGTGTGTCCTACAAGGTAGGAGCGGACCTCCCAGAGGAGACTGGAACTCCTCCAAGTGAACAGTGCAGTCTCATGCTTTCTTGCTTACCTTTTATAACACCCAGGCCAAGCCCTTCTCTATGGTGAGTCCACCAAAGCCCAGGGCTGTATAAGAGCTTCCCCTAGGTGGCATCTGCTCAGCCCTAGGGCCTGAAGTCAGATAAAATTGTCTGACTCAAGTTGTCAATTTGTCAAAAACCAGAAACCATCAAAATCCACCCTTTGGCTACTTGGTAACCAGGTGTATTTCCTCAAGTCAGTCTACAGATAGAAGAACAAGCTTCTAATTACATAGCAGGCAATTTTTCTCTGAGTGATGCTTACTCTTAAGAGTTAACCATGAGAACATTGTAATATAGGTTTAACCATCCTGATAAAACAGTATTAGACAGCAATAGCACATTCACAATCCTCATTTCTGTAGCTGCTTAGTGAGTCCTAGCTTTTGTTTAGACTGACCTCCTTGTATTATTAAATTAACTTGTCCTTCAGGAAATTCCTCCACAGGCATTGGATCTTTCCTGCTAGAGGGACCCATACCTTCATTCCTGATGGGTCTGGAGTATATGTCATTCTCCCAAGATTAGGTTCCTGTGCTATTCCTTTGACTTAAATAATGGTGCATGTTAATAGTAAAAGGCACTAAAATGGATCTTTGTCACTCCAAGTATTTTTGTTCTTTCTTCCACGGTGGAGTTGGTTCAAGTCCAATTTGTGCTTGAAAGTCTGGGACAGTCAGCCCAGGAGTTCCGTTAAGTGCAGAGATGGCAGTTTTGGCATAAGCATTCTGTGTTGGGAAGGCAAATGCTTTCCCAGAATACAAGTCCATACAAGCGAGAATAAAGCCCTGTCCCTTCCACAATGGATGTGGTTTGAGATACTCAAACTGCGACCAGCTCATCAACTCAAGCAATGCTGCCATACTGGGCACTAGGTAGTGATCTAGCTGCTTTAGTAGTGTGCATTCAGCAGCTGCTAAAGCCTCATCAGCCTTAGTGAGTGGAAGTTGGGGTTTCACTGTCCGTGTACAGCCTCCGCACTTGCCACCATGGTCTCATTGGGAAATGATGGGTGACCAGAGAAGGAAGTGTGGAGTCATTCACAGAATGGTTGATGTTATCTACTTGATTGTGAAAATCTTCTGCTGCTGTCCTCCCACAGCATATGGGGAGCATTCTCATGGGAATCAAATATTCGTACATTCTCTGCCTATCTGGGGACATGTGTCCACACACCTACTTTCCATTCACCTTTGTCACCAAGTTTCCAGTTATGTTCCTGCCAAGTTCCTGAATATTTAGCCAGATAATTAGCTGCAAGCCATGAATCAGTACATGGTCACACATCAGGCCATCTGTCCTTCAAGATTAATGTATAACCCAGGACAATGCTGAAAGTTTGACCACTGCGATGATTTCCATTCACCACTGTGCTTCAGTTAAGTCCTGGAAAGGGGCTGTGATGATGCAGCTGTCTACGTGCAGATAGTACCTGCATAACATGCAGTGCCATCACACACCGCATCCTAGCCTGCACTTCCTTCTTGACAGCTCATCTTATGGCCCATCCCATGCCGCCAAAGGTGCATTTCAGGAAGCAGAAGGCCATATAGAACAGGCAGAAGAGCCATAGGTATCTGGGCAAGTACCTCATGCAACCAGGTTCTACCTCTGGATCTTCGCTGACTTTGTGACATAAATACAGCTTACATCTCAAGAGAGTGTGTTTCTGTGCACATCCAACCATATGGCCAAGGCGATGAGATAGTACCCAAGTGATGGTAGGTACCTCAGGTGACACGGTGACATTGTGTCCCATGGGCGAGTGTTTAGGTTCCAGTCAACACAGTAGCAGGCTTGGAGTCGTTTTTCACAGGGAAAATAATTATGTGCAGATGGTGGTAGAGACTTGCTGCCAAAAACTATGGGCCTTGACTCTGATACACCTATGGAAGTTTGCCAGAGACTCCAAACCCAGTCTCTACTGCCCATTCACACTTCAGGTACCACTAGGTCTTCTGGAGTGTAAAGACCCAGTGATATCTTGACCACTGTTCTATCTCTCACTTTCCTGTTGCCTTGAAGTGAACAGGCCTCTTCTGCCACATGTGGTACCAGCAACTCTCCAAGTCTACCTGACGACATGAGCCAAAATCAGTCTTCCATCCTGCTACATTTTAGCTGGTGTTGCTGTGACAGAATACTTGAAAGAAACATATGGAGGCAAGATTTATTTTGCTCAGGTTTCAGAGGTTGCAGTTAGTGGGTCCTCTTACCATGGCTTTCTGTCTAGGAATGCATCACGGCAGGAAGCACTAGTTACTGGAGCTAATGTACTTACTTGCTGGAAGCCAGTGTGGTTCTCTGTACTGATGTACGCATTTCCCAGTACTCAGATCCAGTAACGATTACTGGTAATGGGAATCCTGTCATGATTACTGAACCCTGTTTTCTTGCAAGTGGAAAAAAGACCTCTGGGATTTCTTAGCAAAGACAGACTCAGTTCTCAGTTGGACACGGTGCCTTGCATTTCACAAAGCTTGAGCCCACCTACACCACTTAGCTGTAAACAAAATCTCTCTGTAAAAGTGGCCACTTTGATCTTCCTAGAAAATCATAAAAAGGTCATGTGGATGGAAGGATATCTATGTCAGATCTCATTTTGAATTCCCATGCTTTTAGAACTCACAATAAACAGAAGAAGTTTGTTTTAAATCATTAAACAGGAAACTCAGTACATGGCTGACCTGCAGCAAGGCAGGAACATCACAGTCGAAGGACATATAGGAGAAAAGCTTCTTATTTTTTGGCAGCCAAGAAACACAGCAGGAGGACAGTATCACAGAGGAAAGGGGAAGGAACCACAGATAAAATCCAAGGTAACATTTTCGTGACCAACCCAGACAAACTAAAAATGTGAATTCACAGCCAGTTTCTGAGTCACTCTAGCTGACACAATTAAACATTACCATGCAAATTACGAAACCACCCATCTCTTTCTCTCTAAAACTGCTCATACCAGGAAGAGATGAGGTAAGACTTACTATCTCTGCCTCCCTCATTCTCTCCCCTCCCCTTTTCCAGTCATGGGTAGATTTCTTAGGACGCAACTCTACGTTGTTTACAGGAAGAATGACTGTTGCTTTCTAAGAATGTGGGTTGCTTTCATCAGAGACGTGGAGGTCACCATCTGATCAATGATTTTGTTAATGTGTCTCCCTTACCCATATGGATGCCTCGTCAGTTGCCGCAGTGACATCACCGACCATGGAGACTCTGGTGAGTCCTCCATTCTCCCTGCAAGCAGGAATAGGACTGTGTGGCCTTGGAGCATGTGATTGTGGACTTCACCCAGGAGCAATGGGCACTGCTGGATGTTTCCCAGAAGAAATATCACAGAGTTTCATGTCAGAAATCTTTTCTTGCTTGATAGTTCTTGAAAAACTTTGAAGACAATTACTTGGCACTTTGATATGAGAAGTGGGAAGCAAAAGTAAAATGGGGTCTTGTGGTTGCCTGGCTGGTTTCAAGTTCCTCGTTCCAAGGGACACTCTCACCTCAGCCTCCCCGAGTAGGTGGGGCCACAGGCACATGAAAGCTGCCTGGTGAAATGGGGTCCAATGTCAGTTTGTGAATAGCATTGTGCAGAACGATTGCAAAAGTGAAGTCGTTTGTTATGCCAGAAAATTTTTGTCACATTTCTAATGTAAAACTTAACAAAAACATTTGTATTTCAGTAAAAAGGTAACAGAACAAGATTTGTGGAATACTCTCCATGTGTCTCTCATCTCTGAAAAGCTGCATAACTACTGACAGAACAGAAACCATATGATAATGCAGAATATGAAGGGAATCATCTGCCTACGAATAATATGATAAAGCTTCCATGATGATGAATGCTGTCTAAAACATGAAAGAAATCACATGGCAGGGGAAACATACCATCCTAATGCATGTGGAACATCAACCAACTCCTCCAAAGTCACTCAACACATACATGACATTGCACTCTAGAGCTAGACCTTATGAATCTCAGAAGCAAGGAGAAGACTTTCTCAGTTCCTGTTCATTTCTAATTTGTAAAAGGCGTCCCAGTACAGAAAAGCATTATTTTTGTGTAAAATGTGGAACTGCTTCCACATATTTGGGGACAATCAGAAGACATAAAAACATTCACACTGAAGTAAAACCATGTCATTGGAAAATAAATATGAGAAATTCTCCAGTGAATTTCTTTCTTTTAAAGTTTTTAATGGATCACATTGAAAAGATTCAATGAATTCACTTACCATGAATTTAGAATGTAGAAAAGCCTTTGTAGAGTTTGGTCATTTTTAAAAACATAAAAGGATTCACACAGGAGTAAAATCCCCAGATCGCAAATGACATGGGCAATGTGGACACATTGTAGGCCCCTTAGAAGACATGAAAGGATTCACGTGCCACAGGTCATGTATGACTGCAGAGAATATGAGAACTCCTTTAATGACTCTAGTTCTTTTAACACTCATGAACAGATTTACACTAGAGAGAAACTGTAAATATAACGAATATCAGGAAGCCTTCCATTTTCCAATACCCTTTGAATTTCTGGATCGAGACACAGTAGAGAGAAACACTGGAAATGTAAACAATGTGGCAAATTCTTCAGGGAGTTTAATTCTGTTTGAGTCCATGAGGATTCTCATACTGAAGGCACCCTATGAATATCATCAATCTCTTCCACATCATCTCTTCCAGCTCCTTTCGAGCTTGTGAAAAACTCCCCTTGATGAATCTCCATTATGGTAAGCATGATGAAGAGTCCTTTGAGCATTTTAGTTCTTCTCAAGTCCAGGAAAACATTCTCAGTTTAGAGAAATTCTATTTACCCAGGCAATGCAGAAAAACCTTGAAGAATTGTGGCCCTTATCAAGTCCATGAAATTACTCATGAAGAAGGGAAACTCCAAAACTAGAATGAGCGCGGTAAGAATGTGGAAAGGAATGAGGGAAAGCCTTGAGGGGTTTTAGTTCTTCTTAAGTCCATATATGGATTTCCACTGGATAGAAAACATTGACCTTAAACGAAGTGTCAAAGCCTTGGCTCATGCTGTTTTATTTTCCATTTATTAATATATTCACAAGAGAAAAGCTCAAGGGGGTAAGCAATGTGTGAAAACCTTCAAGGATTCTGTTTCATTTCAAGTCTATGAAGAGACTTAAGATACAGCCAACTATCAATGTCACCAAAACGGGAAAGCATGGGCACGTTTGAGTTTCTTTGGGGCATAGGATTTGTGTCACCTTGGGAGATCACTTAGGGATGCAAGGCACATAGGAAAGCTTTCCTGAGTCTTTGTTTAGGTCCATGCAATGATCGATTCTTGAAAGAATATCTACTAGTATAAGAAATGAGGAGAAACCTTAAGTGCTCTAAACTTTCAAAGATATTGTATAATGTATCCTATAGTGCAACTTTACAAGTATCTAATATGTGAATTGAGCTATGTGAGTTTGTAGACCACGCTGAGCTCCATTCCATCCACTGTAAACTGGAGGTAGCCCTGACTTGTGTTGACTTCATTAGGTGGCTGAAAACAATGAGAAGTACCTGGGGCATTGAAATAGCCTTCTGAATTTAAGGGATTATGAATAATTTGTGTTGGCATAGCTGCTACCATGTAATTTTATAATTGTGATTCTAGGTTATAGTCGCTGTCCATAATATTCCTTTATAACCAAGGATAAATGCATTGTTTACACTTTCCCCAAAAGGAGAGTGCATCGCGTGACTGCTGTGGGTTGGTGCTGTGCTAGGCAGAGTATTCCCAGCCCTGTGTCCTGGAAGACCTAGGTAGGGGACGAGAGGTGGGCATGTGAATTATTACCGGAGATGGAGCCTGAATGTGCTGCAGGAGCAGCACTCTTGGGGGAATGCTGGAGCTCAGTGAGGCCAAGCAAAGAGACAGGGACTTTGGAAAGAGGCATCTTCTGAACCACATGTTCCAGAGACAGAACTGCAGGTAGGAAGAATGAAGTCCAGGACACAACGGTCTGAGGCACAAAAATATGGGGCACAGTGTAAGACTTGGGGAGGCCAGAGAATAAGGAATGGCAGCAGCATGAAAACCAGGAGGGCCAACTGGACCTGAGAGCTATGGCGAAAGGTTGGATCCTTGCTCCTTAGGTAATTGGTATGCACAGAGCACAGGTTGAATATTAATGCCTGTGTGACAGCCTGGAGGCCCAAGATACTCTTTGTGTGCAGAGAGGTGAGCTTATGAATCTCTGGTGATGTGATTCACAGATGCAGAGAGACTGTTTGCACACTCTAGGCTGACTGCAGATAACTAGGTTGACGACCATATCAGCTTCTTGTGTTTTGTCTCAGTCAGCTTTGGGTACCATGTGTTATGGGTCATCAGCTTTTACACGCAGGTGGTACTTGATAAATGATGGTGGAATGAGTGTAGTTGAAAGCATGAATGCAACTTGCCAAAATAGGGTGGCAAATTCACATTTTTTCCTTCTGGAAGCATCTTGCTATGGATTTTCAAAAACTTAGAAAACATACCTTGAATGAAGCAGTGAACTTGATTGGCTGAAAGTGAATCCTCTCCTGTCATTTGGGACCTGTACCTCTTTAAAACAGAAATGGGTTGGGCAGGTGTCAAAAACCCAAATGTAGTGTGTGCCATCAGTAGCTTTCTATGGGTTTTGCCCCATGATCCAGAATATAAACTGTAGCCTGGCCTCAGAAATGACTGCGGTTCCCCATGTCTTCATTGCAAGGGGTCTTCTGTGCCCAACGCAGAATGCGTAGTGATGAGTTACTAGCTGTCATCAGTTCAGCTCTTTGGGGGAGCAGGGCCCCCCTAGGAAGGTCACACATGACACAGACTCACTGGCCATGCAGGCCTGGCCTACTCGATCTGCCGTCCCTGACACTGGCCCGCTGGCTGTTTCACATCCTTCTTCCAGGAGGTCTGCTCCTGGCCTTGCTTAGTCTGCTTGCATTCTCTCATCACAGGTTTGTCCACATAGTCACTGTCCTTCTCTATAAGGCACAACAGGTAGGGCCTCCAGCCCATACATCTGAATGCTTGGGCTTGGAGTGGCCTCACACAATGCATTGCTTGTTGCAGGCGTTTGCTTGTGATCCAAATGCTGCCTGGCACTTGGAGTGTGAGTTGCTAGTAGTTGCATCCTGTGAGTTTGTTTTTGGTGGAACTTACTGGTTTTTCTCCAAGTATTTTTTCTCTATCACATTTGCCACCATTATTCTGAAGGACTCTTGTCATATTTCCTTGGGGATCCTTCACTGTGTCTAGAAGGACATGAAAGGGGACCTGGGGCCTTTTGTACAGCAATGTCAGCTGCCCTGGTGTGTCCTTTTTCCCCTGGTTTAGCGAGAGTCCAGGCAGGCCAGTCATTCACCTGGCACAAACAGGACCATTTTTCCGTCTATTGGACACAGTGAAAACTGTACTCAAGGTTTTCAAAGACGTTTTTACATCCCATACTAGTGTGGGAAAAAGTATCGAATCCCTGGTAGGTAATTATGGCCTGTTCCTGGAATTGCTCTGTGAAAGTCACTTTTTACTAGTGTAGGCCCCAGCATTTATTTACAGTCATGCATGTATTGGAGTGAGTGTGCAAGGTGTATTCTTTAGGTGATAATCAGTGCAGGATCAAATAGTTATTGCTGTCTCTTAGAGATTGCACACAGGCTGTTCCACCCACCTGGAACACAATCCAGGATCTATTGAATTTGTATTTTTAAAAAGTTAGGATCAGAAATTTGCTGGTCTAGCAAGCACGCTGCCATTCTCAAGGGATTTTTGTTCTTCTTAAGTCCATGTGTAAACTTCCACTGCATAGATAAAGATGAATGTAGTCTATGTGTGAAAGCCTTGGCTGTTTTTTTCCCTGCTTTTATTAAATAATCACCAGAGGAAAATCTTATGGGTGTGAGCAGTGTGTGAAAGATTATAAGGATTCTGTTTCATTCCAGTCCATGGAAAGATTATGGGTGGAACTAATTGACAATATAACCAATAGGAGCAATTTTGGAGCATAGGAGTTTAGAGAACTGGTAAAATCACTTATGGATGCAAGGCTTGTAGGAAAGCTTTGCTGGATTTTTTCTTAGGTCCATGCGATGATCCATTCCTGAAAGAGTTCCTATTAGGGTAAGAATTGTGGAGAAGTTGTCATTTTAAATTTCTACTTCTGACCTTGACAGAAGATTTTATTTGAATGGAGGTAGAAATGCTGCTGACAGACAGCTGGTCAGGCCTTGCCTTGAAGGCACACAAAAGTATCAAAGGTGAACTTGGACCTTCTAGTCAGTCTGCCAGGTTGAAAACCCAATTTTTGGGAATCAGGAGAGATATGCCTGCCTGCCAAATGCAATGAATGCCAGTTCACGAAGTGGCTGTGAGATTTTGGTGGGGTTACAGGAATTAATACTGGAGAGGAAATATCAAATATTATATTTCCAACTACTTAACTGTATGATATGCAGAGTTCTTGTTCTTGAGAAAAAGAAGAATGAGTCATAGGAACAACAGAGGCTAAGAGCAGAAAGATGTTTATTGATAGAAAAGCTCCTGAGCATCAGTAGGGTTCCCAAGAGGGTAGGCGTGAGGGTTGCACAAGGTCCTGAGTTGGATTCCTGGTACCAAAAACGAAGAGCCTCTTCCGCTGGCCACCATTTACTGTGTTGATAGGGAGTACCAGCTGTTCAGAGGGTTGTGGTAATGGTAAATTGAGGAAGATGGTGTAACAGGAGCAAGTGTCAGATGAATGGCAGGGCGGTGGTGATCCTATGACAATGAGGAGCTGCGAGTAATTAGGGTAGTGACATGAGCAAAGTGTTCATCCACTGTAGGTGGGATGAGTTAAGCAGATGAGGTGAAGACTGTTCTCTTTCTGTATCACTACTCTGTACACAAAGAGCCAGGATGTCTTCTGCGGACTGAATCTTGCCCTTGAGCATCATAGGTTTGGTGGACTCTTCAGGCCTCAGATGTGACCCGAGGCAAAAACAAGTTATGTTTCAGCACTCAAAAGGAGGGTTCCCAAGAGGGTAGCCAGGAGGGTCACACAAGGTCGTGAATTGGATACCTGGTACCAAAAAAGAAGAGCCTCTTCTGCTGGCCACCATTTACTGGGTTGATAGGGAGTACCAGCTGTTCAGAGTGTTGTGGTAATGGTAAAATGAGGAAGATGGTGCAACAGGAGCAAGTGTCAGATGAATGGCAGGGCGGTGGTGATCTTATGACAATGAGGAGCTGCGAGTAATTAGGGTAGTGAAATGAGCAAAGTGTTCACCCACAGTAGGTGGGATGAGTTAAGCAGATGAGGTGAAGACTGTTCTCTTTCTGTATCACTACTCTGTACACAAAGAGCCAGGATGTCTTCTGCGGACTGAATCTTGCCCTTGAGCATCATAGGTTTGGTGGACTCTTCAGGCCTCAGATGTGACCCGAGGCAAAAACAAGTTATGTTTCAGCACTCAAAAACCAGCTGTTGGGCAAAAAGACTGGGCCTCAGAGAACTTTAATATTCATCCCATTGGGAAATGAATTTTTCTCAAAATTATGGACAGTGGTTCTGGACAGATCACCTCTGTTCTTGTCTTCCTTATATTTGGAGCTACAAAAGAGGAACAGAAGCCAAACCACAAGGATCACAGAAGTTTAGTGTTGGTTAGAAGGACTGAAAGTGATAACGGAGTGGTGCCTATGACACCGCTAAACAGAGATTGAACTGTCACAGAGTAGAAGGTGAGCTGGAGCTGCGACAGCTATGTGGTGGGATGGTGAATGGTGGGGAGAAGGTCCTGGGAGCCTGTGCCAGTCTGTGCCGCAGGGGAATGACGTTGGGAAGGGAATGGGAGGGCTTTTCTGGGAGGCTGAGAGGACTGAGTGGCTGCACGTTAGCTCTTCCACAGAGACAACAGATTCTGCCTTCAGGGTTTGGCTTGCATGACCTTGAGCCTGGACGGCACAAATGATACAGCAGCATGGAATGCTGGGGACTGGACAGAGCTGGAAACCACAGTGCAAGATGTGCCTGTGTCTTTTTAGGAAAAACAGGCAAACAAAATGAGAGACAAAATTCAGAATTTAAAAAAGTAAAATCATAGATGGATGATGTTGGCAATCATAAAATTTTCAGTTAAAAACTTTTGGACTTATAGAGAAGTATTCTTATCATCGTTCTATGTCACATGTGATTTGAAAATGTTTGAAGCCAATGAACCAATGCTTTCTCCTGCGCCTCGGAAACCACATTACTTCCATGTGTTTCTTTAAAGAAATTATTGTCAAGAGCAACATTTCCCGGAAATACATTTCTTAGGAATAGTTCTCTTTCTAAATATATATTTTTGAGCAATTACAAAGCAAAAAGAATAGTGCTTGGCCTGGCAAATTTGATTTTAGAAGATGCTGCTTTAGCAAATCAATGCAAAATACCTTTGAAACTTGATACTCCTTAGCTGTCATTAGACTATTTTCTGAAACTGAAATAGCAGTGAACCTTTTCTTGATTATTATACTTAAAAGGGCAAGAGCATAGGCCTGCATTCAAAGCTCGACTGGAGCCATGTGGTACTGAACTTGGCATGAAAGCATAATTGAGCAAAGCTAGATGCTGTGTTGGTGGAGAGGTGGTCAGGCTGGGCCTTGAAGGCGCAGGAAATAGCATAGTTGAAGCTGAGCCCTCTGGTCCATCTGCCAGGATAAAATACCAGCCTTCCAGGGATGCAAGATGTGACTGCGGGTTATGCCTCTGTGGCAAATGCACAGAAGGCCCTCTGGGGTCAGTGTGAGAAGCTGGTGGAGCGATAGGGGAAGTGATGGTGGGCAGTCGGCAGTGCTCCCTGGGTCGGTGTCAATGCTCTGCTTGTTGCGTATCAATTCCCTTGGTCAAGGCAGGTGATAAGTGCTGTTTGATGGAAACTTCTCTAAGGATCTGCCAGTGGAGAGGGGCTAACGATGTTCTGCAGGCCGCCTAAAGGAGTTGCTAACTCTCTGACAGCCTCTGTGTTCTAGTTCTCCGGGGCTTGTTTTGGGCAGATGTGGCCCTTTCTTCTACCTTTGGAAGCACAGAGGGGTTTTCACTAAAGAGAAGCAGTGCAAACAAGTCTGTCTTAGGACTGTGAGCCAGACCCTGCTAAGGTTGGACGGAAACCTAAGGAATGAAGGCAAGGGATGATGAAGTGAAAAATAAAAGCGGCTTGTACTAAATCACTGTTCTAGTCTTCCAGAATTTGCACTGGTATTCACCTCTGATGTCATCCTTATATTGAGTTATTGGGTCCTTCTACTTCTTTAGATGAGGAAGACTAATGCATGGAGAGCACATGGTACACATCAAATATCACAGGGTTTGAGAGAAAAGCCAGGATTCAAATGCCAAGATTGAACACAGGTGCCATTCTATCCACCTGCACCGTTGAACGGGGAGGCCTGATAGTCACAAGCGCTATGGTGTAATACAGTTGCCTCTCCTTATCTGTACTTAAATCTAAGTAAATTTAAAAATGTCACTTGGTACTTAGACACTAGTAACTCCCAAACATCTCATAACGACAGATGGCCAAGATGCCCCTGTAAGATACAGACTCTTTCTGTCATCACAAGAAGATTTATGGAGCAAAAAACCCAGTACCTTTGGTGTTAGAATTAGACTGCTGGGTTATGGTTGTAAACAAGGAAAGAGTCCCAAGTAAAGTCAGGGAGGGCCTGTCTGGGAAATTCTGTCTGCATTTCACTATGAGAATTTGAGGCAATTATCTGGTGTATGGACAACATATACCTTGATTACAGTTGATATGGTCTTCAAAGCACACTGTCTGGGAGCAATATTATAAAAAAGAGAATTGGAAAGCTTCACTATTTGGAAAATATATTATGTGCCCTTAAACCTTATTTTCCCAAATTATGAAATCAAAATACTAATATTTTAATTTAAGGCAAGTACCAACGGTGCTTCTTGGACTCAGTTGATGGTCTCTAGAGGGTTTTCAGACTGTGTTGTGCTCTCCATATCCACTGTTTACACACCGGTTCTAGAAAGGGGTTTGTGCTGAGCTTCCAGCTTGCTGGAATTATATAATTAAAAATTACATTGTTATCACACAAAAGCAGAGAAAATTATAGGAATGCCCCTGATCCAAGAAATAAATGAGGTATAATGCAGCTCTTGGGGTCCTCTGCACTTGACACAGTTTGACAGGGATTCCGGGTGGTAACTTATTTCATCATAGGTCAGCAGTAGGTGGATTCTAGTTAGTACCTCATTTTGAAGGTGAAAGTCTTAAGGACAGAGTGGATTGATCTCATTAAGAGATATGAATGCTAAATTGCTGAGATTAGGGTGAAAGCTAGATAACCTGGAATTGCAGGATTCATTCATGGCTCCAAGGCAGGGTGGCATGGGAGCAACAGCTCATGGTGGACACATGGTAGCAAAGTACTGAGGGACCTTACCAGTGTCTTCCAGCCCCTGTTGTCTTCCTCAGGCTACTTAAGGTGTGCAGCCCTCACATCCTTCCCCCAGTGCTCTGTGCCTAGTCCTATCATGAATCAGTCACATACTGTAGAATCAGCCACCTCTGAAAACACATAAAACTTCAGAGGGACATCCAAGCGCAAGCCATAACATATGATGTGAAAATGAAGGTTTATCACCTATAACATTTCCACGCTGTCTGTGAGTCTAATGTTATATTTCAGGTCACAAATGTCCCTAAAGCCGCAGGTGTATTTGAAGTGATTGGATGTTCAGGTGCTGTCCTCATCCATTGTTTCACCCTGTGTGCGTTGTGTGATGGAATTGCTTTTAGGAGGGGAGATAGGGACCTGAGGACATGATGTGAAAGAACATTTTCTTCACAGTGACTACTCTGTCTCTGCTTGTGTCTCCCTGTCTCTGTCTGTCTGTCTGTCACTCTCCCAGCTTTCAGTCTGACAGTTACTGAGCACCTTTGCTTCACTTTGCCCTGAAAACCTTCTGTTCTTGTCTTGGAGACAGCCCCAATGGCTGGAAGGATGAGCCCAATAAACTCCTCCTTTTAAGTGTGTGCACTTCTTTGTCTCAGGAACAGGGGATGTAAAACCTAGCCTCCTTAAGGTCTGCTCCTATACCGCTTTGAGAACTATACTCAGATATCACAGTACAGTGCTGATACACATGTCTTTGTGATTTCAGCTCCTTGGTGTGCAGTCAGAGCTATGCTGACATAACTGAGTAGTGATCTCTTACACTAGCCCTCTTCATGGAATCACCTGATACCTTAGTAAAGCAGAGTCATTTGTCAGAGTCTGCAATACAACATTCATGTCTTCTTTTAAATGTAGATAAAGCAAATGTCATTCTTTGTTGTGTCTCATTGAATGTTGATTTAGAAATATGTATGTGTGTGTGTGTGTGTGTGTGTGTGTGTGTGTGTGTGTGACTGTGTGCCTAGAAAAGCTGACATGATTCTTGCCCCATGATCAAGAATATAAGCAGTGAGCAGGGCCTCATAAATGACTGATATTCCCCATATCTTCATTGCAAGGGCTTAGCTAATCTGACCAATGCAGAATGCTTGGTGAGTCCCTAGCTGTCATGCTCTAAGTGTGGATACCAAACTGACTCCATTTTGCTATCTCTATTTTGTGATCAGGTCACTGCCCAGTTCCTGGAAAAACCCCAATTGGGCCTTTCACCTAGTTGTCAGAAAAACCCATGACTATTTCTGTAAGTTGTCACCAGATGTTCTCTTTTGTTAATCTTAGTTTTGTTTAGGACAAGGAGGGACATCTATCCTGGGCCAATGAAGCATTGAGAAAACACACACTTGCAGAATATTAACGAATTAAGGATTTACCCATTTAGAAAACCCCTAGTTCTGCTTCTCTGCTAAGAAAAAAGATTTTTGAAATCGGCCTCAGTGCTCTCATTTCTGAAAGGCTGTGTCAGTGAGATCCAAGGGTTCAGGCTTGAGCTTGCAGTGAACTCCTTGTGTGATTGAATTGGCCTTGACTCCTTGGTGGTCTTTGGGCATATCGCGATCTGGGAACAACATTTGGGGCCTCATCCGGGATCCCCAAAACCTCAGGACTCAATCCAGATGAGAAGAACTGGCTGATCCAGTGAATGTAAGTGTCTCTATTTTTTTGTATCTGAAACCTTACAAGGGAATCTGAAAAGCCAACCAAGGGCTGTCGTGGATGCCCCAGACGGTGCCCGACAGGCTGGGGTCTTGGAAGATATTCTGGGCCCTTCTGAGTAGGGATGAACAGCCCTACATTTGTTTTCTGAAAAGGTGAATAGGGTCCCTCCCACTGGATGGCATTGGGCCGTTGCCCTTGTTTTGGTTTTGTTTTTGGTGCTGAATGTGTGTGTGTGTCATTTGTGCTTGTGTCTGTGTTTGTCGTGTTGATGGAGATGGACATGGACAGAATGGGACAGTCTCAGGCTACCCCCCTTTCTCTGATGGTTGAACATTTCCAAGAGGTTAAGACACGGGCTCATGACTTGTCAGTGGAAATCAAGAAAGGGAAATATCAAAATATACGTGAATCAGAATGGCCGACTTTTGGGGTTGGATGGCCCCTGGGCAGCAGTATAGATTTGAAAATTATTCAAAAGTTGAAGAAAATTGTTTTTCAGAGCATTCCTGACAAAGTCCCTTACATTGTTGTTTGGGAAGATTTAGTGCTTAACCCCCTGTCTTGGTTACAATCCTGCCTTATCTTCCAGTAGCCACAAATTCCAGTCTTGGCCACCAAGATGAAAGAGAAATCCAAAGACCACTCTGAAAATCCAAGCGCCCCTCCTTTACCACCTTTGCCATTGCAGGGGGAAATGGATCAGGAACTAATCTTTGCTTCTTTTCCCTCACCATACCAACCTCCTCCAAATCCAGAATCAGCCCTGTCCACCTGAGAGAAGGGTGCAGCAGTTCATAAAATCCCCACAGCCCTGTGGGGGAGAACCAGCTCAGAACACATTGCAGAGACAAGCCACGCCATCTGCAAGCTCAGTGGATTCCAGTTTTACTGCTGCAAGAAGCTGCACCCCTGGACGAACAAGGCAATCAGCCTATGCATTGCTGGCCATTTTCCACTAGTGATCCATATAATTGGTGATCCCAAAAAGCCAAGTTTTAAGAGATTTAACTGATTTGTTAGAAACTGTTTTATTTACTCATCAGCCAACCTGGGATGATTGCCAACAATTGCTTTACATATTGTTCACTACTGCAGAAAGAGAAAAAATTCTAATAGAATCTAGAAAGTCGGTCCTAGGACAGAATGGAGAGCCAACAATAAATCCAGATCTCGTTAACCAGGCTTTTCTGTTGTCCAGACCTGACTGGGACTACAACACAGCTGAAGGTAAGGAGTGACTCAGGGTTTATCTCCATACTCTACTGGGGGGTCTCCATGAAACTGCTAAAAGGCTCAGGAATTTGTTCAAGGTAGCTAGTGTACAGGAGGAACAGGACAAAAGCCCATTTGCCTTTTTGGAGAGAATATTGGAGGCTTTCTGTAGATACACCCCTATGCATCCAGAAGCCCGGAATCCTGAGGGGCTATAGTAATGGGCTTTATTAATCAAGCCACTTCTGATATAAAGAAGACACTACAAAAGATAGAGAGACTAGGTGAAAAGAGCATCCAGGATTTAGTAGTGATAGCTGAGAGATTCTACAATAACAGAGAGGCCACTGAAGACTACCAGACCTGGAAGTTAGCTCAGATCCTAGTGACAACCTCCCTCACAGAGCCACAGGGAAGAAACAGGAGATTAAAGAGCCAGAGTAAATGGGAAGTGTCCCAGCCTCACCTAGACAAAGTCCAATGTGCTTACTGTAAGGAGAAGGGCCACTGGATTAAAGAATGCCCCAAGAAGTCTAGAAGGAAAACCCTCATCTTAACCATGGAGGGAGATAGTGACTAGGGGGGATGGGGCTCAGAATTTCTCCCTGAGCTTAGGGTAACTTTTAAAGTAGAGAGTAAACTGGTTGAGTTCATGGTGGACACTGGAGCCCAACATTCCGTTCTATTACAACCCCAAGGAAAAATTTCTGAAAACACTTCCTGGGTACGAGGAGCCACGGGTATCAAGAAATATAAGTGGACAGCTCAGAGAACACTGGACCTGAGTACCAGAGGTGTCCCACTTGTTCATGATAATCCCAGAATGACCCTACCCTCTCTTAGGGAGGGACTTGTTAACAAAGTTGGGTGCCCAAATTCACTTTCAACCAGAAGGTGCCCAAGTCCTTGTTAGAATTGGAAGGCCTGTCCACATATTAACTGTTCAATTTGAAGATGAGTATAGACTCTATGGATGGGCACCCACTTCAGGCTCATTAACCCAGAAAGACATTACATTTTGGCTTGAAAAATTTCCCAAGGCTTGTTCAGAAAGAGGAGGAATAGAATTGGCCAGGCATAGGGTGCCAGTGTTCATTGACATCAAACCTGGTGCCGACCCCATTTGGGTTTGCCAGTATCCTATACCCCTTACATCTCGACAAGGCATAACACCACACATCAGAAACTTATTGAAACAGGGGTAATGAGGCCATGCCAGTCAGCCTGGAATACCCCCTTGTTGTCCTGAAGAAACCTAATTCGAATGATTATCAGCCAGTTCAGGACCTCAGAGAAGGGAATAAGAGAGTGACTGACATCCACCCTACTGTGCCTAATCCTTATACTCTTTAGAGCTCTTTACCTCCCTCTCACCAATGGTATACAGTATTGGATTTGAAAGATGCTTTCTTTAGCCTTCCATTGGCCCACAAAACTAAGACATATTCGCCCTTGAGTGGGTCGACCCAGATGAAGGAATTAATGGACAAAAGACTTAGACTAGACTGCCTCAAGTGTTTAAGAACTCACCCACCATCTGTAATGAAGCCCTACATGAAGACCTGGATGAGTATTGCCAACAAAATCCTCATCTCACTCTACTCCAGTATGTAGACAATCTTCTTATAGCAGCAGAAATGGAGGAGACTTGTCTGGAAGAAACAAAAGAAATGTTGAAAATCATAGGGGATCTTGGGCATGAAGCTTCAGCTAAGAAGGCTCAAATATGTCAACTCGAGGTAAGCTCCCTGGACTACAAGTTAAAAGCAGGACAAAGATGGCTGTCAGAAGACTGGACGGAGATGGTGCTCAGAATTCCTGCCCCAGATTCTCCTCGCAAGGTAAGAAAATTCTTGGGTTCAGCAAGATTCTGCCACTTATGGATTCCAGGATTTGGAGAACTGGCCTGACCCTTGTACATGCTGACTAATGACCAGCAGACCTTCCAGTGGACAGAGACTTTACAAGAGTCTTTCGAAAAGTTCAAAGTGGCATTGTTGAGCGCACTCGTACTGGGCCTGCCAGATGTAACCAAGCCCTTCCACTTATATGTGCACGAGAGCAAACGAATAGCTAAGGGAGTTCTGACTCCATAGCTAGGCCCATGGCTAAGGCCAGTAGTCTACCTGTCAGAGAAACTTGACCCAGTGGCATCCAGGTGGCCACCCTGTTTGTGAATGATTGCGGCAGTAGCACAAATGGTGAAAGATGCAGATAAGCTCTCCATGGGGCAACAAATATATGTCGTCACTCCCCATGCCATTGAGGGGATAATAAAGCAGCCCCCAGATTGATGGCAAACCAATGACTGGCTGACTCATTACCACAGCCTCCTCCTCAATCCTGCCCGAGTTATTTTTCAGCCTCCAAAAGGGAAAAGGAAGAGAACTAAACATTTACATAGATAGTAGATATGTTTTTGCCACTGCCCATGTCCATGGAGCCATATACCACTAAAGCAGGCTATTGACTGAAGAAGGAAAGACTATAAAAAATAAAAAAGAATATTTGGCTCTGCTGAAGGCCATATGGTTACCCAAAAAACTTGCCATAATCCACTGCCCAGGCAATCAAAAAGGCGATATGCCCATGGACAGAGGCAATAATCTGGCAGATTGAACAGCCCAGGAGTCAGCCCTGCATGCCTCAGAGATTTTGGACTTACAGCTATCTGACCCAGGAACCTTAGCTCTCCCTGAGGAAGGGGAATATTCAGATACTGACATGCTATGGATTAAGCAGTTACGCACAGCTCAATTGGTTGAGGGATGGTGGAGACTGGACAACGGAACTGTTGCATTGCCAGAAAAATTAGGGCACCACTTGCTCTCAAACCTCCAACAGCCACCCACATGGGACAGATGAAAATGCAAGAACTGATTGAGAGGTCTCAAGTCAAAATAAAGAATGTTTCTACTAAGGTGAAAGAACTCACCTCATCCTGCAGAGTCTATAAGAGGGCAAATGAGATGCACGCTAAGAATAATCTGGGCCACTGCATGAGAGGAAATAGGCCTGGAGTCTACTGGAAGATGGACTTTACGGAGGTAAAACCAGGGAAATATTTTTGCAAGTATTTACTAGTATTTGTAGATACCTTCTCAGTATGGACGGAAGCCTTCTCCACTAAACATGAAACTTCCAGGATGGCGACAAAAAGACTGCTAGAAGCCAGCCTGCCCAGGTATGGATTCCTGGTAGATTTAGGATCTGATAATGGACCAGCTTTTGTCTCTAAGGTAAGCCAGGAACTAGTCCAGGTATTGGGGCCAAATTGGAAATTACATTGTGCTTATCGCCCCCAAAGTATAGGACAGGTAGAAAGGATGAATAGGACCCTTCAAGAAACCTTAGCTAAATTAACCCTGGAAACTGGTGGTGCCTGGCTGTTTCTCCTCCCCTTTGCAGTGTATAAGGTGTACAACACACCTTATAAATGGGGATTGACTCCATTTGAAATAATGTTTGGTATTCCTCCTCCTATTATTCCTAACCTACATCAGGAAATTTTAGCTGAATTTGAGGATCAAGAATTGCTTAACTCCTTCTATGGTATCCATCGGGTTCATAGGGAGACCTGGCCTATAACTAAGGCATTGTATGAGTCAGGCCCTACACTGACTCTACATGATTTTGACCGAAGAGATTGGGTCTTGGTGAAATGGCACCAATGAGACACCCTTGAGCCTCACTGGAAAGGGCCATACATGGTCCTATTGACCACACACACAGCAATCAAGGTGGACGGGATTGCTATGTGGATTCATCATACTCACAGAAAGAAAGACACCACCCCTCATTCTTCTCATGGGTCACCCATTTGGAGAGCTACCAAAGATACTGAAAATTCTCTAAAGCTAACAATTGTCAGATCCTGATGTTATTGTTTTTGATAAAGTTAAGCTGTAGCCCAATAGTTTGAGTTATTATGGGCTATTGTGAAGCGTTTGTTACTTTGTTCTTCCTAGATTTGTTTACCTTTTGCTTAGTTTACACTTTTGACAGGGTTAAGCTGTACTAGCCCTACTAGAAACCTCGATGTGAGGCCACCTAATAGATAAACCCTTCTTACCTCCCTGAGACCCCTTCAGGAACTGGTGCTTGACAACTAATTGCCAAAGCCAGATAGAAAGTTGAAGCTGCAATTGAGGCCCAACAGAAATGGAATTGGCATCATAGCCACAGGACTAAGCAACAGGGACCCAAGAAACAATCCCCATGCCCTAGGTTCCACATTGTCTCCACTCGGCAGGAAGTAGCCTAATAAGGATGGTGCCCCGATTCCCATGATTGGGTCCCTTAAGGCTCTTGAGAAGGGAGGAATGTGGAGACCAAACTGACTCCATTTTGATAACTCTATTTTGTAATCAGGTCACTGCCCAGTTACTGGAAAAACCCCAACAGGCCCTTTTACCTAGTTCTCGGAAAATCCCATGACTGTTCCCATAAGTTGTCACCAGATGTTCTCTTTCATTAATCTTACAAAAACCTGTGGTTAGGACAAGGATGGCCATCTGGCCTGGGCCAATAAGCATTGAGAAAACACACACTTGCAAAATGTTAACTAATTAAGCATTGACCCGTTTAGAAGCCCCTAGTTCTGCTTCTGGACTAATAAAAAGGCTGTTTGAAATCCGGCTAGGGGCTCTTGTTTTTGAACTGCTATGGCAGTGAGATCTGAGGGCCCATGCTTGAGCATGTAATAAACTCCTCATGTAATTGCATTGGACTGGAATCCTTGGTGGTCTTTGGGGATATCGTGATTTGGGCACAACATAAGCTCTTGGCAGAGCAGGAGACCATTGAAGAGCTAGCAGGTGTCACAGGCTAATTGGCCATGCAGGCCTCAGCTACTTGTTCTCCAAAATCCTAACATTGTCAAGCTTCCTGCTCAGGGTGATTCTGCCAGAAGTTCTGTTCCTGGCCTTGCTTGTTCTGCTCCCATTGTGTCATCCCAGGTTTGTTCACTCTCGGCCAGTACAAGGATGCTCTATAGTCCATACAGACAAACTCGGGAATTTGCAGTGGCATCACACAGTACATTGGTTTGTTGCTGATTGGGTGTGGTCCAAATTATATCTTGTATGTGGCTCCCAGTTTCCAATTCTTGCATTCTGTGAGGTTTAATTTTGGTGAAACATATTGGTTTTTATCCAAGTATTTTTTCCTTACCACACTTACCTCCATAAATCTGAAGAACTCTTGTCGAATCTCCCTGGAAATCCCTCATTGTGTCTAGAAGGACATGGAAGGGCACCTGGGGCCTTTTTTACAACAACATTAGCTGCCCAGGTGTCTCCTTGTTCCCCTGGTTTAGCAGCCATCCAGGTGCGCCAGTCATCCACCTCGCACAAAGTGGACCATTGTTCCACCTATTGGACACAAATAAACACAGTGCTCCCGATTTTCAAAGATTTTTTCCCATCCCCCAGGAGTGTGAGATAAAGTATTAAATCACTCGGAGATAGTAATTGCCTCTTCCTGGAATTGCTCTGTGATGTTCACTTTTTACTGGAATAGAATAAGATATTCATTTAAAATCATGCGTGCATTGGAGTAAGGGTGCAAGTACTTTTCCTTACTGCTAATCAGTGCAGGATCATGTAGACATTGCTGTCTCTTAGTGCTTGCAAGAGTGTTTCAGAAATAACATAGACTATACGGTCCATCTCAATCCCACTTTGGAGCCCTTGAATCTGTGTTTCTCAAAAGTGAGGCTCACTAATCTGCTGGTCTAGCAAGCACTCCTGTTAATGCCGGAAAACAGGAAAGATCTGCCCTTACAAATGAGCAAACCAGAGTTCAGACACGGTCACATACCAAAAACCAATGCCAAGAGCAAGACTTGGTACTGAGGAGAGAGATGGGAAGAAAATCAGGACAGTCAGAGAGGCAGAATGGCTCTAAAAGGGGAATGACCAATGGCCACTCTTAGTAGGCATCGAAAAATGGGTTTTTTATGTGTTAGTAACCTAATAATCCCAGCACACATACAGGATTCTGATTTGTGAGGTAAAACTATTCAGTATTCCCTGCCTTGGCAACCCCAGGAAAGCATTTCTTTTTGTGTTTATTTTATAGTTTAATTTAACCTCCAAAAAAAAGAAATTCATATGTATTTTAAAACTGTACCCTATTTATTATGTAGTAAGTACATAATCTTCAAACATAACCAATATTCACCATGCTATGTGAATCTTTACAAGACATATTGTTACATCATATCTAATTATGTGATCTTATTATCAGGTCTTGAGAAATTATGCATATTTTACACAGTGTCAGTGAAATTTCAGGGACAACTTTAGAAAGCAACAGATTCAGGAAAATTTCATGCTTAAACATTTTCTCCACAGTGGTGACGATCTTTTCTCTTTAAAGTTGTAGAAAGAGTTACGTGAGAATCACAGTGAGTCTGCACACAGAGACAAAGAAGTTGTTATATTCTAGTTAGGATGAGACTTTTCATGGCACAACACTCTCCATACAAGCTTTGCTCATGAACTGATAGTTCAAATGTACCAAAAGAATTTCTCACAATGATTATACCCAGGCTGCCCAGTCACAAAGGAGAGTACGAAAAAAGTTACACTGTATCAAATGTGAATGTCCAGGCATTTTACTATTGTGCTCAGATGAACCATTTGTTTCTTGGTCACTTCCAGGCCTCGTGAAAGCCTTTCAAGCTAACTAGTGTCCAACAAGTGCTTAGTTATCAATTTCCTGGGTGATTGTCACTGAATAGGGAAGGGCCATTGAAGGGGATCTTACATTTTCTATAATGGAGACAATGTTTGGCTCTCACAAGAAAGGAAGCGATTTTCAATGGAGCGGTATACTCCATGACCTTATTTCCGTGGGTCTAGGAGAGAGGAATTAACTTTGTTCTCATTCCATCTGTCCCAGATCCTCTCCATGGCTGTGACTGTTGGAAAGTAAGGCTCACAGTTTCTCTTCTTTCTGTGAACAGTGGCAGAACAGCTCACTCTGATGTGGATTCTCCTGTCCCCAATGAACTCCCAAGGACACAGTGCGGTTACAACACTTTCCCAAGCACCACAGCTCAGGACGCCATAGTAAGAAAGGCACTGGAGGTAAACAAGACCTATGCCACACCAGGGTTTTCTGGCCAATGCTCAGCTCAGGTCCTACGGAGCACAGGGATCTCCCCTCACTCAGCGTGGCCCTGGCTCACTACCCACACGAACTGTGCCTACTACATCTTTTCTTCGAGCTCAGCTTGTAATACTGGAAAGCCTCCCACCACCTCTTCTTCCTCTTCCCGTAATCCCCCTGGGTGTCCACAGCCAGTTCCCACAGAGTAGAGTGATCCCAGCCTGGGAACAGGAGGGCCTTGGCTTGTCCTTCCCACACTGGACTCTGTGCCTCAGCCGGAGCTCTGCACTCCCCTTTTCCCATGATTGGAGTCTCTTCCAAGGAGGGCAGCACACGGTCCTGGCTCCTGAAGTCCCTGACTTCAAGTAAGTCCAGAGCTCTGTGCAAGCCTTGGGCAGCTGTGGCCCAGCAGCCCGCTTTGCATTTCCTGAGGGACTGTGGAGCGGCCCAGGGGGCCAAGCCATTGGCGCTCTGTCCAAGGTTGACACAGTGTCCACATCCTGTGTACTCCCAAGGGAGTGATCCTTGGTGAGTCCCACACGGCTTCAGTGGTGCAGCATTCCTGGCTCTTCTCCAAGTTTGTTTCAAGTCCTCTCTTGGGGCATTTTTGGGGGCAAATTCTTCATGTCTATGATGGCCTTCGTGTTGAGCAGTGTGATCCTCATCCAACTCAGAGCTGCTTACTTCATTGGAACAGTTTGGGCACAGCTCTTGAGGTCTGACACAGAAGCACCTGTGGGTGAGAGGAGTGGAAACCACTCAGTTTCACATTATGACCAAGAAACCAGTTGGCTCTTGGCTAGCTCTTCTAATTCAATATTGTTTCTATATCAAGGAGCCATTTTTAGCAACTTAAATTCCTTGCCACTTTATAGAAATCTTACGAAGAGCTCCACAGGTTGAGAACAGAAAAGTATGAGATATTTTATGAAATGTTAAAGTCAAAATTAAGGGAGGGAAATCTCCAAGATGACAAGAAAATCTTAAGTGCTGAAGATGCATCTCTCCATGGAATGTTATGCAAACCTTAAAATGAGAAGTGTGAAGTTGGTAGGATCATAAAAATTGCTGTGACGGAAGCTATGTGTACCACCATTCAGGCCCCAAGTCTGCGCAGGCTGAATAGGCCTTCCAAACATTGAGTGTGGTGTCCTTAGGACCTATGAACATTTTCTCTTCTGCTTTAAGCACCTATTGCTGTATTACTTAAACCTAATTTTCTTCCCTCTCTTTTTGTTGAGATGGTGAAGATGACGCTCTCCACCTGGCCACTAACTTTTAAGTAGCCCAGTCTGGTCTGAAATTCAGGGCACTTTGGTTTCAGGCTATCTAGTGTGGGTGTGGCAGGTGTGCACCAGCGGGCATGGGAGAGGAAATATTTTCTGAACAGAGGCAAACATCACGTGATTGTGGCCCTGCAACACCTACACGTGCATGTGTGAAATATTTGTTAAGGCAGCTGGACATCAGTTAATTTCTGTCCCCTTGCTTGGTATTCACTTTATGCTTTACTTTTCCTTTTTCCTTTTTCAGTCCCAGGAATCTGAAGCAAGTCCTTGTGATTGGGAAGCAAGTGGAGGAACCACTGAGTCACTTTACATTTTCCTGAAGTGCAACACAGAACTCAGACATCTAACTGGTGTGACTTGTTTGATTGCATTTCCTAGATCCCATTTCAGCCAAATTCTGAAAATCCAGATTTTGTTCCTTCACTTTCTTTGGGGAAATGTATATTGGGTCCAACTCCGATCCAGTCTCAAAGCCTGAAATTGACAGACCTATGCTCTGACTATTGAGCAAAACTTTGAAAATGTAGGACACACACAGGTCCTCTGGCATCCAAATCTCAGAAAATTCACTCTGAAAAGAGCTGTGGCTTGAACACCAGGCCAGCTAAACAAACCAAAGGGCTTCCTCACTTTTATTACCATGATTATTTTTATTATATTAATATATGTCTAATGGCAAATCATTCTATCACATATTGGATTTCAAAAAGATTTTGATGATAAAAGATTTTGATGGCATTATTTTTGAAAAGGAGTTATTTCCTTGGTCTTTCAAAGTGATGTAAAAATAGCAGATTTCTCAATGTGGACAATTGTATGTCCAGCCTTAGCTTTGTATCTTTTTGATGCCCTGGCGCTCCATCTGGCTGAGTTTTTGTCACCACCTCGAAAAAAGGAAAGAGGAGAGATCATCATGAATTGCATAGTAGCAGGGATTCAGTTATATTCTCTTCCCTTAAAAGCTCAACAGGAAGAGTTCCAAATTTGAGCAAAGGATAGCCGATGGATCGGTAGGGCCCTGGAAACCCAGAACCATGTAAACTCTCTGGCATGGCCATTGTAGGCTTCCCCAACATCAGTGACACTTGTCTACTGCAGAAACTGCCTCTGACACTATGAGTTCTCTTCACATTTGCACAGAGGAGCAAAGTATGGGTGCAAGAATGCTAGACTGTAAAGGGCCTATCTTGTGTCTCACTTGTTGCCTCCTGCGGTGCACTGAGGTACCTTCCTGTGCACAGCCCACTTCACAGCAGCAGGAGTTGCAAGAGGCTCTGAGATGTCTCCTTGCTATAGTTCTGATGGAACGCTACAGTGAGTGGCCCCAAAGACATAATGACATCTTTGCCACTCATCTTTATCTCACTTCCCAGGTGCTGGGAAGGGAGCAGGCCTCCTTGCCACACGTTCTACCAACATATGCTCAAGACAACAGGTTCAATGGACCATATGATGCAACAGCAACCTTCCCTCCATCTCTGTTGTATCAGTTGAATTACTACACAAAGAGTTATAGCAGATCTGTGCAAACACATATGATTTTGTACAGTTGACTTACAATGACCACACACAGAGACAGATGGGGAAGAGGGCAGAGGCTCTGTCTTCCCATTGGAGACCTGAGGATTTAGTCGAAGATCTGGATGTCACTGCTGTGTCCCCTGTGAGCGCAGTGTGTATCAACAGAGTGATCGGTCTGTGGTGGAGACTGCAGAGTCTACACGGAGAGCAGAAGGGTGCTCAGTGGAAGCCAAATGGGACGTATAAGGCAAGAAATGACCTCCAACGTCAGCACTCTGATCCTCAAAGGAACAGAAGCAGTAGTGTCCTTCTTTCCTTCTCTTTTATATCTTCCAGAGCAAGAGCTGCCCTAGGGTGAGTCAACCCCTACCTAGGAGGAGGCCGCCCCTACCTAGGAGGATTCAGTCCTACCTATGGGGAGTCTGTCCCTACCTAGCATGAGTCTGACCCTACCTAGGCGGAGTCTGTCCCTGCGTAGGGTGGATATTTTAGGCCCTAGGGACTGGAGTTATATATGCTTATCTTACTCCAGCTGTCAAGTGGACAAAAACCAGCAACCATCAAGACTCACCCTTTGGCTACTTGACAGCCAGGTGTATTTCCTGAATCAGACTACAGATACAAGGACAAGATTCTAGTTTTGCCTACATGGTTAGTGGTAATGTGTACACCAGCAGAAAAGCACTGATTCTGTATCCAGAAGTTTAAGCAAGTTTTCTGTGAGTGATGCTTGTTGTTAACATTTCATAACTTGACCATCATAACATAGGTTTCATAATCCTGAAGAAGCAGTGTTAAAATAGCAATGGTCCGATTACAATCCTCATTTCAGGAGCTGGTCATGGGCTTTGAGCCCACCTTCCATTGTCCATTTTATATTGGCTTGGCCTTCATCCAATACCTCAGCAGGAACTGGTCCTTTCCCCGGTGGAGTGACACCTATCGTGATTCCTGGTGGTTCTGGGCCATTGGTCATTCTGCCTGGATTACATAATCGTAGTTTACCTTTGACTTTCATAATAGGGCATGGTAATACTCAGAGACACCCTCAGGATCTCCTGCTATCCAAGGATATTCTTCATTTTTGGCATTGTGGAGTTTTAGTCCAATTTCTGCATATGATTCTGGGTAAATTACCACAGGAATTCTTCCAGATCATTGGTTACAGCCCAGGAATCTGTACCAATTCACACTTCTAGCCATTTCTGCTTCCAGGGAAAATGTATTACCAGGTGCAATACCCAAAGTCCGGCTACTGTGATGATTTCCATTCACCACTGTCCTTGAGGGATGTCCTGAAACGAGCTAAAGTGCTACCGCTGTCCACAGTTGGGTAGTGCCTGCTTAACATACAGAGCATTGCAAACCAGTCCTAGTCTTACCAGCATCTTCCAGCCCCTGTTATCTTCCTCAGACTTCTGAGGGTGCGCACCCCTCCCATCTTTCCCCCAGTGCTCTGGGCCAAGTCCCACCATGAATCAGTCACACACTCTGGATTCAGTCACCTCTGAAAACACATGAATCTTCGGAGGGATATCGAAACAAAATCTATAACATACGGATGAGAAAATGTGGGTTTATCACCTATCACAATTGCATGCTCTGTGAGAGTCTACTGTTATATTTCAGGTCTCAGATATCCCCAATGCCGCCGGTTTATTCCAAGTGAGTGGATGTTCAGGTGCTGTCCTCATCCATTGCTACATCCTGGAGGCGTTGTGTGACGGACTTGCTGTTAGGAGGGTAGGTGGGTTCCTGGGGACATGATGTGAAAGGACATATTCTTCATGGTGACTGCTCTCCCTCTTCCTTTGTGACTCCTTGTCTCTGCCTGCCTGCCTGTCTGTCTGTCTGCCTGTGTCTCTCTCTATCTCTCTCTCTCTCTCCCAGCTTTTGGTCTGACAGTTACTGAGCGATTTGCTTCACTTTGCCCTGAGCGCCTTGTGTTGTTGTCTTGGAGACAGCCCCGTTGCCTGGAAAGATGAGCTCAATAAACTCCTGCTTTCAAGTGTGTGTGGTTCTTTGTCTCAGGAATAAGAGGTGTGATAACAAACCTAGCGTGCCTAAGGTCTGCTTCTGTAACGCTGTGAGAAATATATTCAGATATCAGAGTACAGTGCAGGTTCACATGTCTTTGGGATTTCAGCCCTCAGGGGTGCAGTCAGAGCCATGCTGACAAAACTGAGTACAGCTCTCACATGCTAGCCCTCTTCAGTGGAATCACAAGATCCCTTTGTAAATCAGAGTCATTTGTCAGTGTCTGCAGTGCAACACTCATGTCTTCTTTTAAATAGGGATAAAGCAAATGTGATTCTTTGTTGGGTCTCATTGAATTTTGATTTAGAAATGTGTGTGTGTGTGTGTGTGTATGTGTGTGTGTGTGTGAGAGAGAGAGAGAGAGAGGGAGA
>NW_022900947.1:28546485-28557224 GCF_012274545.1 Fukomys damarensis | reverse complement strand
CTGTGTTTCCCTGTCTTCATTTCTAGGGCTCAGCCAATCTGACCAATGCAGAATGGGTGGCGATTAGTCAGTAGCTGTCATGATCTAAGCTCCTTGGTGGACCAGGATCCCATTGCGGAGCTAGCAGGTGTCATAGGCTCACTGGCCATGTGGGCCTTGGCTACTGTTTGTCCCACTCCTGAGACTGGCACGCTGGCCCGTCAGTGTAATTCTGCCAGAAGCTCTGCCCCTGGCCTGGCTAGGTCTTCTCTCATTGTTTCATCCTAGATCTGTCCTTATAGTCGTGTTGCTGCACTCTAAGCCAGGACAAGGATGGTCTGCAGACCATCCTGCCAAACTCGGGGATTTGGAGTAGCATCACACAGTGCTTTGTTTGTTGTTGATTCTTGGCTGACATCCAAATGATATCTTGTACGTGGGCTCCCAGTTGCCAATTCTTGCCTTCTCTGAATTTTAATTTTGGTGAAACACATTGCTTTTTATCCAAGTATTTTTTCCGTACCTCACTTACCTCCATTATTCTGAAGGACTGCTGTCAAATATCGCAGGGAAGACCTCATTGTGTCTAGATGGACATGAAAGGGCACCTGGGGCCTTTGTATTGCAACATCAGCTGCCCAGGTGTGCCCTGGTTCCCCTGGTTAGGCAGGCATCCAGGTGGGCCAGGTTTCCACCTTGCACAAAGAAGCAATTGCCCCATCTGCTGGACACAAGTGAACACTGCAATCAGGGTTTTCAAAATGGTTTCACATGCCCCCGGAGTGTGGGATAAAGTATCAAATCCCTGGTAGGCCATTATTGTCTTTTCCTGGCATAGATCAGTCTTTTATTTTTTACTAGAAAGGACTAAGACATTCAGTTATAATCATGGGTGGATTGGAGTGAGGGTGCAAGTATTTTTCCTTTACTGCTTATCAGTGCAGGATCATCTAGGCATTTCTGCCTCTTAGTGATTGCAAGAGTGTTTCAGAAATGACATAGACTATACAGTTCATCTGAAATCCACTCCTGGACCCCATGAATCTGTATTTCTCAAAAGGCATACTCAGTAATCTGCTGGTCTAGCTAGCACTCCTGTTAATGCTGGAAAACAGGAAGGATCCACACTTACAGATGACAAACCAGAGTTCAGAAATGGTCACACACCAAAAACCAAGGTCAAGAACAAGACTTATTACTGAGGACAGAGATGGAAAGAAAATCCCAACAGTCAGAGAGGCAGAATGGAGATAAAAGGGAAACGACCAATGGCCACTCTTACAGGCATGGAAAAATGGGTGTGTCACGTGTTAGCAATCTAATATTCCCATCACACATAGAGGAATCTGATTTGGGAGGTGAAACTATTCATTATTCCCTGCCTTGGCAAACTAAGGAAAAAATTTCCTTCTGTGTGTATTTTATAGCTGAATTTCCCCTCGAAAAAGGGAATTCATATATATTTTAAAACTGTTCCTTATTTATTATGTAGTAATTACAAAATCTTCAAACAAAATCAATATTCACCATGCCCTGTGAATCTTTACAAGACATATTGTTCCATCACATCTGACTAGGGGATCTAATTATCAGATCTTGAGAAATTATGAATATTTGACAGAATGTCAGTGAAATTTCAGGGACATCTTTACAAAGCAACAGATTCAGGAAACTTCATCCTTAAATGTTTTCTCCACAATGGTGACCATCTTCTCTCTTCACAGTTGTACAAAGAGCTGCATGAGAATCACACTGAGTCCACACACAGAGAAAAAGAAGTTGTTATATTCTAGTTAGGATGAGACTTTTCATGGCACAACACTCTCCATACAAGCTTTTCTCATGAACTGAAAGTTTAAATGTGCCAAAAGAATTTCTCACAATGTTTATGCCTAGGCTGCCCAGTCACAAAGGAAATTACAAAAAGAGTCACAGTGTATAAAAAGTGAAGATTCAGGGATTTTACTATTGTGCTCAGATGAACCATTTTTTCTTCGTCACTTCCAGTCCGCGAGAAAGCCTGTAAAGCTCACTAGTGTCCAACAAGTGGTTAGTTATCAATTTCCTAGGTTATTTTCCCTGAATACGGAAGGGCCATTGAAGGGGGACTTACATTTTCTATAATGGGGACAATGTTTGGCTCTCACAAGCCAGGAAGCAATTTTCAATGGAGCGGTATACTCCATGACCTTCTTTTCTTGGGTCTAGGAGAGAGGAGTTAACTTTGTTCTCATTCCATCTGTCCCAGATCCTCTCCACGGCTGTGACTGTTGGAAAGTAAGGAGCACAGTTTCTCTAGTTTCTGTGAACAGTGGCAGAACAGCTCACTCTGATGTGGATTCTCTTGTCCCCAATGAGCTCCCAAGGACACAGTGCAGTTACAACCCTTTCCCAAGCACCACAGCTCAGGCCCCCATAGTAAGAACAGGCATTGGAGGTAAACAAGACCTATGCCACACCAGGGTTTGCTGGCCAATGCTCAGCTAAGGACCCACGGAGCACAGGGCTCTCCTCTTACTCAACGTGGCATTGGCTTACTACCCACATGAACTGAGCATGCTACATCTTCTCTCCCAGGGCAGCTTCTAAGAATGGAAGGGCTTCCACCACCTCTTCTTCCTCTTCCCGTAACCCCCATGGGTGTCCACAGCCAGGTCCCATAGAGGAGGGTGATCCCAGCCTGGGAGCGGAAGGTCCTGGGCTTCTCCTTCCCACTCTGGACTCTGTGCCTCAGCAGGAGCTCTGCACTCCCCTTTTACCATGGCTGGAGTCTCTTCCAAGGAGGGCACAACATGGTCCTGGCTCCTGGAGTTCCTGACATCAAGTAAGTCCAGAAATGTGTGAATGCCTTGTGCAGTGCTGCCCGACAAGCCCGCTTGGGGTTTCCTGAGGGCCTGTGGAACGGCTCTGGGGCCCATACCATTTTTGCTCTGTCCAGCGTTGTCACAGTGTCCACATGCTTTGTGCTCCTGAGGGAATGATGCTTGGTGAGTCCCACAGGGCTCCAGTAGTGCCGTATTCCTGCCTCTGCTCCAAGTTTGCCTCTGGTCCTCTCTTGGGGCATTTTTGGGGGCAAATTCTTCATGTCTCTGATGGCCTCGAAACTGAGCAGTGTGATCCTCATCCAACTCAGAGCTGCTTACTTCATTGGAACAGTTTGGGCACTGATATTGAGGTCTGACACAGAAGCATCTGTGGGTGAGAGAAGTGGAAAGCACTCAGTTTCACATCATGACCAAGAAACCTGTTGGCTGGGGGCTAGCTCTTCTGATTCAATATTGTGTCTATATGAAGGAGATATTTTTAGCAATTTAAATTCCTTGCCACTTTATAGAAAGCCTAAGAAGAGCTCCACGGGTTGAGAACAGAAAAGGACAGGATATTTTATGGAATGTTAAATTCAAAACTAAGGGACAGAACTCTCTAAGAACTTCTCTAAGATGAAAAGAAAATTTTAAGTGCTGAAGATGCATCTCTCCATGCAATGGTGTGCAAACATTAAAATGAGAAGTATGAAGTTGGTAGGAGCATTAAAATTGCTGTGAGGGGAGCTACGTGTACCACCATTCAGAACCCAAATCTTCACAGGCTGAACTGGCCTTCCAATCATTGAATATGGTGTCCTTAGGACCTATCAACATTTTCCCTTCTGTTTGAACCACCAATTGCTGTGTTACTTAAACCTAATTTTCTTCCATCTCTTTTTGTTGAGACGGTGATAATGATTCTCTCCACATGGCCACTACAGTTGAAGTAGCCCCGGCTGGTCTGAAATTTATGGCACTTAGGCTTCAGGCTCTCTAGTGTGGGAATGACAGGTGTGCACCAGTGGGCATGGGAGTGGGAGAGGAAACATTTTCTGAACTGAGCCAAACATCACATGATTGTGGTCTTGCAGCACCTACACGTGCATGTGTGGAGTATTTGTTAAGCCAGCGAGGACATCAGATAATTTCTGTTCCCTTGCTTGGGATTCACTTCACGGTTTTCTTTTTCTTTTTTTCCTTTTTCCTTTTTTGGTCCAGGGATCTAAGGCAAATCTCTGTGTCATGGAGCAAGTGGAGCAACCACTGAATCACTTTATATTTTCCTGAACTGCAACACTGACCTCAGACATCTGACTGGTGTGATTGGTTGGATTGCATTTCTAATTCCCATTTCAGCCAAAATCTGAAAATCCAGATTTTGTTCCTTCACATTGTTTGGGGAAATGTATATTGGATCTACACCAGATCCAGTATCAAAGACTGAAAATGACCTAGACATGCTCTGACTATTGAGCAAAAGTTAGAAAATCTAGGACACACACAGGTCCTCTGGAATCCAAATCTCAGGAAATTCACTCGGAAGAGCACTGTGGCTTGAACACCAGGCCAGCTAAATGCACTGAAGTGCTTAATCACCTTTATTACCATGGTTATAATTATTATATTAATATATTGCTAATGGCCATTGATTTTACGGCAAATTGGATTTCAAAAAGTTTTGATGACATTATTTTTGAACAGGACTTACTTCCTTGGTCTTTCAAAGTGACGTAAAAATAGCAGATTTCTCAATGTGGACAAGTGTTTGTCCAGCCCTACCTTTGTATCTTTTTGATGCCCTTGTGCTCCATTTGGCTGAGTATTTGTCACCACCTTGAAAAAAGTAAAGAGGAGAGAATATCATGAATTCCATAGTAGGAGGGATTCAGTTATGTTTTCTTCCCTTAAATGCTCAACAGGAAGAGTTCCAAAATTGAGCAAAGGATAGCTGATGGATCAATAGGGCCCTGGAAACCTAGAACCATGTAAGCTCTCTGATATGGCCAATGTAGTCTTCTCCAACATCACTGACACTTGTCTACTGCAGACCCTGACTCTGACACTATGAGTTATGTGTTCTCTTCCCATTTTCACAGAAGAGTAAAGCATGGGTGCAAGAATGCTAGATACTAAAGGGCCTATCTTGTGCCTCATCTGTTGCCTTCTGTGGCGCACTCAAGTACCTTCCTGTGCACAGCCAATTTCATGGCAGCAGGAGTTGCAAGAGGCTCTGAGATGTCTCCTTGCTACAGGTCTGATGGACCACTACAGGGAGTGTCCCCAAAGACATAATGTCATCTTGGCCACTCCTCTTTATCTCACTTCCCAGTGCTAGGAATGGAGCAGGCCTCCTTGCCACAGGTTCTACCAACATATGCTCAAGACAACAGGTTCAACGGACCATACCATGCAACGGAAATCTTCCCTCCCTCTCTGTTGTATGAGTAGAATTACTAGACAAAGAGTTATAACAGATCTGTGCAAACACATATGACTTTGCACAGTTGACTTACAATGGCCACCCGCAGAGACAGATGGGGAAGAGTGCAGAGGCTCTGCCTTCCCACTGGAGACCTAAGGATTTAGTCAAAGATCTGGATGTCACTGCTGTGTCCCCTGTGAGCGTAGTGCGTATCCAGAGGGTGATCGATCTGTGGTGGAGACTGAAAAGTCTACACGGAAAGCAGAAGGGAGCTCACTGGAAGCCAAAGCAGATGTATAAGGCAGGAAATGACCTCCAAGGTCATCACTCTGATCCTCAAAGGAACAGAAGCAGTAGTGTTCTTCTCCCCTTCCCTTTTATACCTTCCAGACCAAGAGCTGCCCTAGGGTGAGTGCACCCCTATCTAGGAGAAGGCCGCCCCTACCTAGGAGGAGTCCGTCCTACCTAGGGGGAGTCTGTCCCTACCTAGCATGAGTCCACACCTACCTAGGCGGAATCTGTCCCTGCCTAAGGTGGATATTGTAGGCCCTAGGGACTGGAGTTATATATGCTTATCTTACTCCAGCTGTCAAGTGGACAAAAACCAGCAACCATCAAGACTCAGCCTTTGGCTACTTGACAGCAAGATGTATTTCCTGAATCAGACTACAGATACAAGGACAAGATTCTACTTTTGCCTACCTGGTTACTGGTAACGTGTACACCAGCAGAAAAGCACTGCTTCTTTGTCCCGAAGTTTAAGCAAGTTTTCTGTGAGTGATGCTTGTTGTTAACATTTCATAACTTGACCATCATAACATAGGTTTCATAATCCTGAAGAAGCAGTGTTAAGATAGCAATAGTCCAATTACAATCCTCATTTCAGGAGCTGGTCATGGGCTTTCAGCCCATCTTTCATTGTCCATTATATATTGGCTTGGCCTCAGCCAATACCTGAGCAGGTACTGGTGCTTTCCCCGGTGGAGTGACACCACCTTGATTCCTGGTGGTTCTGGGCCATTGGTCATTCTGGCTGGATTAGGTAATTGTAGTTTCCCTTTGACTTTCGTAATGGGGCATGGTAATACTAAGAGACACCCTCACGATCTCCAGCTATCCCAGGATGTTCTTGATCCTTGGCATTGTGGAGTTTTAGTCCAATTTCTGCCTCTGAGTCTGGGTCAATCACCCCAGGAATTCTTCCAGATCACTGGTTACAGCCCAGGAATCTGTACAGAGTCACACATCTAGCCATTTCTGCCTCCAGTAAAATGTATTACCAGATGCAATGCCCAATGTCTGGCTACTGTAATGATTTCCATTCACCACTGTCCTTGAGGGAAGTCCTGAAAGGAGCTAAAATGCTATCGCTGTCCACAGTTGGGTAGTGCCTGCTTAACATACAGAGCCATTGCTAACCAGTCCCAGCCTCCTCTGCCTTTGAATGCTCTTCTTGTGGTTCTTCCCATGAGGTCCAATCTACATGCTGGGAAGCCCAAGGCAGTAAACCAGGTATAAGAGCTGTAGGCATCTGGGAAACTTCCCCTTGGTACTTCCTGTTTGCCTCTGGAACTGGTCTCCTTTCCTCGTGAATATATCATGTAATTTAACAAAAGGCTGATGATGTTCATATTCATCCGTATGAGTCAGGGCATGTGATAGCACCCCTGTCATGACAGGCAACTGAGGTGCCTGGTGACGTGATATTCCACGATCAAGTGCTCAGTTTCCACTCCACCCAGTAGCAGTCCTAGAGGTGTTTCTCAAAAAGAGATTAAATTTCTGCAATGTTGTAAAGTCCTAATGCCCTTTCCTCTTGTTCATCTATTGCAGCACACCAGAGACTCCAAGTTCCATCTCTACCAGCCAATGATACTTCAAGTATCACTAGATCTTCTGTTCAAATAGACCCAGTGGCAGATATCTTTGCCAATGCTCTTTCTCTCCCTGTCCTGTTACCTTCAAGTGAAGAGGCCTCCTCAGCCCGCTGGTGGACCAGCATTTAACCAAATCTACAGGGCCACCAGACCATGTGAGCCAAAATTACCCTTCCCTCCTGATATGTATGCACTTGTGCTACTGTGCCAGATGACTTGTAAAAAACTGATGGAGCAATGGGTTTAGTTAAGTCTTGGTTTCAGCGGTTTCACTCCATGGTTCCTTTTCCCATGCCTCTGACCCTGTGTGTCAAAGGCATCATGGCAGGAAGAACTTATTGGCACAAATCTAGTCCCTTCATGGAAGTCAGTGTCTTTCTCTGTGCTCCTGTAGATGACTCCATTACTGAGGCAGCGGGAATCCAGGTTTGATCTCTGAACTCTGCTGTGCTGAAGATCAAAAAACATCTCTGGATTTCTTGGCAAAGTGAGACTCAGTTTTCCTCTGCACAGTGTCCCCTGCATTATGTCACGCTGGATCCCACCCACACCATTTACCTCCAAACAAAATTTCTTCATGTGAAACTGGTCACTTTAATCCATCTGGAAAATCATAAGAAGCTCATGTGCAATAACCCTTTGTCAGCCATCATTTTGAATCCCCATGCTTTTAAAATCGATTAAGAGTAAGAGTTTCTTAGTTATTGGCATAGAACAGATATCACATGATAATGACACTCTTGAAGAGAAATCATACCTACGAACAATGTGGTAATGACTTCAGTTGTCCTGAGTGCTTACCAAGGTAAGAGGTGAGTCACATGACAGAGAAAACATACCATTTTTCCCATTAAGTTTATTGGTACATTCAACATGATGACATTCATCATCGGGATCTTGGAGCTTTACTTGATCTATCTTGGTTCTTGTTTGCTCCTCATGTTGCTGTCCTCCCTTCAGCCCCTTCACCTTTCCTTATTTACAAAGACTTTGTTTCCATTTTTTCACATTTTTTCTTGTCTCTTCTTTCCTTTCCTGTCTGCTTCCCACTTCCCCATTAGCCATTTTCTTCCAATTTATATACCATTCACGGAATGTGGAAAAATCAGTCAAGCCTCTTTAAAAATCACTCAAGACATAAATGATATTTCACACTAGACAGAGACATGAATGTCAGATGCATGGAAAGCCTTTTCAGTTTCTACTGGTTTCTGAAACATGAAAGAATTCCTGCTGTATAGAAGTCATATGATTGTGGAAACATGTCAAGGCTTCTACACATTTTAGGACCAGTGCAAAACATAAAAGCATTCACACAGAAGAAAGAATGTGACATTGCAAAACATTTTTCATTGATACTTTTTCTTTTAAAGTTATGGAAAGATGAAATGAATTCATTTGGCCATGATTTTAGAGGTCATGGAAAAGACTTTGTAGTGTCTGGGCATTTTTAATCCCAGAAAAGGATTCACACAGGAGACAAATCACAGGAGTTCAAATGGCATGGAAAAGGTTTCATGTATTATAGGTCATCACAAGATGGGACATAATTCACATGTGAGGGAAATTGTATAACTGCAAAGAACACATGAACTCCCTTAATGACTGAAGTTCTTAGAGAGTTCTTGAAAGGATTAGCACTTCAGAGAAACTGCAGAAGTATAATGAATATAAGAAAACCTTGAGGTTTCTAATAATTTGTGAATATATGGAAGGATTCACAGTAAAGAGAAACCCTGTACATATAAACAGTGTGGAAAAGTCTTCATAAGATGTCAATGGTTTTGAGTCCATCGAAGAGTCATACTGGAGGTAGTCAGCGAGTGTTCTCAGTATGTTCCCCTTCATCTCTTCCAGTTTCTTTGGAGCTTGTGTATTGTGGGCGTTACGAAGTCCAGAAACTGACACACAGAAGGGAAACTCCAGAAGTCGAGTGAGTATGGTAGGAATGTGGAAAGGAATGAGGGAAAGCCTTTGGGCAGTTTTGTTCTTCTTAAGTCCATGTATAGAATTCCACTGGGTAGATAGTGATTCTTTGAGGCAATGGGGGAAAGCATTGGCTCGGATTTCCACACTTTTGTTAATATATTCGCTAGAGCTAAAACCCATGCTCAGCATCACTTTTTAAATTTTATTTATTTATTTATTTTTTGTTCTTTTGAAACAGGGTCTCACTATGTAGTTGAGACTAACCTGGAACTCACTATGTAGCTCAGGCTGGTCTCGAACTAAGGGCAGTCATCCTACTTCAGCCTCCAGAGTGCTGGAATTAAGGGCATGGGCCACCATGCCCGGCTATTTAGCTTCACTTTTGATAGCTTTGACCTGTAGCCTTCGTTCTTTGATACAGTAGTGAAATTGGACTGAATATTCTTACAATCATAAATCATCTCATGACTCCATTCAAACTTTAATCTTTCTCTCTGTCACTGCACAAATGTTCACAGGCTCATCCTGGTGACATTTTTGGCATCACTCAGCTGTGTTTGAGAAACTAGTATGATTGCATGAGAAGAGAGACGAAGGTTTTAGAAAGAAAACTTATACTCCCAAGTGAAGCACTGTATCATGTTTCCAAACTGGTTGCTTTCCAGCCAAGTAATTGTATTCTACTAATGATAAATCCCATGTGAATTGTTTGAAAAGAGCTGCCTTGTGTGGTCCTGAGAGCTGAGAGTCTTTGTTTAAGATCCATCTACAAAGTCCATGTGTACCACTTTTATTCCATGTGAATCTAGCTTCTCTCCTGACAGGGCGAGAGTACTTTGGTTGTGATTTCTTTCAAGAAATCTGTGCTACCTTTTCTTTTCACCTTCCTCCACCCCACCATGCTCTGACTTCTACCTTCTCTAAGAGCCTTAAGATTCCTAGGCTCTTGTCGCCCAGATCCACAGCCAGGGAAGCCCATGCATGGCCACCATCTGGACACTGTGTATGGAGCTGTGAAGGGAGATGTGCGTCAACTGAGCAGGCAGGAGCAATCTTGCTTTATAAACCGCCAACAACAAATGCAGAGCCGCTTGACCACCATGACACAAGGGGAGGTCATAGTCCTCTCTGTGGGCTGGAAAGGTACTTTACAATGCTCCTGGTTTGTGTGGTTTGCTAAGTTTTAAATTTGGAGTATGTGCTTCTAAGCCTGGCTTACATTAGACCTGTATGTAGGCTTTGGGAAGCTTCCTGATTTGGATAGTTTCAGTAATGGGGGACTGCTAAATTGCAGCTATTGCTGGAACAGGAGATGGACTAATTAAGGGAAATGACTGTTTACCTGTAACAGAACTGAGAACCATGATTATGTATAGTGTAGACCTTTTGTTTTTCTTTCGGGAATGCAAGTAGATGATCAAGAAGAACCATGACAGTCTCATCAACTTCCAATTTCAGGTGCCTTGCTCCCATGGCTGGACCAGGTTAGTGAGCAGATTGCTGGAACAGGAGATGGACTAATTAAGGGAAATGACTGTTTACCTGTAACAGAACTGAGAACCATGATTATGTATAGTGTAGACCTTTTGTTTTTCTTTCGGGAATGCAAGTAGATGATCAAGAAGAACCATGACAGTCTCATCAACTTCCAATTTCAGGTGCCTTGCTCCCATGGCTGGACCAGGTTAGTGAGCAGAAGAGGGTTTGTGTAGAATTATGCACACC
>NW_022900947.1:28450323-28546400 GCF_012274545.1 Fukomys damarensis | reverse complement strand
CCTGACAGGAAGCATGTTAGCAGCTCCTGCACTTGATTTGGAATCTCTTGCAGGAAGCTCATTCCTAAGGCCCCCTCTGCAGAGATCCATGCTGGGGAGAAGGGAAGCACTGAGAAAAAGCTGCTACCAAGGGACCTTATTTTTAACCTCCACACCTCTGGACAGAGGAGCCTGATGCATTGCAATCACCTCATTTGCATCCTTGTACTACTCTTCCAAATGTTACTGTGGCTCTGTGCCTCAGTTTCCTCTGCCTATGGTGAGATAACAGCCACACCCACCTCATATGGTACAGTGAAGACTCAAAGAGATGAGTGACATAGAGGTTTTAGGCCTGTGTGGGGCACTTTTGCACTCACAAAACATCATTCCTTTGTGCTTTGTTATTATAATTTTAATTCATTTGGGTTTCATCCTTTTGTTGCACAAGTCACAGAAAACTTAGTGCTGTTGGCCACTTGCAGCAAATGATGCCATTCAACCCCACAGTGCTTTCTTAAGAGGCAGAGTCAGGTGGACCTATGAGTGTAGCTCATTGAGAAGCTGTATTTGTTAGGACAGAGAAACAATATGTAAACTGTAGCCTCTGGGCAAATCTTTTTTCAGTACGTTTGGCTGAAAAGGACAGGGTTAGGACACCCTCAGAATCCAAGCAGCCCACAGTCCACATGAAGACACCTGTTTTCCCTTTTGGTGTTGGTAATGGTGTCAAATGTGCTCTGAAACCTGGTGAACATTTTAGATAAACTGATTGATGTTAATACAGCATGTTCCATTGCACACCGGTTATGTATAATGACTTCACATACATCTTACTGAATTTTAGTCAAAGGAGAAAAAAATTAAGAAAAACATTCAACCTAGATTCAAGATGGCTTTTTTATTTCCCCAAATCCAGCTGTTTCTGAGATGTTGAGGCCTGTGAGCATTTGATGATCACAGGCTGCATTTGAGCAGGTATTGCACCAGAGTCTGCCAGGTGAACAGAGTTGGTCTCTGCCTGAGACATTTCCCTGCCCATTTTAATCCTCTTAGTTGGTGAATTCACGGGGGCCCAAGAAGCAGATTTTTCTTTTCCATAATTTTAAAGGACATTAAGAGAAGGAATAGAAAAATATACAATCGAAAGGCTGTAGGAATTGGATTAAAATATTTTAGAAAATCACACAAGTACAATTCTTAGGAGACAGATTTTCCGTCCAATCTTTGTTTTTTGAAATTTCAGAGAAAATTGTTCTTTAAAAACACAAAGAAACAAACCCCCAACCTAACTATAAGATAGAATTGAATGAACGCATTTCTCTCTCCCTTTGTTTGTGTGTACATAAACCCATGTATGTACTGTGCTAAAACGATCTGGGTCCCATTAGACCCAGCTATTCCTCTGCTGGGTCTCTTCCCAACAGCATTAAAAGAGTCATACCAGGGCAATATATGCTCACCAATGCTTTTAGTGGCACAGTGTGTAACAGCTAAAACTTGGAAACAGCCCACCCTACTGCCCATCACCTGGAGAGTGGATAAAGAAGATGCGGTTTTTCAAATAAAAGGGAGTTCTGTTCAGCATAAAGAATGAGAAATTAGTGATATTTATGGCTATGTGGGTGCACATTGAGGCCATACTCTGAAGTGTAATTAGTAAGTCACACACGATTAAATACCGAAGGGTGACTGCTGTGAAAAAGTAAAAGTGAAAATAATGTATAATTGATATTGTGTAGTAGGAAGAAAAGTCTAAATGAGTAGAAGTCCTGCAGTCAGCATCAACCATAGAATCAAAAACAGAGTGGAAGATGACAGATTGTGGTAGGCATTATTCTGAGTCCTTTATACATTGAAGTCAAAGCCCAACCATAGCCATGTTTTCAGTAAAGAAGCCCTACAGTCTAGGGGTTTTACACTCCAGAGAAGAGTCTTAGAAGGAATGGGGGGAGGATACGGAGAGAGGAGAGGAGGAGAACAGGTTAGAAATAGGGCTAGAGCACCCAGGGAAATCATTCAAACTGAGAGAAACTCGTGAAGACTGGAGAAAGACAGAAAAGGGCGGAACAAAAACAAGAACGGAAGACACTAATAACAACCTAACTAAATCTGTGTTCATGAAAAGGACAACTCTCAGTGCAGGTGAATTTCCTGGTTACTGCAAGTCTGAGAGGACGGAAAGCACGGCAGGAGCCTCAGACACAAGGCAAGAGTAAGCTCTTATTAGATGCCAGCACATCGGTCTGTGTTCACACAGGAGAGACGGGCTCTGCCAGGGCTCTGCGAAGGAGAGGGTGGGGTTACAGATAGTGTGCAGGGGACTCACATGCATTGGATAGCAGTTTGAATATCTGGTAGCAGGCGGGCTCAGCTGGATGCAGGCATGAGAGGCAGGACAGACCCGGGCATGCTGAGCAAAGGAAATTTCAAGTAGGGAATTCCCCTGTGTCAAGTTCAGTTTGAACCATAATTCCCCTTTCATTCTCTCCGCTTTTGGATCTGAGTTCATTCTTTATCCCTCAGAAATATGTTTCTATTGATTGGAGAATGTGTAAGCACCTAAGTCTGAAATCACCATGATATGGTAAGACTTGGATTGTGACAGCACTTATGTGTTGTGACACAGTCGCACAAACCAGTGTAAGAAGCAAGGCCCCATTGTCAGTGAGGTAAGGGTTTTAAGGCGTGGTCCCTGCAGTGTCCCAATCTGTGTTTTTCTGAAATCTGGAATACTGCAGTATCAGGAATTGTTATCACAATCCCATCTACTGTTTAGTGGATCCCTCCTCTGGAAGGTTAACTATTTGACAATTTCTGATAGTTTTGCACAATAGCACCACTTTTAAGAAAATAAAGGATTTTCTTGCATCAGCAGCGAGGCCATCATTGTCCTTCCTGTTTTGTAGTATCATCTCATTGGAGGACAGAAGGCACCTGAACTCAGGACCTGAGCCTGACAAGTACCCCAACAATAACAAGGTCAAATCAAGCACAGAAGGAGGAGAATCATTTTAGGCTCTAAAGTCTTCTCTTCAGATCAATACAGATTTTGCTGTCCTCTGCACCTTGCATTCCCCGAGAAGCCATTTTGTTAACTTACTTACTTGTATTACAAGGATAGGAGAGTACCAGGTCATGCCTCATTTTGTACATGAAGTTTTTAAGAGCAGAGTTTCAGCATCTTGTTTAAAGTTATCGTGCAAAAAGAGAGGAGCTTAGATTCAATGCCAGGAAGCCTGGTATCACAGGACTCATTCATTTAAGTTGAGGACAAGCAAGTCTGAGCTCAGGTCGGAACCTCCCGAGGTGACCCAGGGGATTCTTCCTATAGGGCATGGACTTAGAGAAAGAACTGTGGTGAAAGTCCTTTGCCTTTTAACAATTTTTATATCCACCAAGAATTTTCCTGGCAGTTTCAATATAGATCAGAAGAAGGAAAAGTATCGGTGGGAAATGTGACTTGAGTTTTTAGCTGGAGAAATGTGACGTTTCCCTGCTAGCCCCAAATCTGTGGCACTGGGGCAAATTAAACTTGTGGTAGAATATAGATGATAAGGTAGTAAAAGGGTAGTACCAGTCTTTTATGAAAATAAATATGATCGTTGTCGTTGTACTTTTTCCTGAAAGACTTTTTTGTTTGAGTTTGGATTTTTAGTTAAGCTATTTTACTGGACTCCTTTGTTTCACTACACATTCAAATATTTAAAAGCAAATGCAGTTCCAATCATAAGTTTCTTCGCTCTCGCCCTGAGTCCCTCTAGGCTTTCATCCTTACTTTCATGGTTTTGCGTGGCAGATAGATAAATACAGTTGGACTCACTTCTAATTCTCTTTTAGGGGAGATTCAAAGCCATCAGCTCACTATTGGAGTTCAGTGAATCCTTCCACTGCATAGAAGGAGAGAAGATCAGGATTGAGGAAAACAAGAAATACTCACTAGAGTAATTTCAAAGCATGTGGGGGACCAGTAGATCAATGCCTCAGAGCAGGCAAAGCGAAGGACTCTGTGATCTTGGTACAATTTACTGGGTTGATGTGGAGACTCAGATGACAGAGAGGGCCTTGGTAATCCCACACTGAGGAGTACCTAGTAAGAGGAGGAAGTATCCGAGGACTGGAGGGTGGTGGTAGTTCTCTGACAGTGAGGATCTTGTGCTGATCAGGACCTGACGTCATTGAGGACCTTCACGTGGTCCAGATCGTGAGAAGAGCACAGTGTTCTTACAACAGCGGTTGGGATCAGTTCAGCTGACCTGGACTTTGTCCTCCCCAGGTGCAAACTGTGCTCTTCCTGCATTACTACTCTGTTCACAAAGATCCAGCATGTCTTCTGAGGATGGAATCTTGCCCCTGAGGATCACAGCATGAGGGAGTATTTAGGCCTCAGGTGTGACCTGAGGCAAAACTAAGTGACGTTTCTTCATGACATAACCAACACACAGGGCAGAAGAGTCGGCCTTAGACAGACCTGATCAGAATTCAACTGTGAAATGCTTTTTACAAAAATTGTTTAAAATGGCTCCTAACAGATCACCTCTTCTCTTTCCTGCTTCAGATTAGAGTCACCAGAGTGGAACATCAGCGACACCAAAAAAATCAGAGAAGCTTGATGTGTCTTGGAGGGACTGCAAATGACAATGGGAAGGTGCCTGTGACACCACTGAAAGATCCAAGTGGCCCAGAGTAGAGGGTGAGCTGTAGTACTGGCAGCTGTGGGGTGGGATGGTGCTTGTTGGGGAGAAGGCTGGGAGCCTGTGCCAGTCTGTGCCCCATGGGCTTGACATAACACACAACATGGCAAAGTGTTTCTAGAAGGCTGAGGGGGCCGAGTGGTTAAATATTTGTTCCCACACAGAGGCCAGAGACTCAGTCCTGCAGGGTCCTGCCTGGCATCATTATGAGCCTGGCTGATACAAATGGTACACAGAATGGCACGGTGGAGATTTCAATGAGGTAGAAACTACAAGACAGGGAAGGTCTGCATCTTCTTACAATAAAAGTAGAGAAAAAATCCAAAATTTTAGATAGTGAAAACATAGAGTTTATTTATATGGGCAGCTTATTAAATTTTTGTTGAAAAAAATCTTTCGGGCTGAAGCACAAGTATTCTTGTCATCATTCTGGGCAAAGTGTGATTTGAAAAGGCTGGAGCAAATGAACCAATGCTTTTGCCTTTGAATTGGAAGCAAGTTTTCTTCCATGTGTTATATCACAGAAGATATCCTAAAATAGGAACATTTTCCTGAAAGAACTTCCTTATGAATGTGACTCTATCCAGCCAATATTTTGGAGAAATTACAGGGCAAAAGGAATGGCTCCTGGTTTGGCAAATTTAATTTTGGAAGATACTGATTGAGGAATCCATGCATGATACCTAGGATGAATTGATAGCGGCTTAGCTTCCATCTTACTCTTTCCTTTCTCTTCAGCCAGAATAGAATTGATGCATTTCATGATGGTTATGGGTAACAGTGCAAGATGGTAGACCTGCTTTCAGTGTTTGCATGGAGCCATTTGGTCCTGAGCTTTAGGGAAAAGTTTCTTTGAACAAAGAGAGAAGCAGTGCTGGTGAAGGGGTAGTCATGTTTCCCTGAAAGAACAGGAAAATAGCAAAGTTGGAACTGAGCCCTCCACTCAGTCTGCCAGTTAGAAGTGGGCGTTTGCTGGGGACTCAGAGAAGATACGCCTGTGTGTGATGCCTCCCTGGCAAAAGTAAGGAATGCCGCCTCAGGGGTTGAATGTGAGATGCTGGTGAAGCCAGGAGAGAAGCAAATCCAAGAGGAAAAGATGGAGGGTGATGGCAAGAACAAGCAAAGCAGCTTGTAGTAAGGCAATATTCATGTCTTCTAGATTTGATGCTGCTGTTCCTCTCTGGCAGACATCAATATTCTTTTACTTTATTTTTTCTCAACCTAAGGATCGTACTCAGGAACTGGGGCTTGAGACGCAGGGACAGCAATCCTGAGCTCTCTGACTCCAAGAATAAACACATTCATCTTTCCTTCAAGCAGAAGTGCTGATGAAAGGGAGCACTGATGATCTCAACCTCCATGGTTTCCTCTAGTATCCACTCCTCATCTGTGGCTACTTAATTTTAATTAAAATGAAACATTTCCCTTGGTACTTACACTAGTCACATGCAAGTGTTTACAAGCCTCAGGTAGGCAGGATGCACTCTGTTGGCGAGAGATTATCTCTGTCATCATGGGACGTTTCAGAGTGCAGAGAGCAGTACCTAATGTATCAGATTTGGACTACTGAGTGACCAAGGTAAATGAGAAAAGAGTCCCAATTAATTTCAGTAGGACCTGTGTGGGAAGAGAAGTGTGTTGTCAAGTCTAAGGTGAGGAAGCCCAGCCAGTTCAGCTGCCAGGAAAGTGTGGGTGATGATGAGTAGGTGAGGAGTGGGTCCTTATCTAAGCGGTCAGAGCCTTGAGACATGAATCAGGCAGTTTAGTAAGATCCCAGTTGAGTCCAGCAGGAAATGCAGGATGATCGCTCCTCTTGTCACAATTGCCCTGGGTTAGACCATGAGTAAAATAGGGATGGGGGGAGGAATTCAGTTTCTTCCCCTGGATTTTATGTCCAAATTTTGTCTACATTCACCATGGCTCTTCATGTAATCTTTTGAAGACTCGCCCACCTATATCTGGTTTACAGTTGGATATTATCTCCAAAGCACACTGTCATTCAGCCATGTTATATAAAAGGGGCTTAGGGAGGCTCACTATTGGGAAATTGTACTTGTGTGCCCTTAACTCTTATTCTCCTAGTTTGGGAAATAAAACGATAAGCACATTAACTGAAGGCAAGTGCCTGTGTTGTGGCTGGGACACAGTGCATGCTCTGTAGAGGGTTTTCAGACTGTATTGTGCTGTCCCTATCCACAATGTACGCACAGGTCATAGAAAGGAGTATACACTGAGCTCACAGCATCCTGATGTTACTCAAGAAGTAAAATTTTTTATTATGGAATATCAGGGAGGATTATAGGAATGCCCATACTCCAAGTAATAAATTAAGTATAATGCAGCCTTTGTGGTCTTCTGCACCTGGCAAACTGTGACAGGCCTGTCCATCTGGTATCTTATTTATCATAGGACAGCAATGGATGGATACTACCTAGTAGGACAGGGTTAGGTGGATGTCTTAGGTACAGAGTAGAATGTTACAATTTATCATGCAAAAAGTGATGAGCTTAGTCAAAGCCGGGCAGGCTGGTGTCACAGGATTAACTCATGGCTCCAAGGATGTTTTAGAAAGCTGCAACAGTCTATGGTGGACAGTTGGCAGCAAAACAGCCTGGGACCTTCAGGGCATCTCCTACCCCTCTTGTCTTACTCAGACTACTTAGAATGCCTAGCACTCACATCCTTACTCCTAGTACTCTCAGGCCTTTCTCCAGCATGAATGAGTCACATGCTCTCGGTTCAGCTAACTGTTAAATAGCATGAGGCTTTGGGAGACCTCTCAACAGCAGCCATCATATATGGTAAGGAAACCTGGATTCAGGAGCTACAATATTTCTGTGGTGTGTGTGTTCCTAATGCCACACTGTAGGTCTAAAATGGCCTGTCCCTACGAAGACTCACATGTGTTCACAGTGAGTGAATCTCAGGCTGCTGTCCTCATCATTTACTTCATCCTATGATGCAACAGTCTATGGTGGACAGTTGGCAGCAAAACAGCCTGGGACCTTCAGGGCATCTCCTACCCTTCTTGTCTTACTCAGACTATATATGGTGCGTAGCACTCACACCCTTACTCCTAGTACTCTCAGGCCTTTCTCCAGCATGAATCAGTCACATGCTTGAAGAGCGGAAGGTATGGGCTATTGGGAGCATGTTGTGAAAGACTCTGTTCTTGTCTGGACTCTTGTCTGTATTCCTTTCGCTTTTTCTCTCTCTCTGTCTCTCTGTGTCTCTCTGGCTTTCTCAGAGCTTCCTGTCCACGATTTATTGAACATGTTTTACTTCACTTTGTCCATTCTCCCCTGCTGTACTTTCCTGGAGACAGCCCTGTGGTTGGAAAGATGAGCCAAACTAAACTCATCTCTTCTATTGTGTGTGGTATTTTGTGTCAGCAATTAGGAATGTATAGACATGCCTAGCCTACTTAGATCTGACCATGTATCGCCTTGAGAAATATAGTTAGCAATCAGAGTGTAGGTCAGGTACACACGTCTTTCTAATTTCAGCCTTCACCGATCCCGTAAGAACTTGGCTAACATGACTGAGAATAGGTCTCTTTATACATATCCTCTGCAGAGAAGTTTTGTGAACTCTTGTAACGTGAAGTGAAATTGGCTATCTGCAATCTAACTTTGATATCTTGCTTTCATTGTACATATAGTAAATATCACTCTTTGTGGTATGTCCTTGCAATTTGTTTTGGGTTTGTATGAATGCATGTGTGAGTGTGCATGGGTATGTGTGTGTGTGTGTGTGTGTGTGTGTGTAAGTGGAAAATCTGTCATTATTTTTTCTTCATGATCTAAAACATATGCATGAGGTACAGGTTCAGAACTGCCTGACATTCACCAATCCTGTTTAGAGATGCCAGTGCTAAAGTGATGAGCTTATTGTCAAAGCCAGACAACCTGGAATTGTAGGATTCATTCTTGGCTCCAAGGCAGGGTAGCAGGGGGGCAACAGCTCATGGTGGACACCTGGTAGCAAATCACCAAGGGACCTTACCAGCGTCTTCCGGCCCCTGTTATCTTCCTCAGACTTCTTAGGGTGCGCACCCCTCCCATCCTTTCCCCAGTGCTCTCGTCCTAGCCCCACCATGAATCAATAACACACTCTGGATTCCGTCACCTCTGAGAATGCGTGACGGTTTGGAGGGACATCGAAACACAAGCTATTACATATGGTGAGAAAACGTGGGTTTATCACCAATAACATTTCCACGCAGTCTGTGAGTCTAATGTTATATTTCAGATATCAAATGTCTCCAAACCCACAGGTGTATTCCAAGTGATTGGATCTTCAGGTGATGTCCTCATCCATTGCTTCATCCTGGGTGTGTCAAGTGATGCACAGGCTTTCAGGAGGTGGGTTGGGTTCCTGGGGACATGATGTGAAAGGACATATTCTTCACGGTGACTGCTCTCTCTCTGCCTCTGTGTCTCCTTCTCCCTGTCTGTCTGTCTGTCTGGCTGGCTATCTCTCTCCCAACATTATCTCTGATAGTTATTGAACACCTTGGCTTTACTTTGCCCTGAGGGCCTTCTGTTCTTGTCTTGAGGACCACCCCCACGGGCTGGAAAGATGAGCCTAATAAACTACCTGCTTTCAAGTGTGTGCATTTCTTTGTCTCTGGAAGAAGAGGTATAATGACAAACGTAGCATCACTAAGGTCTGCTTCTGTACCGCTCTGAGAAATATATTCAGATATCAGAGTACAGTGCAGGTTCACATGTCTTTGTGATTTCAGCCTTCAGGTGTGCTGTCAGAATGCTGCTAACAAAACACAGTGCTGCTCATGTATTCTACTCCTATTCAGTTGATTCACAAGATATCTTTGTAAAGTAAAGTCATTTGTCAGTGTCTGCAATGTAACACTCATTTCTTCTTTTAAATGTAGGTAAAGCAAATATCATTCTTTATTCTGTCTCATTGAATTTTGATTTAGATATGTGTGTGTGTGTACCTGGAAAAGTTGACATGATTCTTGCCCCATGATCCAGATTAGAAGCAGTGAGCAGTGCCTCAGAAATGACTGAGATTTCCCATGTCTTCATTGCAAGGGCTCAGCCAATTGGACCAATGCAGAATGGGTGGTGATGAGTCAGTAGCTGTCATACTCGCAGCTCCTAGTTGGAGCATGATCCCATTGCAGAGCTAGCAGGTGTCATAGGCTCACTGGCCATGAGGGCCTTTGCTACCTGTTCTCCCAACTCCTGACATTGGCACACTGTCCACTCAGCGTGATTCTACCAGAAGTTCAACTCCTGGCCTTACTTGTTTTCTTCCTATTGTCATATCGCTGCACTCTAAGAAAGGACAGAGATGGTCTGCAGTCCATACAGCCAAACTCGGGGATTTGGAGTGGCATCACACAGTGCTTTGTTTGTTGTTGATTGTTTGGCTGTCATCGAAATGATATCTTGTATATGGGCTCCCGGTTGCCAATTCTTGCCTTCTCTGAGTTTTAATTTTGGTGAAATATATTGCTTTTTATCCAAGTATTTTTTCTTTACCTCACTTACCTCCATTATTCTGAAGGACTCTTGTCAAATTTCCTTGGAAAGCCCTAATTGTGTCTAGAAGGACATGAAAGGGCACCTGGGGCCTTTGTACAGCAACATCAGCTGCCCAGGTGTGTCCTTGTTCCCTGGTTTAGCAGGCATCCAGGTGGTCCAGTCATACACCTTGCACAAAGAGGCCATAGCCCCATCTATTGGACACAAGCGAACACTGCACTAAGGGATTTCAAAATGGTTTCACATCCCTCAGGAGTGTGGGATAAGGTATCAAATCCCTGGTAGGCAATTATTGTCTCTTCCTGGAATAGCTCTATGTCTTTCACTTTTTACTAGAATGGAGTAAGACATTCAGTTATAATCATGCGTGCATTGGAGTGAGGATGCAAGTGTTTTTCCTTTACTGCTTATTAGTGCAGGATCATCTAGGCATTGCTCTTAGTGCTTGAAAGAGTGTTTCATAAATGACATAGACTATACATCCATCTCAAATGCACTTCTGGAGCCCTTGAATCTGTGTTTTTCAAATGTGAGGCTCAGTAATCTGCTGGTTTAGCAAGCACTCCTGCTCATGCTGGAAAACAAGAAGGATCTGCACTTACAGATGAAAACCAGAGTTCACAAATGGTCACACACCAAAAACCAAGGTCAAGAACAAGACTTGGTAGTGAGGACAGAGATGGAAAGAAAATCCCAACAGTCAGAGAGGCAGAATGGAGCTCAAAGGAAAATGACCAATGGCCACTCTTACTAGGCATGGAAAAATGGATGTGTCATGTGATAGAAACCTAATATTCCCATCACCCATAGAGGAATCTGATTTGGGAGGGGAAACTATTCATTATTCCCTGTCTTGGAAACCCAAGGAAAGCATTTTCTTCTGTGTTTATTTTATAGCTTAATTTCACCTTGAAAAAAGAAATTCATATGTATTTTAAAACTGTACCTTATTTATTATGTAGTAATTACATAATCTTCAAACAAAACCAATATTCACCATGCCATGTGAATCTTTACAAGACATATTATAACATCATATCTAATTAGATGATCTATTATCAGGTCTTGAGAAAGTATGAATATTTGACACAATGTCAGTGAAATTTCAGGAAGAACTTTACAAAGCAACAGATTCAGGAAACTTTCATGCTTAAATGTTTTCTCCACAAGGGTGGCCATCTTCTCTCTTCACAGTTTCACAAAGTGCTCCATGAGAATCACACTGAGTCCGCACAGAGAGACAAAGACATTCCCATATTCTAGTTAGGATGAGACTTTTCATGACACAACACTCTGCATACAAGCTTTCCTCATGAACTGAAAGTTTAAATGTGCCAAAAGAATTTCTCACAATGATTATGCCCAGGCTGCCCAGTCATAAAGGAGACTACAAAAATAGTCACAGTGTATAAAATGTGAAGTTCCAGGCATTTTACTATTGTGCTCAGATGAACCATTTGTTTCCCTGGTCACTTCCAGTCCTCGTGAAAGTCTGTCAAGCTCACTAGTGTCCACCAAGTGGTTAGTTATTTATTTCCTGGAAAGTTGTCCCCCTGAATATGGAAGGGCCATTGAAGGGATAATACCTTTTTCTATAACGGAGACAATGTTTGGCTGTCACAAGCAAGGAAGGGATTCTCAATGGAGCGTATACTCCATGACCTTATTTCCTTGGATCTAGGAGAGGGGACTTAACTTTGTTCTCATTCCATCTGTCCCAGATCCTCTTCACGGCTGTGACTTTTGGAAAGTAAAGCACAGTTTCTCTTCTTTCTGTGAACAATGGCAGAACAGGTCACTCTGATGTGGATTCTCCTGTCCTCAATGACCTCCCAAGGACGCAGTATGGTTACAACCCATTCCCAAGCACCATAGCTCAGGCACCCAAAGTAAGAACAGGCACTGAAGGTAAAGAAGACCTATGCCACACCAGGGCTTGCTGGCCAACATTCAGCTCAGGTCCCAAAGAGCACAGGGCTCTCCTCTTACTCAGCTTGGCACTGGCTCACTACCAACATGAACTGAGCCTGCTACATCTTCTCTCCCAGCGCAGCTTTTATGAATGGAAGGGCTTCCACCACCTCTTCTTCCTCTTCCCATAATCCCCATGGCTGTCCACAGCCAGGTCCCACAGAGGAGGATGATCCCAACCTGGGAGCGGAAGGTCCTGGTCTTGTCCTTCCCACACTGGACTCTGTGCCTCAGCAGGAGCTCTGCACTCCCCCTTTCCCATGGCTGGAGTCTCTTCCAAAGAAGGCAGCACATGGTCCTGGCTCCTGGAGTTCCTGACTTCAAGTACATCCAGAAATGTGTGAATGCCTCGTACAGTGCTGCCCCAGGAGCCTACTTGGGGATTCCTTAGAGACTGCGGAGAGGTTCTGGGGCCTATTCCTTTGGTGCTGTGTCCAGGGTTGACACAGTGTCCACATCCTGTGTGCCCCCGAGGGAATGATCCTTGATGAGGCCCACAGGGCTCCAGTGGTGCAGCATTCCTGCCTCTGTTGTCAGTTTGCCTGAAGCCCTCATTGGGCATGCCATTTTTAGGCACCAACACCTCACATCTTTGATAGCCTTTGAACTCAGCACCATGGTCTGAGTCCAACTTGGAGCTGCTTAGTTCATTGACGTAGTCTGAGGACAGATCATGAGGTGGGATACAGATGCAGCTGAGAGTGATAGGAGAGGAAACCAGTCAGATTCACAGCATGACAGCGGAGACACCTGCCCACTTGGCTAGTTCCTTAATTCAACACTGTTTCTACTGGACAGCACATGTTTCATATCAAAAATGTCCTGCCGTTGGAAAGAGAGTCTAAGAAGACCTGCACAAGCTTGAGGTATAAAAGTACAAGGTCTTGAATGAAATGTTAAAAGAAAAACTAAGGGATCCAAGTGTTTTCCAAGGGCAGACAGAAATGTTAAATACTGACAATATATCTCTGCAATGGAGTAAATATGCAGACATTAAAATGACCAGTATGACAGCTATGGTGGGGTCAAGAAATAGCTGGGCTTCTGTATGTGAGGGGAACTGCCTCTGTGCCCTTTCCAGACCCCAAATTATGAAATTCTCTCATTCTCTGCAGAAAATCTAGTAACATGTATTTAGGAGTTATGCACACTTTCCTTATGCTTTAAACCCCCACTGATATATTACTTATACCTAAAATTCTTTGGTTTTTTTTCTGTTTTTTTTGAGGCAGTGCTTCTTTTTGCAATATTTCTAGCTGCAAGCTTACTATGTAGCAAAGGCTGGCTTATAATTGATGGCAGTTCGCCTGCTTCAGCCTCTAAAGTACTGCTGTGCCAGGTGTGCATTTGCGTGCTCAGCACCATAGGTATTTTCTGATTAGAGCCAGCCATCACATGACACTGACACAGTGAATCATATGTGTGCATGTGTGGAGTGTTTGGTAAGGAAGGAAGGTCATCAGCTAATTTCTTCCACTTCTTTTGGGATTCACATTGCATTTTTCCAAAATGCAATTTTGTCAGGACAGACAAAAACAAAGACACATTTGTGGCTGGGAACTTTACTTTCAAAAATCCCTTTGCAGGTATTATGCAAAATCTAAGGTTTGCTGGTCTTGGTGCTATATGAAGAAAAGCGTATTTGATCCAAAGCAGGTGCACAGAGCATTAGAGCGAGTTCCCAATTCTCTGAGCAGTGAGCAAAATTTAAGAATATAGGACACACATAGGTCCCCTGGTGTGAAAATTGTGCCCAATGCACAATGAACAGCAATGTGGATTGAACCGCATGCCAGGTGAATGCACTGCATGTGTGTGTGGCCTTTACTGTCATGTTTCTGACTATTATTTTACACATTGCTAATATCTGTTAATTTTATCACATTTTGCATTCCAGCATGGTGTTTCCATTCCTGTATATAATAGGCTTCAATAACACTCTTATTATTTTTGAGCTTTTGCTGCATGACTGGTATTTAAAAATGACTTAAAGAGCGCACATTTTTCAATTTGCCACAAGCCCTTTTCCAGCCTTACCTTTGTAACTTTGCAATGCGCTTTCGCTCCATCTGGACTATGTTTTGTTACAAGCTGGAGAAGAGTATAGAGAGGAGAGAACACGATGAACGGCATGGTAGCAGAAATTCAGTTTGCTTGTACACCCTTAAACGCTCATCAGGAAGAGTTCCAAATTTCAGCAAAGGATAACATACAGATTAGGGCAGCCCCTGGATCCCCAGGACACTGTCGCCTCTCTGGCACGGCCGATTCAGACTTCTCCAATATTACTGACAATTCTGTATATCAGACCTGTCTCCAAACCTAAGACTTATGTATTCTATCCTCATTCATATGGAGGAGTTAAGTATGGCTGCAAGAATGCTAGAGACTGAAGGGGCCTATCTTGTGCCTCACCCATTCCTTCTCATGGAGGACCCAGGAAACTTCCTAGGGCACAGCCCCCTGCACAGCAGCCGGAGTTACAAGAGGTTCTGAGAGGACACCATGCTGAGGGTCACTGAGTCAGGTCTGATGGGATGGTGCAGTGAATGTCCCCAAAGGAGACAGTGTGGTGATCTAGCCCACTCTTCTTTGTCTCACGGCCCAGTGGCTATGAAGTGAGCAGGCCCCCTGTGCCACATGTTTTGCCAACACAGCCTGACATAGTCGGTCAACTGACGATATGAGCCAAAATAATCCTTCCCTCCTTCTATAATAATCAGTCAGTCAGAATTTACTACAGAAACAGTTATCACACAGGTTCTACATATTCATAGGACTTTACAAGACTGAATTACCTTGGACCCCTGCAGAGTCAGATGAGGAAGAGTGCAGAGGGTCTCTCTGCCTACTGGAGAGCTGAGGATGTGGTCCAAGCACTTCAGTTCACTGCAAGATCCCCTGACAGTATAATTTTATCAAGAAGACGATCCTTCTGCAGTGGAGGCCTGAAGAAGCCACACTAGAAGACAGAACGAAGCTCAGTGGAAGCCAAAGTGTGTCCTACAAGGGAGGAGCGGACCTCCCAGAGGAGACTGGAACTCCTCCAAGTGAACAGTGCAGTCTCATGCTCTCTTGCTTCTCTTTTATAACACCCAGGCCAAGCCCTTCTCTATGGTGAGTCCACCAAAGCCCAGGGCTGTATAAGAGCTTCTCCTAGGTCGCATCTGCTCAGCCCTAGGGCCTGAAGTCAGATAAGCTTGTCTTACTCAAGCTGTCAATTTGACAAAAACCAGAAACCATCAAAATCCACCCTTTGGCTACTTGGTAACCAGGTGTATTTCCTCAAGTCAGTCTACAGATATAAGAACAAGCTTCTAATTTTCCCTGACTTGTTACAACTATCTTCATACAAATAGAAATGCAATGATTAGATGCCCAGTATAGCAGGCCTGTTGTTTCTGAGTGATGCTTACTGTTAAGAGTTAACCATGAGAATATTATAAGTTTGACCATCCTGATAAAATGGTATTAGACAATAATAGCACATTCACATTCCTCATTTCTGTAGCTGCTTAGTGGTTCCTAGCTTTTGTTTAGACTGATGTCCTTGTATTGCTACATTGACTTCTCCTTTAGCAAGTTCCTCCACAGGCATTGGATCTTTCCTGGTAGAGGGACCCATACCTTCATGCCTGATGGGTCTGAAATATATGTCATTCTACCAAGATTAGTTTCCTGTACTATCCCTTTGACTGAAATAATGGTGCATGTTAATAGTAAAAGGCACTAAAAGGGATCTTTGTCACTCCAAGTATTTTTGTTCTTTCTTCCACGGTGGAGTTGGTTCAAGTCCAATTTGTGCTTGAAAGTCTGGGACAGTCAGCCCAGGAGTTCCGTTAAGTGCAGAGATGGCAGTTTTGGCATAAGCATTCTGTGTTGGGAAGGCAAATGCTTTCCCAGAATACAAGTCCATACAAGCGAGAATAAAGCCCTGTCCCTTCCACAATGGATGTGGTTTGAGATACTCAAACTGCGACCAGCTCATCAACTCAAGCAATGCTGCCATACTGGGACTAGGTAGTGATCTCTGCTGCTTAAGTAGTGTGCATTCAGCAGCTGCTAAAGCCTCATCAGCCTTGGTGAGTGGAAGTTGGAGTTGCAGGGCCTGTGTACAGCCTCCACACTTGCACCATGGTCTCAGTGGGAAATAATGGGTGACTAGAGAAGGAAGTGTGCAGTCATTCACAGAATGGGTGATCTTATCTACTTGATTGTGAAAATCTTCTGCTGAGGTCCTCCCACAGCATTTGGGGAGCATTCTCATGGGAATTAAATATGCGTGCATTCTCTGCCTGACTGGAGACATGTGTCCACACACCTACTTTCCATTCACCTTTGTCACCAAGTTTCCAGTTATGTTCCTGCCAAGTTCCTGAATATTTAGCCAGATAATTAGCTGCAAGCCATGAATCAGTACATGGTCACACATCAGGCCATCTGTCCTTCAAGGAAAATGTATTACCCAGGACAATGCTGAAAGTTTGACCACTGCAATGATTTCCATTCACCGCTGTTCTTCAGTTAAGTCCTGCAAAGGGGCTGTGATTATGCAGCTGTCTACGTGCAGGTAGTACCTGCATAACATGCAGAGCCATCACACACCACATCCTAGCCTGCTCTTCCTTCTTGACAGCTCATCTTATGTCCCATCCCATGCAGCCAAAGGTGCATTCCAGGAAGCAGAAGGTCATATAGAACAGGCAGAGGAGCCATAGGTATCTGGGCAAGTACCTCATGCAACCAGGTTCTACCTCTGGATCTTCGCTGACTTTGTGATATAAATACAGCTTACATCTCAAGAGAGTGTGTTGCTGTGCACATCCAACCATATGGCTCAGGTGATGAGATAGTACCCAAGCGATGGTAGGTACCTCAGGTGACACGGTGACATTGTGTCCTATGGGCGAGTGTTTATGTTCCAGTCAACACAGTAACAGGCTTGGAGTCATTTTTCAAAGGGAAAATAATTGTGTGCAGATGGTGGTAGAGACTTGGTACCAAAAACTATGGGCCTTGACTCTGATACACCTATGGAAGTCTGCCAGAGACTCCAAACCCAGTCTCTACTGCCCATTCACACTTCAGGTACCACTAGGTCTTCTGGAGTGTAAAGACCCAGTGATATCTTGACCACTGTTCTATCTCTCACTTTCCTGTTGCCCTGAAGTGAACAGGCCTCTTCTGCCACATGTGGCACCAGCAACTCTCCAAGTCTATCAGATGCCATGAGCCAAAATCAGTGTTCCATCCTGCTACATATTAGCTGGTGTTTCTGTGACAGAATACTTGAAAGAAACACATGGAGGCAAAGTTTATTTTGCTCATGTTTCAGAGGTTGCAGTTAGTGGGTCCTCTTACCATGGCTTTCTGTCTAGGAATGCATCACGGCAGGAAGCACTAGTTACTGGAGCAAATGTACTTACTTGCTGGAAGCCAGTGTGGTTCTCTGTACTGATGTACGCATTTCCCAGTACTCAGATCCAGTAACGATTACTGGTAATGGGAATCCTGTCATGATTACTGAACCCTGTTTTCTTGCAAGTGGAAAAAAGACCTCTGGGATTTCTTAGCCAAGACAGACTCAGTTCTCAGTTGGACACGGTGCCTTGCATTTCACAAAGCTTGAGCCCACCTACACCACTTAGCTGTAAACAAAACCTCTCTGTAAAAGTGGCCACTTTGATCTTCCTAGAAAATCATAAGTAGGTCATGTGGATGGAAGGATATCTATGTCAGATCTCATTTTGAATTTCCATGCTTTTAGACAAGATTAAGAGCAATACTTTATTAAGCAGCTTTCCCTTTACTGGCACACAACATCCAACATTCATAATACACAGAAGAAGTTTATTTTAAGTCATGATACAGGAAACTAAGTACATGGCTGACCTGTAGCAAGGCAGGAACATCACAGTCGAAGGACATAGAGGAGAAAAGCTGCTTATTTTTTGGCAACCAAGAAACACAGCAGGAGGACAGTATCACAGAGGAATGGGGAAGGAACCACAGATAAAATCCAAGGTAACATTTTCCTGTCCAACCCAGACAAACTAAAAATGTGATTTCACAGCCAGTTTCTGAGTCACTCTATCTGACACAATTAAACATCACCATGCAAATTATGAAACCACCCATCTCTTTCTCTCTACAATTGCACACACCAGGAAGAGATGAGGTAAGACTTGCTATCTCTGCTTCCCTCATTCTCTCCCCTCCCTTTTTGCACACATGGGTAGATTTCTTAGGACGCTACTCTACTTTGCTCACAGGGAAAATGACTGTTGCTTTCTAAGAATGTGGGTTGCTTTCATCCCAGGCATGGAGGTCCCCATCTGATCAAATGATTTTGCTAATGTGTCTCCCTTACCCATAAGGACTATGGATGCCTCATCAGTTGCTGCAGTGACATCACCAACCATGGAGTCTCTGGTGAGTCCTCCATTCTCCCTGCAAGCAGGAAAAGGACTGTGTGGCCTTGGAGCATGTGATTGTGGACTTCACTCAGGAGGAATGGGCACTGCTGGATGTTTCCCAGAAGAAATATCACAGAGTTCATGTCAGAAATCTTTTCCTGCTTGATAGTTCTTGAAAAACTTTGAAGATAATTACTTGGCACTTTGATATGAGAAGTGGGAAGCAAAACTAAAATGGTGTCTTGTGGTTGCCTGGCTGGTCTCAAGTTCCTCGCTCCAAGGGACACTCACCTCAGCCTCCCGAGTCTGTGGGGCCACAGGCACATGAAAGCTGCCTGGTGAAATGGGGTCCAATGTCAGTTTGTGAATAGCATTGTGCAGAAAGATTGCAAAAGTGAAGTCGTTTGTTATTCCAGAAAATTTTTGGCACATTTCTAATGTAAGACTCAACAAATACATTTGTATTGGAGTAAAAAGGTAACAGTACAAGATTTGTGGAATACTCTCCATGTGCCTCTCATCTCTGAAGAGCTGCATAGTTACTGACAGAACAGAAACCATATGATAATGCAGAATATGAAGGGAATCATCTGCCTACGAATAATATGATAAAGCTTCCATGATCATGAATGCTGGCTAAAACATGAAAGGAATCACATGGCAGGGGAAACATACCATCCTAATGCATGTGGAACATCAACCAACTCCTACAAAGTCACTCAACACATACATGACATTGCACTCTAGAGATAGACCTTATGAATCTCAGAAGCAAGGAGAAGACTTTCTCAGTTCCTGTTCATTTTTAATTCATAAAAGGAGTCCCAGTACAGAGAAGCATTATTTTTGTGTAAAATGTGGAACTGCTTCCATATATTTGGGGACAATCGGAAGACATAAAAACATTCACACTGAAGTAAAACCATGTCATTGGAAAATAAATATGAGAAATTCTCCAGTGAATTTGTTTCTTTTAAAGTTTTTAATGGATCACATTGAAAAGATTCAATGAATTCACTTACCATGAATTTAGAATTTAGGAAAGGCTTTGTGGAGTTTGGTCCTTTTTAAAAAAACATTAAAGGATTCACACAGGAGTAAAATCTCCAGATAGCAAATGACATGGACAATCTGGACACATTGTAGGCCCCTTAGAAGACATGAAAGGATTCACGTATCACAGGTCCTGTATGACTGCAGAGAATATGAGAACTCCCTTAATGACTCTAGTTCTTTTAACACTCATGAACAGATTTGCACTAGAGAGAAACTGTAAATATAACGAACATCAGGAAGCCTTCCATTTTCCAATACCCTTTGAATTTCTGGATGGAGTCACAGTAGAGAGAAACACTGGAAATGTAAACAATGTGGCAAAGTCTTCAGGGAGTTTAATTCTGTTTGAGTCCATGAGGATTCTCATACTGAAGGCACCCTATGAATATCATCAATCTCTTCCACATCATCTCTTCCAGCTCCTTTCGAGCTTGTGAAAAACTCCCCTTGATGAATCTTCATTATGGTAAGCATGATAAGAGTCCTTTGTGCACTTTAGTTCTTTTCAAGTCCAGGAAAACATTCTCAGTTTAGAGAAATTCTATTTACCCAGGCAATGCAGAAAAACCTTGAAGAATTGTGGCCCTTATCAAGTCCATGAAATTACTCATGAAGAAGGGAAACTCCAAAACTAGAATGAGCGCGGTAAGAATGTGGAAAGGAATGAGGGAAAGCCTTGAGGGGTTTTAGTTCTTCTTAAGTCCATATATGGATTCCCACTGGATAGAAAACATTGACCTTAAACGAATTGTCAAAGCCTTGACTCATGCTGTTTTATTTTCCATTTATTAATATATTCACAAGAGCAAAAGCTCAAGGGTGTAAGCAATGTGTGAAAACCTTCAAGGATTCTGTTTCATTTCAAGTCTACGAAGAGACTCAAGATACAGCCAACTATCAGTGTCACCAAAACGGGAAAGCATGGGCATGTTTGAGTTTCTTTGGGGCATAGGATTTGTGTCACCTTGGGAGATCACTTACGGATGCAAGGCACATAGGAAAGCTTTCCTGAGTCTTTGTTTAGGTCCATGCAATGATCGATCCTGGAAAGAATATCTATTAGTGTAAGAAATGAGGAGAAACCTTAAGTGCTCTAAACTTTCAAAGATATCGGATAATATATCCTATAGTGCGACTTTACAAGTATCTAATATGTGAATTGAGCTATGTGAGTTTCTAGACCACGCTGAGCTCCAGTCCATCCTCTGTAAACTGGAGGTAGCCCTGACTTGTGTTGACTTCACTGGGTGGCTGAAAACAATGAGAAGTACCTGGGGCATTAAAATAGCCTTCTGAATTTAGGGGATTATGAATAATTTGTGTGGGCATAGCTGCTACCATGTAATTTTATATTTCTGATTCTAGGTTATGATCCCTGTCCATAATATTCCTTCATAACTAAGGATAAATGCATTGTTTACACTTTCCCCAAAAGGAGAGTGTATCGCGTGACTGCTGTGGGCTGGGTATTGTGCTAGGCAGAGTATTCCCAGCCCTGTGCCCTGGAAGACCTCAGTAGGGGAAGAGAGGTGGGCATGTGAATTATTACCGGAGATGGAGCCTGAATGTGCTGCAGGAGTTACACACTTGGGGGAATGGTAGAGCTCAGTGGGGCCAAGCAAAGAGACAGGGACTTAGGAAAGAGGCATCTTCTGAACCACATGTTCCAGAGAAAGAGCTGCAGGTAGGAAGAATGAAGTCCAGGACAAAAGGTGCTGAGGCACAAAAATATGGGGCACAGTGTTTGGCCTGAGGTGGCCAGAGAATATGCAATGGCAGCAGCATGAAAACCAGGAGGGCCAACTGGACCTGAGAGCTATGGCGAAAGGTTGGATCCTTGCTCCTTAGGTAATTGGTATGCACAGAGCACAGGTTGAATATTAATGCCTGTGTGACAGCCTGGAGGCCCGAGATACTCTTTGTGTGCAGAGAGCTGAGCTTGTGATGCTCTGGTGATGTGATTCACAGATGCAGTGAGACTGTTTGCACACTCTAGGCTGACTGCAGATAACTAGGTTGATGACCATATCAGCTTCTTGTGTTTTGTCTCTGTCTACTTTGGGTACCATGTGTTATGGGTCATCAGCTTTTACATGCAAGTGGTACTTGATAAATGATGGTGGAATGAGTGTAGTTGAAAGCATGAATGCAACTTGCCAAAATAAGGTGGCAAATTCACATTTTTTCCTTCTGGAAGCATCTTGCTATGGATTTTCAAAAACTTAGAAAACATACCTTGAATGAAGCAGTGAACTTGATTGGCTGAAAGTGAATTCTCTCCTGTCATTTGGGACCTGTACCTCTTTAAAACAGAAATGTTTGGGCAGTTGTCAACAACGCAAATGTGGTGTGTGCCATCAGTAGCTTTCTATGGGCTTTGGAGTCCTTTCTATGTGTCCTGTGCCAGGCCCTGTGATGCACAGGGTGATTCCTGTCTCTCTCAACCTGTCCTATCCCTTTGTAATCTTTCCTTCACTATGTCCAAAGCCTGCTCACGTGTCATTTGCAAGGAACCAGATCTGGCCTACATATACCTGCTTGTGATACTTTGGCTGATCTGGAGTAATTTCTTACAGATGATCAGAAATGGTCTGCACTGTTTTTGAAGTAACATGCTCTGGGTTCACTAACATTGGGGTCTTGCAATTCTATTCTCTAGGTTTGGATCTCTGATGCACACTTCTTTGAAAGTAGCTAGACTTTTCTAAGCTTCAGTGCCCTCAGTTTTGTTTCTGCTTTTTGTAGTCCCGGGGACAAAAGCCATAGCCTGCAAATGCTAACCATGCCTTTGTCACTGAGCTATCTCCAACTCCCCAGTCCTCTTTTTTTCTCTCTTAGATACGGTCTCACTATGTAGTTCAGACTGCTCCTCAACTGACTGTGCACCACTGGCTGTCCTCAAATTTACAACCATTCTCCAATTTCAGCCTCCCAGGTTTAGGGATTACGGACTTGTGCCATCATGCCCAAAAGAGTGTTGCTTTTAAAATCAGAAAGTTATTAATGCTTGCATCATGAGCTATTTCAAAGACTAATTCCATTCATATAAATTTCTTGGAATACTAAATAGTAGTGTTTTATTACTAGTATCAACACCATCAACATCTGTTTTGAACACCACTTTGGATAGCTTGACTTGAAAGTTTCTTCCTTTGGTGCAACATTTCATTGAATATTCTTACAGTCTGATACAATCTTACATCTGATATTTGTACTGGAATTTAGTATTTTCTGTCTCTCCAGGCAGAAAGGGTCAGAGGATCATCTAGCTGAGAGTTCTATACAGACCCTCAGCTGTGTGTGAGCAACTAGTATGACTGCACGAGAAGAAAGATGCATGCTGTGCAAAGAAAACTCAGACTACGGTGTCAATCACTGTGTCATCATTAGAAGTGGTGGTTTATTTTCAGTCACTTAAAAAAATTCTAGAAGTGGTATATCACATTGTGAGTGTTCGAAGTGAGCTGTCCCTGTGTGTTCCTGAGAGCTGAGCGCCTGAGTCTAGGATCTTTCTAGGAAATCCATTTGTACAATTTTTGTTGTTCCAAGTGAATCTTGCTTCTAACACGGCAGGGAGAGAACATGTTGGTTGGGATTTGTTTCATGAACCCTGTGCGAGCATTTCCTTTCATCTTGCTCAACACTATAACCCTCTGACCTCTACCTTCCTCAGGATCCCTGTGAGTCCTGGGCTCTTGTTACCAGGAGCCACCCACAATGAATCACATGTGTGGCCACCATCTGGACACTGTGTGGAGTTGTGGAGTGAGATGTATGTCAGCTGGGCATGTGCAGGCAGTGGTACTTCATAAACCCCGCCAACAAATCCGCATTTGTACATCCCCATTACAGCAAGGGGAAGTCACAGTCCGCTGCCTGGGCCAAGAAGGTACTTCAGAACTCTTCTGGTCTGTGTGGATTACTAGGAGTCAATGTGGAGTATGTGCTCCCTTGCCTGGCTCAGGTTAGACTGTGGCTCACTCGACGTTTTCAGATCTGGATATTTTCAGTAGCAGGGAACTCCTAAAAGGCATCAATTCCTGGAGCAGAAGGTGTATCAATTAAGGGAAACAATCGATTACCTGTAACAGAACTTTGAAACACAACTCCATACAGTTTAAAAGGGAAGGCAAAATGGGAGGGGTAGGGGACAGCAAAAAACATGAGAAAAAGGGAAAAAATGGAAACAAAATCTTTGTACAAATAAATGGTGGAGGGGTTGACAGGATGGCAAGAATATGTGGAAAAGATAAGAAACAAGATACATCATGTAAAGGTACAAGTTTCCAATAATGAGTGTAATTGTATTGTATACCTAAAATGTGCCAGTTAACTTAATGAAAAAACCAAAGAGCTTTTAAAAGGATCCTGCAAACTGCCTTTCCTTGGTGGATAACCTACTTTTCTAAGACATTGTGCATGATGTTCTTATGACACTAATGAAGGACTCAATTTAATTCAGACTGTGGCACATCCCCAGGGTTCAGACTCACCTGGTGCTGTAACAGGACTTACACTAGTCCCATGCAAGTAGTTAGTAGGCACAGAAGGACAGGATGCACCTTTTGGATACAGATTATTTCTGTCATCCTGGGAAGTTTTACGGAAAATAGAAAGAAGTACCTTAGTTGTTAGATTTGGAATCCTAAATGACCATGGCCAATCAGAAAAGCACTCCTATTAAAGTCAGGGAGGGCTTTTCTAGAAAGAGTAGTGGCCACTCACATCTATGTTTAGCTGCTACAAAAATGAGGGTGATAAGGAATGATTGGGGATGAGGTCATTACCTTGGCAAGGGTTGAGAGATGAAGCACCAGACTGTTGGTGCATGAACCTGGCTCATTGCAGCAGGAACTGCAAGAAGATGGATCCTGTTGTCACACTCCCCTGGGTTTGAGCTTGTCCAGTATTGGAAGAGGTGAGAGAAATGTGGATTGCTCCCCTGGATTTTTGGTCCATATTCTGTCTATATTTGACCATGGGCATTTGATGTAATCATCTGAATTCTCAATGCCATACATCTGATTTCAAGATGATATTGTCTGGAAAGCACAGTGTCATCCAGCCATATTACCTAAAAGAGGGTTGGAGAGCTTCACTAATCGGAAATTGTACTTGTGTGCCCTTAAGGCTTAGTCTCCTGGATTATGAAATAAAGGTATTAACACATTAACTTCAGGCAAGTGCCCGCGCTGTTTCTGGGATACAGAGGATGCTCTCTAGAGGGTTTTCAGACTATGTGGTGCTGTCCATATCGACAACATAAACATGGGTCATACAAAGCGGTCTGCTCTGAGCTTGCAGCTTGCTGAAATTATGCAAGTAAAATTAAATATTTTTGTTTTGGAAAAGCAGAGGGAATTATAGGAGTGCCCACAATCCAAGAAATAAATCTTGTATAATGCAGCTTTTAAGGTCTTCTGTATCAGGCAAACCTCCACTGGCCATTCATGTGTTACCTTATTTCATCATAGGTCAGCGGTAAGTGGATTCTAGTTAGTACCTCATTTTGCAGGTGAAAGTCTTAAGGACAGAGTGGAACAATCTTGTTTAGAGATATGAGTGCTAAAGAGAGGAGCTTAGGGTCAAATCAGGGTCATTACAGGATTCATGCAGGTCTCCAAGGCAGGGTGGCAGGGTGGCAACAGCTCATGGTGGACACACGGTAGCAAAGCACCGAGGGACCTTACCAACGTCTTCCAGCCCCTGTTATCTTCCTCAGACTACTTAGGGTGTGCAGCCCTCCCATCCTTCCTCCAGTGCTCTGGGCCTAGTCCCACGATGAATCAGTCACATACTCTAGATTCAGTCACCTCTGAAAATGCATGAAGCTCTGGAGGGACATCGCAACACAAGCCATAACATACGGCGAGAACTTGTGGGTTTACCGCCTACAACAATTGCACTTTGTGTGTGTGTCTAATATGTATTTCAGGTCTCAGATGTCTCCAAAGCCACAAGTGTATTCCAAGTGAGTGGATCTTCAGGTGATGTCCTCATCCATTGCTTCATTCTGGGTGCGTTTTGTGATGGAGTTGGTGTTAGAAGGTGAGGTGGGGTCTTGGGGATATGATGTAAAAGGAAATATTTTTCACAGTGACTGCTCTCTCTCTCTTCCTCGTCTCTGTCTGTGTGTGTTTCTGTCTGTCTCTCTCCCAGCTTTTGGTCTGACGGTTACTGAGCACTTTTGCTTCAATTTGCCCTGAGCGCCTTCTGTTCTTTTCTTGGAGACATCTCTGTGGACTGGAAAGATGAGCCCAATAAACTCCTGCTTTCAAGTGTGTGTGATTCTTTGTCTTAAGAACAAGAGGTGTAATAACAAAACCTAGGGACCGTAAGGTCTGCACCTGTACCACTTTGAGAAATATATTCAGCTTCAGAGTACAGTGCAGGTACACACGTCTTTGTAATTTAAGCCTTCAGGTGTGCAGTCAGAGCTGTGCTGACATAAGTGAGTACTGCTCTCATATTCTAGTCCTCTTCAGTGGAATCACATGATCCCTTTGTCTGCAGTATACCATTCACGTCTTCTTTTAAACGTAGTTAAAGGAAACATCATTCTTCTTTGTGTCTCACTGAATTTTGTTTTAGAAATGTGTGTGTGTGTGTGTGTGTGTGTGTGTGTGAGTGTGTACCTGGAAAAGCTGACATGATTCTTGCCCCATGTTCCAGAATATAAACTGTAGCTGGACTTCAGAAATGACTGAGGTTTCCCATGTCTTCATTGCAAAAGGTCATCTAATCTGACCAATGCAGAATGGGTAGTGATGAGTCACTAGCTGTCATCAGCTCAGCTCCTTGGGGGAGCAGGGCCCAGCTGGGAAGGTCGCACATGACACAGACTCAATGGCCATGCAGGCCTGGCCTATGTGATCTGCCAGTCCCTGACACTGGCACCCTGGCTGTTTCAGGTGATTCTTCCAGGAGGTCTGCTCCAGGCCTTGCTTGGTCTGCTTGCATTCTCTCATTCCAGGTTTGTCCACATAGTCACTGTCCTCCGCTCTAAGGCACGATAGGTAAGGCCTGCAGCCCATACATCTGAATGCTGGGGCTTGGAGTGGCCTCACACAATGCATTGCTTGTTGCAGAGTGTTTGCATGTGATCCAAATGCTGCCTGGCACTTGGAGTGTGAGTTGCTAGTAGTTGCATCCTGTGAGTTTTGTTTTTGGTGGAACTTAGTGGTTTTCCTCCAAGTATTTTTTCTCTATCACATTTGTCACCATTATTCTGAAGGACTCTTGTCATATTTCCGTGGGGATCCTTCACTGTGTCTAGAAGGACACGAAAGGGGACCTGGGGCCTTTTGTACAGCAACGCCAGCTGCCCAGGTGTGTCCTTGTTCCCCTGGTTTAGCAAGCTTTCAGGTGGGATGGTCATTCACCTTGCACAAACAGGCCCATTGCCCTGTCTATTGGAGACAAGTGAAAACTACACTCATGGTTTTCAAAGATGGTTTCACATCCCACAGGAGTGTTGGAAAAAGTATTGAATCCCTGGTAGGTAATTGTTGCCTGTTCTTGGAATTGCTCTGTGAGGTTCACTTTTTACTAGTGTAGGCCCCAGCATTTATTTATAGTCATGTATGTATTGGAGTGAGTGTGCAAGTTGTATTCTTTAGTTGATAATCAGTGCAGGATCAAATAGTTATTGCTGTCTCTTAGAGATTGCACACAGGCTGTTCCACCCACCTGGTACACAATCCAGAATCTATTCTATTTGTATTTTTAAAAAGTTAGGATCAGAAATTTGCTGATCTAGCAAGCACCCTGCCATTGTCAAGGGATTTTTGTTCTTCTTAAGTCCATGTGTAGATTTCCACTGCATACATAGATAAAGATGAATGTAGTCTATGTGTGAAAGCCTTGGCTGTTTTTTTTCCCCTGCTTTTATTAAATACTCATTAGAGGAAAATCTTATGGATGTGAGCAGTGTGTGAAAGATTATAAGGATTCTGTTTCATTTCCAGTCCATGGAAAGATTCTGGGTGGAACTAATTAACAATATAACCAGTAGGAGCAATTTTGGAGCATAGGAATTTAGAGACCTGGTGAAATCACTTATGGATGCAAGACTTGTAGGAAAGCTTTGCTGGATTTTTGCTTAGGTCCATGAGATGATCCATTCCTGAAAGAGTACGTATTAGGGCAAGAGATGTGGAGAAGTTGTCATTTTGAAATTTCTACTTCTGATCTTGACAGAAGATTTTATTTGAATGAAGGTAGAAATGCTGCTGGCAGAGAGCTGGTCAGGCCTGGCCTTGAAGGCACACAAAAGTAGCGAAGGGGAACTTGGACCTTCTAGTCAGTCTGCCAGGTTTAAATCCCAATTGGTTGGGGATCAGGAGAGATATGCCTGCCTGCCAAATGCAAAGAATGTTAGTTCATGGAGTGGCTGTGAGATTTTGGTGGAATTACAGGAATTAATACCGGAGAGGAAATATCAAATATTATATTTCCCAACTACTTAATTGTATGATATGCAGAGTTCTTGTTCTCGAGAAAAAGAAGAATGAGTCGTAGGAACAACAGAGGCTAAGAGTAGAAAGATGTTTATTGATAGAAAAGCTCCTGACCATCGGGAGGGTTCCCAAGAAGATAGCCATGAGGGTTGCACAAGGTCCTGAGTTGCATGCCTGGTACCAAAAAAGAAGAGCCTCTTCTACTGGTCACCATTTAGTGGGTTGATAGGGAGTACCAGCTGCTCAGAGGGCAGTGGTAATGGTAAATTGAGGAAGATGGTGTAACAGCAGCAAGTGTCAGATGAATGGCAGGGAGGTGGTGATCCTATGACAGTGAGGATCATGTACTGATGAGGATTTTTGGTCAGTGAGGAGCTGCGAGTAATTAGGGTAGTGAAATGAGCACAGTGTTCATCCACAGTAGGTGGGATGAGTTGAGGAGATGAGGTGAAGACTGTTCTCTTTCTGTATCACTACTCTGTACACAAAGATCCAGGATGTCCTCTGTGGACTGAATCTTGCCCTTGAGCATCATAGGTTTGGTGGACTCTTCAGGCCTCAGATGTGACCCGAGGCAAAAACAAGTTATGTTTCAGCACTCACAAAGCAGCTGTTGGGCAAAAAGACTGGGCCTCAGAGAACCTTAATCTTCATCCCATTGGGAAATGAATTTTTCCCAAAATTATGGACAGTGGTTCTGGACAGATCACCTCTGTTCTTGTCTTCCTTATATTTGAGTTACAAAAGTGGAACAGAAGCCAAACCACAAGGATCACAGAAGTTTAGTGTTGGTTAGAAGGACTGAAAGTGACAACGGAGAGGTGCTGTGACACCGCTAAACAGAGATTGCACTGGCACAGAGTAGAAGGTGAGCTGGAGCTCCGACAGCTGTGTGGTGGGATGGTGAATGGTGGGGAGAAGGTCCTGGGAGCCTGTGCCAGTCTGTGCCGCAGGGGAATGACGTTGGGAAGGGAATGGGAGAGCTTTTCTGGGAGGCTGAGAGGACTGAGTGGCTGCACGTTAGCTTTTCCATAGAGACAACAGATTCTGCCTTCAGGGATTGGCTTGCATGACCTTGAGCCTGGAGGGCACAAATGGTACAGCATGGAATGCTGGGGACTGGACTGAGCTGGTAACCACAGTGCAAGAAGTGCCTGGGTCTTTTTAGGAAAAACAGGCCAACAAAAATGAGAGATAAAATCCAGAATTTAAAAAAGTAAAATCTTAGATGGATGATGTTGGCAACTCCTAAAATTTTCAGTTAAAAAATTTTGGACTGATAGACAAGTATTCTTATCATCCTTCTATGTCACATGTGATTTAAAACTGTTTGGAGCCAATGAACCAATGCTTTCTCCTGCAACTCGGAAACCACATTACTTCCATGTGTTTCTTTAAAGAAATTAGTCTCAAGAGCAACATTTCCCTGAAATATGTTCCTTAGAAATAGTTCTCTTTCTAAACATATATTTTGGAGCAATTACAAAGTAAAAGGAATGGCGCTTGGCCTAGCAAATTTGATTTTAGAAGATCCTGCTTTAACAAATCAATGCAAAATTCCTATGAAACTTGATACTACTTACCTGTCATCAGACTATTTTCTGCAACTGAAATAGCAGTGAACCTTTTCGTAATTATTATACCTAACAGGGCAAGAGGATAGGCCTGCACTCAAAGCTCAAATGGAACCATGTGGTACGGAACTCGGCATAAATGCATAGTTGAGCAAAGCTAGATGCTGTGCTGGTGGAGGGCTGGTCAGGCTGGGCCTTGAAGGAGCAGGAAATAGCTAAGTTGAAGCTGAGCCCTCTCGTCCATCTGCCAGGATAAAATACCAGCCTTCCAGGGATGCAAGATGTGACTGCGGGTTATGCTTCGGTGGCAAATGCACAGAAGGCCCTCTGGGGTCAGTGTGAGAAGCTGGTGGAGCGATAGGGGAAGTGATGGTGGGCAGTCGGCAGTGCTCCCTGGGTCAGTGTCAATGCTCTGGTTGTTGGGTGTCAATTCCCTTGGTCATGGTAGGTGATAAGTGCTGTTTGATGGAAACTTCTCTAATGATCTGCCAGTGGAGAGGGGCTAACGATGTTCTGCAGGCTGCCTAAAGGAGTTGCTAACTCTCTGACAGCCTCTGTGTTCCAGTTCTCCGGGGCTTGTTTTGGGCAGATGTGGCCCTTTCTTCTACCTTTGGAAGCACAGAGGGGTTTTCACTAAAGAGAAGCAGTGCAAACAAGTCTGTCTTAGGACTGTGAGCCAGACCCTGCTAACTTTGGCAGGAAACCTAAGGAATGAAGGCAAGGGATGATGAAGTGAACCATAAAAGTGGCTTGTATTAAATCACTGTTCTAGTCTTTCAGAATTTGCGCTGGTATTCATCTCTGATGTCATTCTTATATGGGGTGATTGGGTCCTTCTACTTCTTTAGATGAGGAAGACTAATGCATGGAGAGCACACGGTACACACCACATATCATAGAGTTTGAGAGAAAAGCCAGAATTCAAATGCCAAGATTGAACACAGGTGCCATTCCTTCCACCTGCACAGTTGAACCGGGAGGCCTGATAGTTGCAAGCACTATGGTGCAATACAGTAGCCTTTCCTCATCTGTACTTAAATCTAAGTAAATTTAAAAATTTCACTTGGTACTTAGACACTAGTAACTCCCAAACATCTCATAGCAACCAATGGCCGGTATACCCCTGTAAGATACAGACTCTTTCTGTCATCGCAAGAAGTTTTATGGAGCAAGAAACCCAGTACCTTTTGCGTTAGAATTGGACGGCTGGGTTATGGTGGTAAACAAGTAAAGAGTCCTGAGGAAAGTCAGGCAGGACCTGTCTGGGAAATTCTGTCTGCTTTTCACTATGAGAATATGAGGCAATTATCTGGTGTATGGACCACATATACCTTGTTTACAGTTGATATGGTCTTCAAAGCACACTGTCTGGGAGCATTATTATATAAAAGAGCATTGGAAAGCTTCACTATTTGGAAAATGTATTATGTGCCCTTAATCCTTATTTGCCCAGATTATGAAGTGAAAGTATTAATACTTTAATTTAAGGCAAGTACCAATGGTGCTCCTTGGACTCAGTTGATGGTCTCTAGAGAGTTTTCAGACTGTGTTGTGCTGTCCATATCCACTGTGTACACACCGGTCCTAGAAAGGGTTTTATGCTGAGCTTCCAGCTTGCTGGAATTATATAATTAAAAATTACATTGTTATCACACAAAAGCAGAGAAAATTATAGGAATGCCCCTGATCCAAGAAATAAATGAGGTATAATGCAGCTTTTGGGGTCCTCTGCACTTGACACAGTTTGACAGGGATTCCGGGTTTTAACTTATTTCATCATAGGTCAGCAGTAGGTGGATTCTATTTAGTACCTCATTTTGCAGGTGAAAGTCTTAAGGACAGAGTGGAAGTATCTCATTAAGAGATATGAGTGCTAAATTGCTGAGCTTAGGATCAAAGCCAGACAACCTGGAATTGCAGGATTCATTCACGGCTCCAAGGCAGGGTGGCAGGGGGCAACAGCTCATGGTGGACACATGGTAGCAAAGTACCGAGGGACCTTACCAGTGTCTTCTAGCCGCTGTTATCTTCCTCAGGCTACTTAGGGTGTGCAGCCCTCACATTCTTCACCCAGTGCTCTGTGCCTAATCCCAACGTGAATCAGTCACACACTCTAGAATCAGCCACCTCTGAAAACTCATAAAGCTTCAGAGGGACATCCAAGCACAAGCCATAACATACGGTGTGAAAATGAGGGTTTATCACCTATAACATTTCCACCCTTTCTGTTAGTCTAATGTTATATTTCAGGTCTCAAATATCCCTAAACCCGCAGGGGTATTCGAAGTGATTGGATGTTCAGGTATTGTCCTCCTCCGTTGCTTCATCCTGTGTGCGTTGTGTGATGGAATTGCTTTTAGGAGGGGAGATGGGGACATGTGCCATGATGTGAAAGGACATATTCTCCACAGTTATTGCTCTGTCTCTGCTTGTGTCTCCCTGTCTCTGTCTGTCTGTCTGTATCTCTCCAAGCTTTCAGTTTTACAGTTACTGAGCACCTTTGCTTTACTTTTCCCTGAAAACTTTCTGTTCTTGTCTTGGAGACAGCCACATGGGCTGGAAGGATGAGCCCAATAAACTCCTCCTTTAAAGTGTTTGCAGTTCTTTGTCTCAGCAACAGGAGTTGTAAAACCTAGTCCTTAAGGTCTGCTCCTATACCACATTGCTAACTATATTCAGATATCAGAGTACAGTGCTGGTACACAGGTCTTTGTGATTTGAGCTCCCTGGTGTGTGGTCAGAGCTATGCTAACATAACTGAGTTCGGCTCTCTTATACTAGTCCTCTTCATGGAATTACTTGATCCCTTAGTAAAGCAGAGTCATTTGTCAGAGTCTGCAATACAACATTCATGTCTTCTTTTAAATGTAGATAAAGCAAATTTCATTCCTTTTGTGTCACATTGAATTTTGATATAGAAATGTGTGTGTGTGTGTGTGTGTGTGTGTGTGTGTGTGTGTGTGTGTGAGTGTGTGCCTGCAAAAGCTGACATAATTCTTGGCCCATGATCCAGAATAGAAGCAGTGAGCAGGGCCTCAGAAATGACTGAGATTCCCCATGTCTTCATTGCAAGGGCTTAGCTAATCTGACCAATGCAGAATGGGTGGTGAGTCAGAAGCTGTCATGCTCTAAATGTGGATAACAAACTGACTCCATTTTGTTAACTCCATTTTGCCATCAGGTCACTACCCAGTTCCCGAAAAAACCCCAATTGGCCCTTTCACCTAGTTCTCAGAAAAACCCATGACTATTTCCGTAAGTTGTCATCAAATGTTCTCTTTTGTTAATCTTACTTGTGTTTAGGACAAGGAGGGACATCTAGCCTGGGCCAATGAAGCCTTGACAAAACACACACTTGCAAAATGTTAACCAATTATGCATTGACCCATTTAGAAAGCCCCTAGTTCTGCTTCTCTGCTAATAAAAAAGATTTTTGAAATTGGGCTCAGTGCTCTCATTTCTGAATGGCTGTGTCAGTGAGATCCAAGGGTCCAGGCTTGAGCTTGCAATAAACTCCCTGTGTGATTGCATAGGACTCGACTCCTTGGTGGTCTTTGGGGATATCACGATCTGGGTACAACATTTGGGGCCTCATCCGGGGTGCCCAAAACCTCAGGACTCAATCCAGATGAGAAGAGCTGGCCAATCCGGTGAATGTAAGTGTCTCTATTTTGTTGTTTCTCAAACATTATAAGGGAATCTGAAAAACCAACCAAGGGCGGTGGTGGACGAGCTAGACTGTGCCCAACAGGATGGGGTCTTGGAAGACATTCCGGGCCCTTCTAAGGAGGGATGAACAGCCCTACATCTGTTTTCTGAAAAGGTGAAGTGGGACTCTCCCACTGTATGGCGTTGGGCTATCACCTTTGTTTTGGTTTTGTTTTTGTTCCTGAGTGTGTGTGTGTGTCTCACTTGTGCTTGTGTCTGTGTTTGTCGTGATGATGGAGATGGACATGGACAGAATGGGACAGTCTCAGGCTACCCCCCTTTCTCTGAAGGTTGAACATTTCCAAGAGTTTAAGACACGGGCTCATGACTTGTCAGTGGAAATTAAGAAAGGGAAATATCAAAATATATGTGAATCAGAATGGCCGACTTTTGGGGTTGGATGGCCCCTGGGCAGCAGTATAGATTTGAAAATTGTTCAAAAGTTGAAGAAAATTGTTTTTCAGAGCCTTAATTACAAAGTCCCTTACATTGTTGTTTGGGAAGATTTAGTACTTAACCCCCTGTCTTGGGTACAATCCTGCCTTATCTTCCAGTAGCCACAAATTCCAGTCTTGGTCACCAAGACGAAAGAGAAATCCAAAGACCACTCTGAAAATCCAAGTGCCCCTCCTTACCCACCTTTGCCATTGCAGGGGGAAATGGATCAGGAACTAATCTTTCCTTCTTTTCCCTCACCATACCAACCTCCTCTCAACCCAGAACCAGGCCTGTTCGCGCCGGAGAAGGGTGCAGCAGTTCATAAAGTCCCCCCAGCCCCGTGGGGGAGGACCAGCCGAGAACACATAGCAGAGACAAGCCACATTGTCTGCAGGCTCAGTGGATTCCAGTTTTACTGCTGCAAGATGCTGCAATCAGCCTATGCATTGCTGGCCATTTGTCACTAGTGATCTATATAATTGGTGATCCCAAAAAGCCAAGTTTTCAGATAACCCTAGAGATTTAAGTGATTTGTTAGAAACTGTTTTATTTACTCATCAGCCTACCTGGGATGATTGCCAACAATTGCTTTGCATATCGTTCACTACTGCAGAAAGAGAAAAATTTCCAATAGAATCTAGAAAGTTGGTCCTAGGAGAGAATGGAGAGCCAACAATAAATCCAGAACTTGTAAAGCAGGCTTTTCTGTTGTCCGGACCTGGCTGGGACTACAACACAGCTGAAGGTAAGGAGCGACTCTGGGTTTACCTCCAGACTCTGCTGGGGGGTCTCCGTGTGCCTGCTAAAAGGCCCACGAATTTGTCCAAGGTAACTAGTGGACAGCAGGAACAGGACAAAAATCCATTTGCCTTTTTGGAGAGAATATTGGAGGCTTTCTGCAAATACAACCCTATGCATCCAGAAGCCCAGAATGCTGAGTGGCTATAGTAATGGGCTTCATTAATCAAGCCACTTCTGATTTAAAGAAGAAACTACAAAAGTTAGAGAGACTAGGTGAAAAGAGCATCAAGGATTTAGTAGTGATAGCTGAGAGAGTCTACAATAACAGAGGCCACTGAAGACCGCCAGACCTGAAAGTTAGCTCAGATCCTAGTGGCAACCTCCCTTACAGAGCCACAGGGAAGGAACAGGAGATTAAAGAGCCCAGGTAAAAGGGAATTGTCCCGGCCCCACCTAGACAAAGTCCAATGTGCTTACTGTAAGGAGAAGGGCCACTGGATTAAAGAATGCCCCAAGAAGTCTAGAAAGAAAATCCCCATTTTAACCTTGGAGGGAGAGAGTGACTAGGAGGGACAGGGCTCAGAATGCTTCCCTGAGACTAGGGTAACTCTTAAAGCAGAGATGAAACTGGTTGAGTTCATTGCAGACACTGGAGCCCAACATTCAGTTCTATTATAACCCCAAGGAAAAATTTCTGAAAAGACTTCCTGGATACAAGGAGCCAAGGGTATCAAGAAATATAATTGGACAACTCAGAGCGCAGTGGACCTGAGTACCGGAGGTGTCCCACTTGTTCATGATAATCCCAGAATGCCCCTAACCTCTCTTAGGGAGGGACTTGTTAACAAATTTGGGTGCCCAAATTCACTTCCAACCAGAAGGTGCCCAAGTCCTTGATAGAATTATAAGGCCTGTCCACATATTCACTGTTCAACTTGAAGACAAATATAGACTCTACCGATGGGCACCCACTTTAGGCTCATTAACCCAGAAAGACATTACATTTTGACTTGAAAATATTCCCAAGGCTTGTTCAGAAACAGGAGGAATAGGATTGGCAAACATAGGGTGCCAGTGTTCATTGACATCAAACCTGGTGCCAACCCCACTTGGGTTTGCCAGTATCTTATACCCCTTACATCTCGACAAGGCATAACACCACACATCAGAAACTTGTTGAAACAAGGGGTAATGAGGCCATGTCGGTCAGCCTGGTATACCCCCTTGTTGTCCTGAAGAAATCTAATTCAAATGATTATCAGCCAGTTCAGGACCTCGGAGAAGGGAATAAGAGAGTGAGCGACATCCATCCTACTGTGCCTATTCCTTATACTGTCTTGAGCTCATTACCTCCCTCCTACCAATAGTATACAGTATTGGACTTGAAAGATGCTTTCTTTAGCCTTCCATTGGCCCACAAATGCCAAGCCATATTCGCCTTTGAGTGGCTGGACCCAGATGAAGGAATTAATGGACAACTGACTTGGACTAGACTGACTCAAGGTTTAAGAACTCACCCACCATCTTTGATGAAGCCCTACATGAAGACCTGGGTGAGTACTGCCAACAAAATCCTCATCTCACTCTACTCCAGTATGTAGACAATCTTCTTATAGCAGCAGAAATGGAGGAGACTTGTCTGGAATAAAGAAAAGTACTGTTGAAAATCATAGGGGATCTTGGGTATGAAGCTTCATCTAAGAAGGCTCAAATATGTCAGCTCGAGGTAAGCTACCTGGACTACAAGTTAAAAGCAGGACAAAGATGGCTGTCAGAAGACTGGACGGAGATGGTGCTCAGAATTCCTCCCCCAGATTCTCCTTGCAAGGTAAGAAACTTCTTGGGTTCAGCAAGATTCTGCCACTTATGGATTCCAGGATTTGGAGAACTGTCCAGACTCTTGTACATGCTGACTAATGAGCAGCAGGCCTTACAAGAGTCTTTTGAAAAGTTCAAAGTTTCATTGTTGAGCACACTTACACTGAGCTTGCCAGATGTAACCAAGCCCTTCCACTTATATTTGCACAAGAGCAAAGGAATAGCTAAGGGAGTTCTGACTCCACAGCTAGGCCTATGGCAAAGGCCAGTAGCCTACCTGTCAGAGAAACTTGACCCAGTGGCATCCGGATGGCCACCCTGTTTGTGAATGTTTGCGGCAGTAGCACAAATGGTCAAAGATGCAGATAATCTCTCCATGGGGCAACAAATGTATGTTGTCACCCCCCATGCCATTGAGGGGATAACAAAACAGACCCCAGTTTGATGGCTAACCAATGACCGGCTGACTCTATACCAAAGCCTCCTCCTCAATCCTGCCAGAGTTATTTGTCAACCTCCAGCTTCCTTGAACCCTGCCTCCCTGCCACCCGACCCAGGCATGGATACTTCACTCCATGAGTGCAGAGGCATACTGGCCCAGGTACATGGCATCCAGGAAGAATTGAGAGACAAACCATGGCCAGATGCAGAATTGACTTGATACACCGATGGAAGTAGCTTTATGCACGATGGGCACAGGTATGCAGGGGTGGTGGTGGTGTCAGAGACTGAGATAATTTGGGCTGAGCCTCTCCCTGCTGGGACCTCAGCACAATGGGCAGAACTTACAGCCTTAACTCAGGCTTTGACTTTGGGAAAATGAAGAGAACTAAATGTTTACATAGATAGTAGATATGTTTTTGCCACTGCCCATGTCCATGGGGCCATAGACCAGGAAAGGGGGCTATTGACTGAAGAATGAAAGACTGTAAAAAATAAAAGAGAAATTTTGGCTCTGCTAAAGGCCCTATGGTTACCCAAAAAACTTGCCATAATCCACTGCCCAGGCTATCAAAAATGTGGTATGCTCATGGCCAGAGGCAATAATCTGGTAGATTGAAAGACCCAGGAGGCAGCCCTTCACGCCCCAGACATTTTGGACTTACAGCTACCTGACCCAGGAACCTTAGCTCTCCCTGAGGAAGGGGAATATTCAGATACTGACATGGTATGGATTAAGCAGTTACCCACAGCTCAGTTGGTTGAGGTATGGTGGGGAATAGACAACGGAACTGTCGCACTGCCTGAAAAATTAGGGCACCACTTGCTGTCAAACCTCCACTGAGCTACTCACAACGGAGAGAGAAAAATGCAAGAACTGATTCAGAGGTCTTGAGTCCAAATAAAGAATGTTTCCACTAACGTGAAAGAACTCACCTCATTCTGCAGAGTCTATAAGAGGGCAAATGAGATGCACACTAAGAATAATCTGGACCACCGCATGAGAGTAAATAGGCCTGGAGTCTACTGGGAGGTGGACTTTATGGAGGTAAAACCAGGGAAATATTGTCGCAGGTATTTACTAATATTTGTAGACACCTTCTCAGGATGGACGGAAGCCTTCTTCACCAAACATGAGACTTCCAGAATGGCGACAAAGCGACTTCTAGAAGCCATCCTGCCCAGGTATAGATTCCTGGTAGATTTAGGATCTGATAATGGACCAGCTTTTGTCTCTAAAGTAAGCCAAGAACTAGTTCAGGTATTGGAGCCAATTGGAAATTACATTGTGCTTATTGCCCCCAAAGTACAGGACAGGTAGAAAGGATGAATAGGACCCTTCAAGAAACCTTAGCTAAATTAACCCTGGAAATAATCCCCATGCCCTAGGTTCCACGTTGCCTCCACTCAGCAGGAAGTAGCCTAATAAGGACGGTGCTCCAATTCCCATGATTAGGTCCCTTAAGGCTCTTGAGAAGGGAGGAATGTGGAGACCAAACTGACTCCATTTTGATAACTGTTTTGTGATCAGGTTACGGCCCAGTTACTGGAAAAAGCCCAGTGGGCCCTTTTACCTAATTCTCGGAAAAGCCCATGACTGTTCTCGTAAGTTGTCACGAGATGTTCTATTTTATTAATCTTACAAAAACCTGTGGTTAGGACAAGGATGGCCATCTGGCCTGGGCCAAAAAAGCATTGAGAAAACACACACTTGCAAAATGTTAACCAATTAAGCATTGACCCATTTAGAAAGCCCCTGGTTTTGCTTCTGTGCTAATAAAAAGTCTGTTTGAAATTGGGCTAGGGGCTCTCATTTCTGAACTGCTGTGTTGGTGAGATCTGAGGGCCCATGCTTGAGCTTGCAATAAACTCCTCATGTAATTGTATCAGACTCGAATCCTTGGTGGTCTTTGGGGATATCGTAGTTTGGGCACAACATAAGCTCTTGGCAAAGCAGGAGACCATTGGGGAGCTAGCAGGTGTCACAGGCTCATTGGCCAGGCAGGCCTCAGCTACTCGTTCTCTCAAATCCTGACATTGTGGGCTAGGGATTTGGCTCAGTGGTTCCACCCCCCGCTTCAAATCCTGACATTGTCAAGCTTGCCACTTGGGGTGACTCTCCCAGAAGTTCTGCTCCTGGCCTGGCTTGGTCTGCTCCCACTGTGTCATCGCAGGTTTGTCCACTCTAAACCAGTTCAAGGATGGTCTGTGGTCCATACAGGCAAACTCGGGAATTTGCAGTGGCATCACACAGTGCATTGGTTTGTTGCTGATTGTTTGGCTGTCATCCAAATGATATCTGGTACTTGGCTCCCAGTTGCCAATTCTTGCATTCTCTGAGTTTTAATTTTGGTGAAATGTATTGGTTTTTATCCAAGTATTTTTTCCTTACCACATTTACCTCCATTATTCTGAAGGACTCTTGTCAAATCTCCCTGGAAATCCCTCATTGTGTCTAGAAGGACACGAAAGGGCACCTGGGGCCTTTTGTACAGCAACATCAGCTGCCCACGTATGTCCATGTTCCCCTGGTTTAGCAGGCATCAAGGTGGGCCAATCATCCACCTTGCACAAAGAGGCCCATTGCCCCATCTACTGGACACAAGTGAACACTGCCCTCATGGTTTTCAAAGATGGTTTCACATCTTCCAGGTGTGTGGGAAAAAGTATCAAATCCCTGGTAGGTAATTATTGCCTCTTCCCGGAATAGCTCTATGCCTTTTACTTTTTACTAGAACGGAATAAGACATTCAGTTATAATCATGCGTGCATTGGAGTCAGGGTGCAAGTATTTTTCCTTTACTGCTAATCAGTCCAGGATCATCTAGGCATTGCTGTCTCTTAATGCTTGCAAGAGTGTGTCAGAAATGACATAGACTATACAGTCCATCTCAAACACACTCCTGGACCCCATGAATCTGTATTTCTCAAAAGACACGCTCAGTAATCTGCTGGTCTAGCAAGCACTCCTGTTAATCCTGGAAAACAGGAAGGATCTGCATGTACAGATGAAAAAAATGAGTTCAGACATTGTAACAAAACAAAAACCAAGGTCAAGAACAAGACTTAGTACTGAGGACAGAGACGGGAAGAAAATCCCGACAGTCAGAGAGGCAGAATGGAGATAAAAGGGAAATTACCAATGGCCACTCTTGCTAGGCATGGAAAAATAGGTGCGTCATATGTTAGAAATCTAATATTCCCATCACACATAAAGGAATCTGATTTGGGAGGTGAAACTATTCATTATTCCCTGCCTTGGCAACCTAAGGAAAGCATTTCCTTCTGTGTTTATTTTATAGCTTAATTTCACCTCAAAAAAAGAAATTCATATATATTTTAAAACTGTACCTTGTTTATTATGTAGCAATTACATAATTTTCAAATAAAACCAAGATTCACCATGCCATGTGAATCTTTACAAGACATATTGTTACATTATAACTAATTAGGTGATGTCCTTATCAGGTCTTGAGAAAATATGAATATTTGACACAATGTCAGTGAAATTTCAGGGACATCTTTACAAAGCAACAGATTCAGGAAACTTTCATGCTTAAACATAATTCTCCACAATAGTGACGATCTTTTCTCTTCAAAGTTGTGGAAAGAGTTACGTGAGAATCACAGCGAGTCCGCACACAGAGACAAATAAGTTGTTATATTCTACTTAGGATGAGACTTTTCATGGCACAACACTCTCCATACAAGCTTTGCTCATGAACTGAAAGTTCAAATGTTCCAAAAGAATTTTTCACAATGATTATGCCCAGGCTGCCCAGTCACAAAGGAGATTGCAAAAACAGTCACAGTGTATAAAATGTGAAGGTCCAGGCATTTTGCTATTGTGCTCAGATGAAGCATTTCATTTCCTGGTCACTTCCAGTCCTTGTGAAAGCCTGTAAATCTCACTAGTGTCCAACAAGTGGTTAGTTATTAATTTCCTGGATGATTGTCCCTGAATTCGGAAGGGCCATTGAAGGGGGGATTACATTTTCTATAATGGGGACAATGTTAGTCTCTCACAAGCAAGGAAGGGATTTTCAATGGAGTGTATACTCCATGACCTTATTTCCTTGGGTCTAGGAGAGGGGACTTAACTTTGTTCTCATTCCATCTGTACCAGATCCTCTCATGTGAGAGGTGTGGCTGTTGGAAAGTAAGGCGCACAGTTTCTCTACTTTCTGTGAACAGGGGCAGAACAGCTCACTCTGATGTGGATTCTCCTGTCCCCAATGAACTCCCAAGTACACAGTATGGTTCCAACACTTTCCCAAGAACCACAGCTCAGGCCCCCATAGTAAGAATGGGCCCTGCAGGTAAAGAAGACCTATGCCACACCAGGGTTGGTCAATGCTCAGCTCAGGTCCCATGGAGCACAGGGCTCTCCTCTTACTCAGCATGGCACTGGCTCACTATCCACATGAACTGAGCCTGCTACATCTCCTGTCCCAGTGCAGCTTCTAAGAATGGAATGGCTTCCACCACCCCTTCTTCCTCTTCCCGTAACCCCCATGGCTGTCCACAGCCAGGTCCCATAGAGGAGGATGATCCCAGCCTGGGAGCGGAAGGTCCTGGGCTTCTCCTTCACACACTGGACTCTGCGCCTCAGCAGGAGCTCTGCACTCCCCTTTTCCCATGGCTGGAGTCTCTTCCAAGGAGGTCAGCACACGGTCCTGGCTCCTGGAATTCCTGACATCAAGTAAGTCCAGAAATGTGTGACTGCCTGGTGCAGTACTTCCCGAGGAGGCCGCTTGGGGATTCCTGAGGGCCTGTTGAACGGCTCTGGGGCCCAAGCCATTGTTGCTCTGTCCAGGGTTGTCACAGTGTCCACATCCTGTGTGCTCCCGAGGGAATGATCCTTGGTGAGTCCCACACGGCTCCAGTGGTGCAGTATTCCTGACTCTGCTCCAAGTTTGCCTCAAGTCCTCTCTTGGGACATTTTTGGCGGCAAATTCTTCATGTCTCTGATGGCCTTGGAACTGAGCAGTGTGATCCTCATCCAACTCAGAGCTGTTTACTTCATTGGAACAGTTTGGGCACAGATCTTGAGGTCTGACACAGAAGAATCTGTGGGTGAGAGGAGTGGAAAGCACTCAGTTTCACATCATGACCGAGAAACCTGTTGGCTGTGGGCTTGCTCTTCGAATTCAATGTTGTGTCCATATCTAGGAGACTTTTTTAGCCATTTAAATTCCTTGCCACTTTATAGAAAGCTTAAGAAGAGCTCCACAGGTTGAGAACAGAAAAGGACAAAATAATTTATGCAGTGTTATAGACAAAACTAAGGGACAGAGCTCTCCTCTAAGGTAAAAAGAAAATTTTAAGCGCTGAAGATTCATCTCTCCATGCAATGGTATGCAAACATTGAAATGAAAAGTGTGAAGTTGGTAGGAGCATAAAAATGCTGTGAGGGGAGCTACATGTACCACCATTCAGACCCCAAATCTGCACAGGCAGAATTGGCCTTCCAACTATTGAGTATGGTGTCCTTAGGACCTATGAACATTTTCCCTTCTGCTTGAACCACCCATTGCTGTGTTACTTAAACCTAATTTTCTTCCATCTCTTTTTGTTGACACGGTGATAATGATTCTCTCCACATGGCCACTACATTTGAAGTAGCCCTGGCTGGTCTGAAATTTAGGGCCCTTCGGCTTCAGGTTCTCTAGTGTGGGTGTGGCAGGTGTGCAACAGCAGGAGTGGCAGAGGATATATTTTCTGAACAGAGCCAAACATCACATGATTGTGGCCCTGTAGCACCTACACGTGCATGGGTAGAGTATTTGTTAAGGCAGCGAGGACGTCAGTTAATTTCTGTCCTCTTGTTTGGGATTTACTTTACGGTTCTCTTTTCCTTTTTTCTTTTTTGGTCCCAGGGATCTAAGGCAAATCCCTGTGCTTGTGAATCAAGTGGAGGAACCACTGAGTCACTTTACATTTTCCTGAACTTCAACACAGACCTCAGACATCTGACTGGTGTGACTGGTTGGATTGCATTCCTAGATCTAATTTCAGTCAAATTCTGAAAATACCGATTTTCTTTCTTCACGTACTTTGGAGAAATGTATATTAGATGTACACTAGATCCAGTCTCAAAGACTGAAAATGACCTAGCCATGCTCTGACTATTGCACAAAAGTTAGAAAATCTAGGACACACACAGGTCCTCTGGGATCCAAATCTCAAGAAATTCACTCTGAGGAGGGCTGTGGCTTGAGCACCAGGCCAGCTAAATGCACTGAAGGGCTTCCTCTCCGTTATTACCATGGTTATGATTATTATATTAATATATTGCTAATGGCCATTCATTTTATCACATATTGGATTTCAAAAACGTTTTGATGGCATTATTTTTGAACAGGAGTTACTTCCTTGGTCTTTCAAAGTGACGTAAAAATAGCAAATTTCTCAATGTGGACAAGTGTTTGTCCAGCCTTACCTTTGTATCTTTTTGATGCCCTTGTGCTCCATCTGGCTGAGTATTTGTCACCACCTTGAAAAAAGTAAAGAGGAAAGAATATCATGAATTCCTTAGTAGTAGGGATTCAGTTATATTTTCTTCCCTTAAATGCTGAAGAGGAAGAGCTCCAAAATTGAGCAAAGGATAGCCGTTGGATCGCTAGGGCCCTGCAAACCCAGAACCATGTAAGGTCTCTGACATGGCCAATGTAGGCTTCTCCAACGTCACTGACACTTGTGTATTGCAGACCCTGCCTCCGACACTATGAGTTATGGGTTCTCTTCCCATTTGCACAGAGGAGAAAAGTATGGGTGCAAGAATCCTACCCAGTAAAGGGCCTATCTTGTGCCTCACCTATTGCCTCCTGTGGCACACCCAGGTACTTTCCTGTGCACAGCCCACTTCACAGCAGCAGGAGTTGCAAGAGGCTCTGAGATGACTCCTTGCTACAGGTCTGATGGGACCCTACAGTGAGTGTCCCCAAAGACATAATGACACCTTGGCCACTCCTCTTTATTCACTTCCCAGGTTCTAGGAAGGGAGAAGGCCTCCTTGCCACAGATTCTACCAACATATGCTCAAGACAACAGGTTCAATGGAACATATGATGCAGCAGAAACCTTCCCTCCCTCTCTGTTGTATCAGTAGAATTACTAGACAAAGAGTTATAACAGATCTGTGTAAATACATATGACTTTGTACAGTTGACTTACAATGGCCACCCGCAGAGACAGATGGGGAAAATTGCAGAGTCTCTGACTTCCCACTGGAGACCTGGGATTGAGTCGAAGATCTCGATGTCACTGCTGTGTTCCCTGTGAGTGTAGTGCGTATCCAGCGGGTGCTCGTTCTGTGGTGGAGACTGCAGAGTCTACACTGAAAGCGAAGAGTGCTCACTGGAAGCCAAAGTGGACATACAGGTCAGGAAATGACCTCCAAGATGAGTACTCTGATCCTCAAAGGAACAGAAGTAGTAGTGACTTTCTTCCCTTCCCTTTTATACCTTCCAGAGCAAGAACTGCCCTAGGGTGAGTCCACCCCTACCTAGCAGGAGGCTGCCCCTACCTAGGAGGAGTCCGTGCTACCTAGGGGGAGTCTGTCCCTACCTAGAATGAGTCCGCCCCTCCGTAGGGGGCATCCGTCCCTACCTAGGGTGGATATTGTAGGCCCTAGGGACTGGAATTATATATGCTTATCTTACTCCAGCTGTCAAGTGGACAAAAACCAGCAACCAACAAGACTCACCCTTTGGCTACTTGACAGCCAGATGTATTTCCTGAGGTTAGACTACAGATACAAGGACAAGATTCTAGTTTTGCCTACCTTTTTAGTGGTAATGTGTACACCAGCAGAAAAGCACTGATTCTGTGTCCAGAAGTTTAGGCAAGTTTTCTGTGGTGATGTTTGCTGTTAACATTTCATAACTTGACCATCATAACATAGGTTTCATAATCCTGAAGAAGCAGTGTTAAGATAGCAATAGTCCAATTACAATCCTCATTTCCAGAGCTGGTCATTGGCTTTGAGCCCACCTTCCATTGTCCATTTTATATTGGCTTGGCCTTCAGCCAATACCTCAGCAGTCACTGGTCTTTTCCCTGGTGGAGTGATACCTACCTTGATTCCTGGTGGTTGTGGACCATTGGTCATTCTGCCTGGATTAGGTTCTTGTGGTTTCCCTTTGACTTTCATAATGGGGCATGGTAATACTCAGAGACACCCTCAGGATCTCCAGCTATCCAAGGATATTCTTGATTTTTGGCATTGTGGAGTTTTAGTCCGATTTCTGTCTGTTAGTCTGGGTCAATCACCCCAGGAATTCTTCCAGATCACTGGTTACAGTCCAGGAATCTGTACAGAGTCACACATCTAGCCATCTCTGCTTCCAGGGAAAATGTATTACCAGATGCAATGCCCAAAGTCCGGCTACTCTGATGATTTCCATTCACCAGTGTCCTTGAGGGATGTCCTGAAAGGAGCTAAAATGCTACCGCTGTCCACAGTTGGGTAGTGCCTGCTTAACACACAGAGCCATTGCAAACCAGTCCTATCCTCCTCTACCTCTGAAAGCTCTTCTTGTGGATCTTCCCATGGGGTCAAAACTCCATGTTGGAAAGTAGAAGGCAGTAGACCAGGTATAGGAGCCATAGGCGTCTGGGAAACTTCCCCTTGGTACTTCCTCTTCGCCTCTGAACTGGTCTCATTTCCTGGTGAATATACCATGTAATTTTACAAAAGACTGATGATGTTCATGTCCTACCATATGACTCAGGGGATGTTATAGCACCCCCTTCGTGATAGGCACCTGAGGTGCCTGGTGACGGGATATCCCATGATCAAGTGTTCAGTTTCCACTCCACCCAGTAGCAGTCCTAGAGGTGTTTCTGAAAAAGAGAGTAAATTTCTGCAATGTTGTAAAATCCTAATGCCCTTTCCTGTGGTTCACCTATTGCAGCACACCAGAGACTCCAAGTTCCATCTCTACCAGCCAGTGATACTTCAAGTATCACTAGATCTTCTGGTTCAAATAGACCCAGAGGCAGATATCTTGGCCTCTGCTCTTTCTCTCACTTTCCTGTTACCTTCAAGTGAAATGGCCTCCTCTGCCCCCTGTTGGACCAGCATTTAACCAAATCTACAGGGCCACCAGATCATGTGAGCCAAAATTATCCTTCCCTCCTGATATGTATGCGCTTGTGCTTCTGTGCCAGACGACTTGAAAAAAACAAATGCAGGAATGGGTTTATTTAGGTCATGGTTTCAGAGGTTTCAGTCCATGGTTCCTTTGCCCATGGCTCTGGCCCTGTGTGTCAAAGGCATCATGGCAGGAAGCACTTATCGGCACAAATCTAGTCCCATCATGGAAGTCAGTGTCTTTCTCTGTGCTCCTATAGATGACTCCATTACTGAGGCAGCGGGAATTCAGTTTTGATTCCTGAACTCTGTTGTCTTGCAGGTCAAAGAATCATCTTTGGATTTCTTGGCAAAGAGAGACTCAGTTTTCCTCTTCACAGTGTCCCCTGCATTATGTCACGCTGGATCCCACCCACACTATTTACCTCCAAACACAATTGCTTCATGTGAAACTGGTCACTTTAATCTATCTAGAAATCATAAAAAGTTCATGTGCAATAACCTGTTGTCAACCATCTTTTTGAATCCCCATGCTTTTAAAATTGATTAAAAGTAATGCTTTCTTAGTTATTGACATAGAACAGATAACACACGATAATGACACTCTTGAAGGGAAATCATACCTAGGAACAATGTGGTAAAGACTTCAGTTGTCATGAGTGCTTGCCAAGGTAAGAGGAGAGTCACATGGCAGAGAAAACATACCATTTTTCCCATTAAGTTAATTCACACATTCCATGTGATGACATTTATCATTGGTGTCTTGTAGTTTTACTTGATCTATCTTGGTTCTTGTTTGCTCCTCATATTGCTGTCCTCCCTTCAGCCCCTTCACCTTTCCTATTTACAAAGACTTTGTTTGCGTTTTTTCCCATTTTTTCTTGTCTCTTCTTTCCTTTCTGTCTGCTTCCCACTTCCCCATTAGCCATTTTCTTCCAATTTATATACCATTCACGGAATGTGGAAAAATCAGTCAAACCTCTTTAAAAATCACTCAAGACATAAATGATATTTCACACTAGTGACACACATGAATCTCAGATGCATGGAAAGACATTTTCAGTTTCTACTGGTTTCTGAAACATGAAAGAATTCCTGCTGTATAGAAGTATATGATTGTGTGAAACATGGGAAGGCTTCTACACATTTTAGGACAAGTGGAAGACATAAAAGGATTCACACAGAAGAGAGAATGTGACATTGTAAAACATTGTTCATTGACCCTGCTTCGTTTGAAGTTCATGAATGATCACAATGGAAAGATGAAATGTATTCATTTGGCCATGATTTTAGAGGTCGTGGAAAAGACTTTGTAGATTGTGGGCATTTTTAATCCCAGAAAAGGATTCACGCAGCAGAGAACCCCCAGGAGTTCAAATGGCATGGAAAAGTTTTCATGTATTATAGGTCATCACAAGATGGGACAGAATTCACATGTGAGGAAAATTGTATAACTGCAAAGAACATAGGAACTCCCTTAATGACTGTAGTTCTTAGAGAGTTCTTGAAAGGATTAGCACTACAGAGAAACTGCAGAAGTATAAGGAATATCAGAAAACCTTGAGGTTTCTAATAATTTGTGAATGTATGGAAGGATTCACAGTAAAGAGAAACCCTGTACATATAAACAGTGTGGGAAAGTCTTCATGGATGTCAGTGGTTTTGAGTCCATCAAAGAGTCACACTGAAGGTAGTCAGTGAGTGTTCTCAGTATGTTCCCCTTCATCTCTTCTAGTTTCTTTGGAGCTTGTGTATTGTGGGCTTTATGAAGTCCAAAAACTGACTCACACAGAAGTGAAATGCCAGAATTCAAGTGAGTATGGTAGGAATGTGGAAAGGAATGAGGGAAAGCCGTCGGGAATTTTTGTTCTTCTTAAGTCCTTGCGTAGAATTCCACTGGGTCGATAGTTTTTCTTTGAGGCCATGGATGAAAGCATTGGCTTGGATTTCCACAATTTTGTTAATATATTCGCTAGAGCTAAATCAATAGCTCAGCATCACATTTTTATTTATTTATTTTTCTTTTTTTCTTTGGAAACAGGGTCTCACTATGTAGTTGAGACTAACCTGGAATTCCCTATGTAGCCCAGGCTCTTCTCCAACAAAGGGCAATCCTCCTACTTCAGCCTCCAGAGTGCTGGAATTAAGGGCATGCGCCACCACGCCCGGCTACTTAACTTCACTTGTGATATCTTCAACCTGTAGCCTTCGTCCTTTGATAGAGTAGTGAAATTAGACTGAATATTCTTACAATCATAAATCATCTCATAACTCCATTCAAATTTTAATTTTTCTCTCTGTCACTGCACAAATGTTCACAGGCTCATCCTGGTGACATTTTTGGCATCACTCAGCCGTGTTTGAGAAACTAGTATGTTTGCATGAGAAGAGAGATGCAGATTTTAGAAAGAAAACTTATACTCCCAAGTGAAGCACTGTATCATGGTTCGAAACTGATTTCTTTCCAGCCAATTAATTGAAATCTACAAATGATAAATCCCATGCGAATTGTTTGAAATGAGCTGCCTTGTGTGGTCCTGAGAGCTGAGAGCTTGTGTCTAAGATCCATCTACAAAGTCCAGTTGTACCACTTTTATTCCATGTGAATCTAGTTTCTTTCTTGACAGGGTGAGAATACTTTGGTTGTGATTTCTTTTATGAAATCTGTGCTACCTTTTCTTTTCATCTTCCTCCACCCCACCATGCTCTGACTTCCACCTTCTCTACGAGCCTTATGATTCCTAGGCTCTTGTCACCCAGAACCACACCCAGGGAAGCCCATGCGTGGCCACCATCTGGACACTGTGTATGGAGCTTTGAAGGGAGATGTGCGTCAACAGAGCAGGCAGGAGCAATCTTGCTTTGTAAACCCTAATAACACATTCAGAGCTGCTTGACCCCCATGCTATAGGGGGAGGTCACAGTCTTCTCTGTGGGCTGGAAATGTACTTTACCATGCTCCTGCTTTGTGTTGTTTGCTAAGTTTTAAATTTGGTGCATGTGCTTCTAAGAATGGCTTACGTTAGACCTGTATGTAGGCTTTTGGAAGCTTCCTGATTTGGATATTTTCAGTAATGGTAGACTGCTAAATTGCAGCTATTGCTGGATCAGGAGATGAACTAATTAAGGGAAATGACTGTTTACCTGCAACAGAACTGAGAACCATGATTATGTATATTGTAAACCTTTTGTTTCTCTTTCTAGAATGCAAGCAGATGATCAAGAAGCAGCGTGCCTGTCTCATCACTTTCTTCCAGTTTCAGGTGCCTTCCTCCCATGGCTGGACCAGGTTAGTGAGCAGAAGAGGGTTTGTGGAGAATTATGCACCAGAGGTTTCTGGTGAGATGGACCTGGGAGTGGCACATATCACTGTGGCCCCCAGTGCCCTCTTACAATGAAGCACTTGGTCACACCTGACTGGTAGGCAGCCAGGAAATATCATGTGCTAGGAGCCAGAGAGAAGAGAAAGGAGAGATCCGACACCCTACATCCTCTGCCACATGAGGTCCATAGATAACTGAGCTGACTGCTTGCTTCACTTTACTTCCACTGTGTCCTCAGCTTCTCAATCCTCAAGCACCCTTTCCTCATGGAGGCACATCTTGCAATCCGAGGGACACATTACCCTGACAGGAAGCATGTTAGCAGCTCCTGCACTTGATTTGGAATCTCTCGCAGGAAGCTCATTCCTAAGGCCCCCTCTGCAGAGATCCATGCTGGGGAGAGGGGAAGCACTGAGAAAAAGCTGCTACCAAGGGACCTTATTTTTAACCTCCACACCTCTGGACAGAGGAGCCTGATGCATTGCCACCACCTCATTTGCATCCTTGCACTACTCTTCCAACTGTTACTGTGGCTCTGTGCCTCAGTTTCCCCTGCCTAAGGTGAGATAACAGCCACATCCACCTCATAGATACAGTGAAAACTCAAAGAGATGAGTGACATAGAGGTTTTAGGCCTGTGTGGGGCACTTTTGCACTCACAAAACATCATTCCTTTGTGCTTCATTGTTATAATTTTAACTCATTTGGGTTTCAACCTTGTGTTGCAGAAGCCACAGAAAACTGAGTGCTGTTGACCACTTGCAGCAAACGATGCCATTCATCCCCACAGTGCTTTCTTAAGAGGCAGAGTCAGGTGGACCTATGAGTGCAGCTCAATGAGAAGCTGTATTTGTTAGGACAGAGAAACAGTATGTAAACTGTAGCCTCTGGGCAAACTTTTTTCATTGCATTTAACTGAAAAGAACAGGTTTAGGACACCCTCAGAATCCAAGCAGCCCACAGTCCACATGAAGACATCTGTTTTCCCTTTTGATGTTGGTAATGTTCTCAAATGTGCTCCCAAATTTGGTGAACATTTTAGATAAACTGATTGATGTTAATACAGCATGTTCCACTACACACTGGTTATGTATAAAAAACCTCACACCTGAATGAATTTGAGACAAAGGAGAGAAAAATTAAGAAAAACATTCAACCTAGATTCAAGATGGCATTTTTATTTCCCCAAATCCAGCTCTTTCTGAGATTTTGAAGCCCGTGAGCATTTGATGATCTCAGGCTGCATTTCAGCAGACATTGCCCCAGAGTCTGCCAGGTGAACAGCGTAGGTTTCTGCCTGTGACATTTCCCTGCCCATTTCTATCCACTTAGTTGGTGAATTCACTGGGGCCCAAGAAGCAGATTTTTCTTTTACGTAATTTTAGAGGACATTAAGAGAAGGAATAGAAAGAGATACAATCAAAAGACTGTATTAACTGGATTAAAATATTTTAGAAAATCAAAAAATTCTTAGTAGAAACATTTTCCTTCCAATATTTGTTTTCTGGAATTTCAGAGAAAATTGATCTTTAAAAACACAAAGAAACAAACCCCCAACCTAATTACAAGATAGAATTGAATGAACACATTTCTCTCTCCCTTTGTGTGTGTGTGCATACACCCATGTATGTACTGTGCTAAAATGATCTGGGTCCCATTAGACCCAGCTATTCCTCTGCTCGGTCTCCCCAAACAGAATTAAAAGAGTCATCCCAGGGCAATATATTCTCACCAATGCTTTTAGCAGCAGAGAGTGTAACAGCTAAAACTTGGAAACAGCCCACCCTACTGCCCATCACCTGGAGAGCAGATAAAGAACATGCAGTTCTTCAAATAAAAGGGAGTTCTGTTCAGCATAAAGAATGAGAAATTAGTGATATTTATGGCTATGTGGGTGCACATGAGGCCATACTCTGAAGTGAAATTAGTAAGTCACACATGATTAAATACCGAATGATGACTCTGCTGTGAAAAAGTAAAAGTGAAAATGATGTATAAGTGACATTGTATAATGGGAAGAAAAGTCTAAATGAGTAGAAGTCATGCAGTCAGCATCAACAATCAAAAACAGAGTGGAAGATGACAGATTGTGGTAGGCATTATTCTGAGTCCTTTATACATTGAAGTCAAAGCCCAACCAGAGCCATGTTTTCAGTATAGAAGCCCTTCAGTCTAGGGGTTTTACCCTCCAGAGAAGAGGCATAGAAGGAATGGGGGGAGGATACGGAGAGAGGAGAGGAGGAGAACAGGTTAGAAATAGGGCTAGAGCACCCAGGGAGATCATTCAAACTGAGAGAAACTCGTGAAGACTGGAGAAAGACAGAAAAGGGCGGAACAAAAACAAGAACGGAAGACACTAATAACAACCTAACTAAATCTGTGTTCATGAAAAGGACAACTCTCAGTGCAGGTGAATTTCCTGGTTACTGCAAGTCTGAGAGGACGGAAAGCACGGCAGGAGCCTCAGACACAAGGCAAGAGTAAGCTCTTATTAGATGCCAGCACATCGGTCTGTGTTCACACAGGAGAGACGGGCTCTGCCAGGGCTCTGCGAAGGAGAGGGTGGGGTTACAGATAGTGTGCAGGGAACTCACATGCATTGGATAGCAGTTTGAATATCTGGTAGCAGGCGGGCTCAGCTGGATGCAGGCACGCGAGGCAGGACAGACCTGGGCATGCTGAGCAAAGGAAATTTCAAGTAGAAAATTCCCCTGTGTCAAGTCCAGCTTGAACCGCAATTCCCCCTACATTCTCTCCGCTTTTGGATCTGAGTTCATTCTTTATCCTTCAGAAATATGTTTCCATTGACTGGAGAATGTATAAGCACCTAAGTCTGAAATTACCATGACTTGGTAAGACTTGGATTGCGACAGCACTTATGTGTTGTGACACAGTCCCACAATCTAGTGTAAGATGCGAGGCCCAATTGTGAGTGAGGTAAGGCTTTTAAGGCATGGTCCCTGCAGTGTCCCAATCTGTGTTTTTCTGTCATCTGGAATACAGCAGTATCAGGAATTGTTATCACGATCCCATCTACTGTTTAGTGGATCCCTCCTCTGGAAGGTTATCTGTTTGACAATTTCTGATAGTTTTGCACAATAGCACCACTTTTAAGAAAATAAAGGATTTTCTTGCATCAGCAGCGAGGCCATCATTGTCCTTCCTGTTTTGTAGTATCATCTCATTGGAGGACAGAAGGCACCTGAACTCAGGACCTGAGCCTGACAAGTACGCCAACAATAACAAGGTCAAATCAAGCACAGAAGGAGGAGAATCATTTTAGGCTCTAAAGTCTTCTCTTCAGATCAATACAGATTTTGGTGTCCTCTGCACCTTGCATTCCCCGAGAGGCCATTTTGTTAACTTACTTACTTTTATTACAAGGATAGCAGAGTACCATGTAGTGCCTCATTTTGTACATGAAGTTTTTAGGAGCAGAGTTTCAGCATCTTGTTTAAAGTTATCGGCCATAAAGTGAGGAGCTTAGATTCAATGCCAGGAAGCCTGGTATCACAGGACTCATTCATTTAAGTTGAGGACAAGCAAGTCTGAGCTCAGGTCGGAACCTCCCGAGGTGACCCTGGGAATTCTTCCCATAGGGCATGGACTCAGAGAAAGAACTGGGGGAAAAGTCCTTTGCCTTTTAACAATTTTTATATCTATCAAGTATTTTCCTGGCAGTTTCAGTATACGTCAGAACCAGGAAAAGTATCAGGGGGAAATGAGACTTCAGTTTTTAGCTAGAGATATGTGACATTTCCCTTCTGGCCCCAAATCTGTGGCACTGCTGCAAAATAAAATTGTCCTAGAATGTAGATGATAAGGTAATAAAGGGGTAGTAGGAGTCTTTTACGAAAATGAATATGATAATTATCATTGTACTTTTTCCTGAAAGACCTTTTTGTTGGAGTTTGGATTTTTAGTTAAGCTATTTTACTGGACTCCTTTGTGTCACTACAGATTCAAATATTTAAAAGCAAATGCAGTTCCAATCATCAGTTTTTTTCCTTCTCACCCTGAGTCCCTCTAGGCTTTCATCCTTACTTTCATTGTTTTGCGTGGCAGATAGATAAATACAGTTGGACTCACTTATAATTCTCATTTACAGGAGACTCAAAGCCATCAGCTCACTATTGGATTACAGTGAATCCTTCTACTGCATAGAAAGAGAGAAGATCAGGACTGAGGAAAACTAGAAATAATCACTAGAGTAATTTCAAAGTATATCGGCTGGCAGCAGGTCAGTGCCTCAGAGCAGGCAAAGCGAAGGACTCTGTGATCTTGGTACAATTTACTGGGTTGATGTGGAGACTCAGATGACAGAGAGGGTCTTGGTAATCCTACACTGTGGAGCACCTAGTAAGAGGTGGAAGTATCCGAGGACTGGAGGGTGGTGGTAGTTCTCTGACTGTGAGGATCTTGTGCCGATCAGGACCTGACGTCAATGAGGACCTTCAGGTGGTCAAGGTCGTGAGAAGAGCACAGTGTTCTTACAACAGCGGGTGCGATGAGTTCATCTGAGCTGGACTTTGTCCTCCCCCTGTGCAAACTGTGCTCTTCCTGCATTACTACTCTGTTCACAAAGATCCAGGATGTCTTCAGAGGATGGAATCTTGCCCTTGAGCATCACAGCATGAGGGAGTATTTTGGCCTCAGCTGTGACCTGAGGCAAAACTGAGTGACGTTTCTTCATGCCATAGCCAAGAGACAGGGGAGAAGAGTTGGCCTTGGACAGCCGTGAGCAGAATTCATTTGTGAAATGCTTTTTATTAAAATTGTTTAAAATGGCCCCTAACAGATACCTCTTCTCTTTCCTAGCTCAGATTAGAGTCACCAGAGTCGAACATCAGTGACACCAAAAGCATCAGAGAAGCTTGATGTGTCTTAGAGGGACTGCAAGTGACAATGGGAAGGTGCCTGTGACACCACTGAAAGATCCAAGTGGCCCAGAGTAGAGGGTGAGCTGTAGTATTGGCAGCTGTGGGGTGGGATGGTGCTTGTGGGGGAGAAGGATGAGAGCCGGTGCCAGTCTCTGCCACATGGGCTTGGCATTGCACAGGACATGGCAAAGTGTTTCTAGAAGGCTGAGGGGGCTGAGTAGTTAAATATTTGTTCCCACACAGAGGCCAGAGACTCAGTCCTGCAGGGGCCTGCCAGGCATGATGGTGAGCCTGACAGGCACAAATGGGATGCAGAATGGTACAGTGGAGACTTCAGTGAGGTAGAAACTACAAGACAGGCAAGGTCTGCATCTTCTTACAATAAAAGTAGAGAAAAAAATCCAAAATTTTAGATAGTGAAAACATAGATTTTATTTATATGCTCAGCTTACTAATTTTTTTGTGAAAAAAATCTTTCAGGCTGAAGCACAAGTATTCTTGTCATCATTCTGGGGAAAGTGTGATTTGAAAAGGCTGGAGCAAATGAACCAATGCTTTGCCTTTGAATTGGAAGCAAGTTTTCTTCCATGTGTTATATCACAGAAAATATCCTCAATAGGAACATTTTCCTGAAAGAACTTCCTTATGAATGTGACTCTATCCAGCCAATATTTTGGAGAAATTACAGGGCAAAAGGAATGGTTCCTGGTTTGGCAAATTTAATGTTGGCAGATACTGATTGAGAAATCCATGCATGATAGCTAGGATGAATTGATAGCGGCTTAGCTTCCATCTTACTCTTTCCTTTCTCTTCCAGCTGGAATAGAATTGATGCATTTCATGCTGATTATGGGTAACAGTGCAAGATGGTAGACCTGCTTTCAGTGTTTGCACGGAGCCATTTGGTCCTGAGCTTTAGGGAGAAGTTTCTTTGAACAAAGAGAGAAGCAGTCCTGTTGAAGGGGTAGTCATGTTTCCCTGAAAGAACAGGAAAATAGCAAAGTTGGAACTAAGCCCTCCACTCAGTCTGCCAGTTAGAAGTGGACATTTGCTGCAGACTCAGAGAAGATACACCTGTGTGTGCTGCCTCCCTGGCAAAGGTAAGGAATGCCGCCTCAGGGGCTGGATGTGAGATGCTGGTGAAGCCACAAGAGAAGCACGGTGCTGGCAGTGGGAAATCCTCCCTCTTTGTCCGTGCTCTGGTTGTGGTGTTAATTCCCTTGTTCAGGGAAGGAGATATGAGGTGCATCGGTGAAAATTTCTCTAATGTTTGGCTGGGCTGATGGGGTTCAATATGTTCTGGAAGGAAACTGGAACAGTTGCTCCTGAAGTCTCCTACAGCCTGTGTGTGCCAGGTTTTACAGGCTTGCTTTGGGGACATATGGCCCTTTCTCATAGCTGAGGCGACACGTCAGGGCTTTCTCTAAGGGGCAGAAGCAGTGTAGAGAAGCGTGTCTTAGCGCTCTGAGCCAGTTCCTGGTAACCTTGCAAGCAAATCCAAGAGGAAAAGATGGAGGGTGATGGCGAGAACAAGCAAAGCAGCTTGTACTAAGGCAATATTCCTGTCTTCTGGATTTGATGCTGCTGTACCTCTCTGACATCATCATTCTTTTACTTTACTTTTTTCTCAACCTAAGGATCGAACTCAGGAACTGGGGCTTGAGACACAAGTACAGTAACCCTGAGCTCTCTGACTCCAAGAATAAACACAGCCATCTTTCCTTCAAGCAGAAGTGCTGATGAAAGGGAGCACTGATGATCTCAACCTCCATGGTTTCCTCTAGTATCCACTCCTCATCTGTGGCTACTTAATTTTAATTAAAATGAAACATTTCCCTCAGCACTTACACTAGTCACATGCAAGTATTTACAAGCCTCGGATAGGCAGGATGCACCCTGTGGGCAAGAGATTATTTCTGTCATCAAGGGATGTTTTAAGGTGCAGAGAGCAGTACCTCATGTATCAGATTTGGACTACTGAGTGACCAAGGTAAATGACAAAAGCGTCCCTATTAATGTTGGGGAGGCCTTTCTGGGAAGAGAAGTGTGTCGTCAAGTCTAAGGTGAGGAAGCCCAGGCAGGTCAGATGCCAGGAAAGGGTGGGTGATGATGAGTAGGTGAGGAGTGGGTCCTTATCTAGGCGGCCAGAGCCTTGAGAGACGGATCCGGTAGTTGAGTGAGACCCGAGCTCAGTCCAGCAGGAAATGCAGGATGATCGATCCTCTTGTCACAATTGCCCTGGGTTAGACCATGAGTAAAATATGGATGGGGGGAGGAATTCAGTTTCTTCTGGATTTTAGGTCCAAATTTTGTCTACATTCACCATGCCACTTCATGTAATCTTCTGAAGACTCGTCCACCTATATCTGGTTTACAGTTGAATATTGTCTGCAAAGCACACTGTCATTCAAACATGTTATATAAAAGAGGCATAGGGATCCTCACTATTGGGAAATTGTACTTGTGTGCCCTTAACTCTTATTCTCCTAGTTTGGGAAATAAAACTATAAGCACATTAACTGAAGGAAAGTGACAGTGTTGTAGCTGAGACACCATGCATGCTCTGTAGCGGGTTTTCAGACTTCCTTGTGCTTTCCCTATCGACACTGTACACTAGGGTCCCAGAAAGGAGTCTATGCTGAGTTCCCAGCATCCTGATGTTACTCAAGAAGTAAAATTTTTTACTGTGGAATATCAGGGAGGATTATAGGAATGCCCATACTCCAAGTAATAAATTAAGTATAATGCAGCCTTTGTGGTCTTCTGCACCTGGCAAACTGTGACAGGTCTGTCTGTCTGGTATCTTATTTATCATAGGACAGCATTGGATGGATGCTAGTGAGTGGGATGTGGGACAGGTGGATGTCTTAGGTACAGAGTGGAATGTTACGAGTTATCACGCAAAAACTGATGAGTTCAGTCAAAGCCGGGAAGGCTGGTGTCATAGGATTAACTCATGGCTCCAAGGATGTTTTAGAAAGCTGCAACAGTGCATGGTGGACAGATGGCAGCAAAACAACCTGGGACCTTCAGGGCATCTCCTACCCCTGTTGACTTACTCAGACTATATAGGGTGCATAGCACTCACACCCTTACTCCTAGTACTCTCAGGCCTTTCTCCAGCATGAATCAGTCACATGCTCTCGGTTCAGCTAACTGTGAAAAAGCATGAGGCTTTGGGAGGCCTCTCAACAACAGCCATCATATATGGTAAGGAAACCTGGATTCATGAGCTACAGTATTTCTGTAGTGTGTGTGTATACCTAATGCCACACTGTAGGTCTAAAATGGCCTGTCCCTATGAAGACTCACATGTGTTCACAGTGAGTGAATCTCAGGCTGCTGTCCTTATCAACTACTTCATCCTATGATGTGTTCTGTACTTGAAGAGGGGAAGTCGTGTGCTAGTGGGAGCATGTTGTGAAAGATTCTGTTCTTGTTTGGACTCTTCTCTGTATTCCTTTTGCTTTCTCTCTCTGTCAGTCTCTCTGTCTCTCTGGCTCTCTCACAGCTTCTTGTCCACCATGTATTGAGCATGTTTTACTTCCCTTTGTTCCTTCTTTCCAGCTGTACTTTCCTTGGAGACAGCCCTGTGGCTGGAAAGATGAGCCAAAATAAACTCATCTCTTCTATTGTGTGTGGTATTTTGTGTCAGCAATTAGGAATGTATAGACATACCTAGCCTCCCTAGATCTGAACATGTACTGCCTTGTGAAAGATAGTTAGCAATCAGAGTGTAGGTCAGGTACTCACATCTTTTTAATTTCAGCCATAACAGATCATTCAGAACTCGGCTAACATGACTGAGAACAGGTCTCTTTATATATATCCTCTGCGAGAAGTTCTGTAAACTCTTGTAACATGAAGCAAAATTGGCTATCTGCAATCTAACTTTCACATCTTGCTTTCAATGTACATATAGCAAACATCACTCTTTGTGGTATGTCCTTGCGATTTGTTTTGGCTGTGTATGCATGTGTGTGTGAGTTTGTGTGCGTGTGTGTGTGTGTGTGTGTGTGTGTAAGTGGGAAATCTGACATTATTTTTGTTTCGTGATCTGCAACATAAGCATGAGGTACAGCTTTAGAACTGACTGACGTTCACCAATCCTGTTTAGAGAAGCCAGGGCTAAAATGATGAGCTTAGGGTCAAAGCCAGAAAACCTGGAATTGCAGGATTCATTCACAGCTCCAAGGCAGGGTAGCAGGTGGGCAACAGCTCATGGTGGACACATGGTAGCAAAGCACCGAGGGACCTTATCAGCGTCTTCCAGCCCCTGTTATCTTCCTCAAACTACTTAGGTTGTGCAGCCCTCCCATCCTTCCCCCAGTACTCTGGGCCTAGTCCCTCCAAAATCAAAAAAACACTCTGGATTCCTTCACCTCTGAGAATGCATGAAGGTTTGGAGGGACATCGAAACAGAAGCTATTACATATGGTGAGAAAACGTGGGTTTATCACCTATAACATTTCCACACAGTCTGTGAGTCTAATGTTATATTTCAGATATGAAATGTCCCCTAACCCGCAGGGGTATTCCAAGTGATTGGATCTTCAGGTGATGTCCTCATCCATTGCTTCATCCTGTGTGCGTCATGTGATGGACCGGCTTTCAGGAGGAGGATTTGTTTCCTGGGGATATGATGTAAAAGGACATATTCTTCATGGTGACTGCTCTCTCTCTGCTTGTGTCTCCTTCTCACTGTTTGTCTGTCTGTCTGTCTCTCTCCCAACGTTCACTCTGGTAGTTATTGAACACCTTTGCTTTACTTTGCCCTGAGGGCCCTCTATTTTTGTTTTGAGGACAGCCCCATGGGCTGGAAAGATGAGCCTAATAAACTCCTGCTTTCAAGTGTGTGCATTTCTTTGTCTCTGGAAGAAGAGGTATAATAACAAACCTAGCATCCCTAAGGTCTGCTTCTGTACCGCTCTGAGAAATATTTTCAGATATCAGAGTACAGTGCAGGTTCACATGTCTTTGTGATTTCAGCCTTTAGGTGTGCAGTCAGAGTGGTGCTAACAAAACAGAGTAGTGCTCTCGTATTCTACTCCTCTTCAGATGAATCACAGAATATCTTTATAAAGCAGAGTCATTTGTCAGTGTCTGCAATGTAACACTCATTTTTTCTTTTAAATGTAGTTAAAGCAAATATCATTCTTTGTTGTATCTCATTGAATTTTGTTTTAGAAATGTGTGTGCGTGTGCGTGTGTGTGTGTGTGTGTGTGTGTGTGTTAATGTGTATCTGGATAAGCTGACATGATTCTTGCCCCATGATCCAGAATAGAAGCAGTGACCAGGGCCTCAGAAATGACTGAGATTCCCCATGTCTTCATTGCAAGGGCTCAGCCAGTCTGAACAATGCAGAATGGGTGGTGATGAGTCAGTAGCTGTCTTGCTCTAAGCCCCTTGGTGGAGCAGGATCCCATTGCGGAGCTAGCAGGTGTCATAGGCTCACTGATGGTGAGGGCCTTGGCTACTGGTTCTCCCAGCTCCTGACATTGGGACGTTGGCCGCTCGAGTTGATTCTCCCAGAAGTTCTACTCCTGGTGCTACTTGTTCTGCTCCTATTGTGATATCGCTGCACTCTAAGCCAGGACAGAGATGGTCTGCAGTCCATACAGCCAAACTCAGGGATTTGGAGTGCCATCACACAGTGCTTTGTTTGTTGTTGATTTTTGGCTGTCATCCAAATGATATCTTTTACGTGGGCTCCAAGTTGCCAATTCTTGCCTTCTCTGAATTTTAATTTTGGTGAAATGTATTACTTTTTATCCAAGTATTTTTTCCTTACCTCACTTCCCTCCATTATTCTGAAGGACTCTTGTCAAATCTCCCTGGGAATCCCTTATTGTGTCTAGAAGGATATAAAAGGACATCTGGGGCCATTCGTACAGCAACATCAGCTGCCCAGGTATGTCCTTGTTCTCCTGATTTAGCAGGCATCCAAGTGGGCCACTCATTCACCTTGAACAAAGAGGCCATTGCCCCATCTATTGGACACAGGTGAACACTGCGCTCAGGGTTTTCAAAAAGGGTTTCACATCCCCAGGAGTGTGCGATAAAGTATAAAATCCCTGGTAGGCAATTATTTTCTCTTCCTGGTATAGCTCTATGTCTTTTACTTTTTATTAGAATGGACTAAGACATTCAGTTATAATCATGCGTGCATTGGAGTGAGGGTGCAAGTATTTTTCCTTTACTGCTAATCAGTGCAGTATCACTTAGGCATTGCTGTCTCTTAGTGCTTGAAAGAGTGTTTCAGAAATGACATAGACTATACAGTCCATCTCAATCCCTCTCCTGGACCCCATGAATCTGTGTTACTCAAAAGGCACGCTCAGTAATCTGCTGGTCTAGCAAGCACTCCTGTTCATGCTGTAAACCAGGAAGGATCCGCACTTACAAATGAGCAAATCAGAGTTCAGAAATGGTCACATACCAAAACCCAAGTTCAAGAGTAAGACTTGATACTGAGGCCAGAGATGGGAAGAAAATCCTGACAGTCAGAGAGGCAGAATGGAGATAAATGGGGAATGACCAATGGCCACTCTTACTAGGCATGGAAAAATGGGTGTGTCTTGTGTTAGAGATCTAATATTCCCATCACACATACAGGAGTCTGATTTGTGAGCTGAAACTACTCAGTATTCCCGGCCTTGGCAACCCAAGGAAAGGATTTTCTTCTGTGTTTATTTTATAGCTGAATTTCACCTCAAAAAAAGAAATTCATATATATTTTAAAACTGTACTTTGTTTATTATGTAATAATTACATAATCTTAAAAAAAAACCAAGATTCACCATGCCATGTGAATCTTTACAAGACATATTGTTACATCATATCTAATTAGGTGATCTCTTTATCAGGTCTTGAGAAAATATGAATATTTGACACAATGTCAGTGAAATTTCAGGGAAAACTTTACAAAAACAGATTCAGGAAAATTTCATGCTTAAATGTTTTCTCCACAATGGTGACCATCTTCTGTCTTCACAGGTGTACAAAGAGCTACATGAGAATCACACTGAGTCTGCACACAGAGACAAAGAAGTTGTTATAGTCTAGTTAGGATGAGACTTTTCATGGCACAACACTCTCCATACAAGCTTTCCTCATGAACTGAAAGTTTAAATGTGCCAAAAGAATTTCTCACAATGATTATGTCCAGGCTGCCCAGTCACAAAGGAGATTGCAAAAACAGTCACAGTGTATAAAATGTGAAGGTCCAGGCATTTTGCTATTGTGCTCAGATGAGCCATTTGTTTCCTGGTCACTTCCTGTCCTCCTGAAAGCCTGTCAATCTCACCAGTGTCCAACAAGTGGTTAGTTATCAATTTCCTGGGTGAATTTCCCTGAATAACGAAGGGCCATTGAAGGGGAACTTTTGTTCTCTGTAATGGGGACAATGTTTGGCTCTCAAAAGCAAGGAAGCGATTTTCAATGGAGCGCATACTCCGTGACCTTATTTCCTTGGGTCTAGGAGAGGGGACTTAACCGTGTTCTCATTCCATCTGTCCCAGATCCTCTCCACGGCTGTGACTGTTGGAAAGTAAGGCTCACAGTTTCTCTACTTTCTGTGAACAGGGGTAGAACAGCTCACTCTGATGTGGATTCTCCTGTCCCCAATGACCTCCCAAGGAAACAGTACGGTTACAACACTTTCACAAGCAGCACAGCTCAGGCCCCCACAGTAAGAACAGGAGCTGGAGGTAAACAAGGCCTATGCCACACCAGGGTGTGCTGGCCAATGCTCAGCTAAGGACCCACGGAGCAGCACAGGGCTCTCCCCTTACTCAGCGTGACACTGGCTCACTACCCACACAAAATGTGCCTGCTACATCTTCTCTTCCAGTGCAGCTTGTAACACTGGAAGGTCTTCCACCAGTTCTTCTTCCTCTTCCCATAATCCCCCTGGCTGTCCACCGCCAGGTCCCACAGAGGAGGGTGATCCCAGCCTAGGGGCGGGAGGGCCTGGACTTGTCCTTCCCGCACTGGACTCTGTGCCTCAGCAGGAGCTCTGCACTCCCCTTTTCCCATGGCTGGAGTCTCTTCCAAGGAGGGCAGAACATGGTCCTGGGTCCTGGAGTCCCTGACTTCAAGTAAGTCCAGAGCTGTGTGCATGCCTTGGGCAGGTCTGTCCCAGGAATCCGTTTGGCGTTTCCTGAGTGGCTGTGGAGCATCTCTGGGGCCCATGCCATTGGTGCTCTGTCCAGGGTTGACACAGTGTTCACATCCTGTGTGCTCTCGAGGCAATGATCCTTGTTGAGGCCCACACGGCTCCAGTAGTGCAGTATTCCTGCCTCTGCTCCAAGTTTGCCTCAAGTCCTCCCTTGGGACATTTTTGGGGCAAATTCTTCCTGTCTTCGATGGCCTTGGAGCTGAGCAGTGTGGTCCTCATCCAACTCAGAGCTGTTTACTTCATTGGAACAGTTTAGGCACAGATCTTGAGATCTGACACAGAAGTATCTGTGGGTGAGAGGAGTGGAAACCGCTCAGTTTCACATCATGACCAAGAAACCTGTTGGCTGTGGGCTAGCTCTTCTGATTCAAAATTGTGTCTATATCAAGGAGATATTTTTAGCAATTTAAATTCCTTGCCACTTTATAGAAAGTTTAAGAAGAGCTCCACAGGTTGAGACCAGAAAAGGACAAGGTATTTTATGAAATGTTAATGTCAAAACTAAGGGACAGAACTCTCCTCTAAGATGAAAAGAAAATCTTAAGTGTTGAAGATGCATCTCTCCATGGAATGTTATGCAAACATTAAAATGAGAAGTGTGAAGTTGGTAGGAGCATAAATATTGCTGCGAGAGGAGCTAGGTGTATCACCATTCAGACCTGAAATATGCACAGGCTGAATTGGCCTTCCAAACATTGAGTATGGTGTCCTTAGGACCTATGAACATTTTCCATTGTGCTTGAACCACCCATTGCTGTGTTACTTAAACCTAATTTTCTTCCATCTCTTTTTGTTGAGACAGTGAAGATGATGCTCTCCACCTGGCCACTAACTTTTAAGTAGCTCTGGCTGATCTGAAATTTATGGCACTTCGGCTTCAGGCTCTCTAGGTGGGTGTGACAGGTGTGCACCAGCGGGCGTGGGAGAGGAAATATTTTCTGAACATAGCCAAACATCACGTGATTGTGGCCCTGCAGCACCTACACGTGCATATGTGGAGTATTTGTTTAGGAGGCGAGGACATCAGTTAATTTCTGTCCCCTTGGTTGGGATTCACTTTACAGATTTCTTTTTTCTTTTTCCTTTATCCTTTTTCAGTCCCAGGGATCTAAAGCAAGTCCCTGTGCTTGTGAAGCAAAGGGAGGAATCACTGAGTAACTTTGCATTTTCCTGAACTGCAACACAGAGCTCAGACAACTGACTGGTGTGACTGGTTGGATTGCATTCCTAGATCCCATTTCAGCCAAATTCTGAAACTCTAGATTTTGTTCCTTCACATTCTTTGGAGAAATGTATATTGGATCTACACCAGATCCAGTCTCAAAGACTGAAAATGACCTAGCCATGCTCTGACTATTGAGCAAGACTTTGAAAATCTAAGACACACAGGTCCTCTGGAATCCAAATCTCAGGAAATTCACTCTGAGGAGGGCTGTGGCTTGAGCACCAGGCCAGCTAAATGCACTGAAGGGCTTCCTCACCTTCATTACCATCGTTATGATTATTATAGTAATATATTGCTAATGGCCATTCATTTTATCACATATTGGATTTCAAAAAGGTTTTGATGGCACTATTTTTGAACAGGAGTTACTTCCTTGCTCTTTCAAAGTGACGTAAAAATAGCAGATTTCTCATTGTGGACACGTGTTTGTCCAGCCTTACCTTTGTATCTTTTTGGTGCCCTTGTGCTCCATCCGGCTGAGTTTTTGTCACCACCTTGAAAAAAAGTAAAGAGGTGAGAACATCATGAATTCCATAGTAGCAGGGATTCAGTTATGTTCTCTTCCCTTAAGTGCTCAACAGGAAGAGTTTCAAAATTCAGCAAAGGATAGCCAATGGATCGGTAGTGTCCCGGATACCCAGAACCATGTAAGGTCTCTGACATGGCCAATGTAGGCTTCTCCAACGTCACTGACACTTGTGTATTGCAGACCGTGCCTCCGACACTATGAGTTATGTGTTCTCTTCCCATTTGCACAGAGGAGGAAAGTATGGGTGCAAGCATCCTAGACAGTAAAGGGCCTATCTTGTGCCTCCTCTGTTGCCTCCTGTGGCAGACCCAGGTACCTTCCTGTGCACAGCCCACTTCACAGCAGCAGGAGTTGCAAGAGGCTCTGAGATGTCTCCTTGCTACAGGTCTGATGGGACCCTACAGTGAGTGTCCCCAAAGACATAATGACATCTTGGCCACTCCTCTTTATTCACTCCCCAGGTGCTAGGAAGGGAGCAGGCCTCCTTGCCACATATGTTCTACCAACATATTCTCAAGACAACAGGTTCAATGGACCATACAATGCAACAGAAACCTTCCCTCCCTCTCTGTTGTATCAGTAGAATTACTAGACAAAGAGTTATAACAGAACTGTGCAAATACATATTACTTAACACAGTTGACTTACAATGGCCACCTCGAGACAGATGGGGAAGAGTGCAGAGGCTGTCTTCACACTGGAGACCTGAGGATTTAGTCGAAGATCTGAATGTCACTGCTGTGTCCCCTGTGAGCGTAGCGCGAATCCAGAGGGTGATCTGTCTGTGGTGGGGACTGAAGAGTCTACACGGAATTCAGAACGGTGCTCACTGGAAGCCAAAGCGGATGTACAAGGCAGGAGATGACCTCCAAGGTCAGCACTCTGATCCTGAAAGGAACAGAAGCAATAGTGCCCTTCTTCCCTTCCCTTTTATACCTTCCAGACCAAGAGCTGCCCTATGGTGAGTGCACCCCTACCTAGGAGGAGGCCTCCCCTACCTAGCAGGAGTCCGTCCTACCTAGGGGGAGTCTGTCCCTACCTAGCATGAGTCTGCCCCTACCTAGGGGGCATCCGTCCCTAACTAGGTTGGATGTTGTAGTCCCTAGGGCCTGGAGTTATATATGCTTATCTTACTCCAGCTGTCAAGCAGACAAAAACCAGCAACCATCAAGACTCACCCTTTGGCTACGTGACAGCCAGATGTATTTCCTGAAGTTAGACTACAGATACAAGGACAAGATTCTAGTTTTGTCTACCTGGTCAGTGGTAACATGTATACCAACGTGTAAACTTCTGTGTCCAGAAGTTTAGGCAAGTTTTCTTTGAGTGATGCTTGCTCTTAACATTTCATAACTTGAGCATCATAACATAGGTTTCATAATACTGAAGAAGCAGTGTTAATATAGCAATAGTCCAATTACAATCCTCATTTCAGTAGCTGGTTATGGGCTTTCAGCCCACCTTCTATTTTCCATTTTATATTGGCTTGGCCTTCAGCAAATACCTCAGCAGGCACTTGTCCTTTCCCCGGTGGAGTGACACCTACCTTGATTCCTGGTGGTTCTGGGCCATTGGTCATTCTGCCTGTATAGGTTCTTGTAGTTTCCATTTGGTTTTCACAATGGGGCATGGTAATAGTAAGAGACACCCTCAAGGATCTCCAGCTATCCTAGGATATTCTTAATTTTCAAATTGTGGAGTTGAACTCCAATTTCTGCCTACGAGTCTGGGTGAATCACCCCAGAAATTCTTTCAGATCACTGGTTACAGCCGAGGAATCTGTACAGAGTCACACATCTAGCCATTTCTGCTTCCAGTAAAATGTATTACCAGGTGCAATGCCCAAAGTCTGGCTACTGTGATGATTTCCATTCACCACTGTCCTTGACGGATGTCCTGAAAGGCGCTAAAATGCTACTGCTGTCCACAGTTGGGTAGTGCTTCCTTAACATGCAGAGCCTTTGCAAACCAGTCCTAGCCTCCTCTGCCGCTGAAAGCTCTTCTTGTGGTTCTTCCCATGAGATCCAAGCTCCATGCTGGAAAGCACAAGGCAGTAGACAAAGTATAGGAGCCATAGGCGTCTGGGAAACTTCCCTTTGGTACTTCCTTTTCTCCTCTGGACCCGGTCTCCTTTCCTTGCATATATACCATGTAATTTAACAAAAGGCTGATGATGTTCATACCCAACCATATGACTCAGGGGATGTGATAGCACCCAGGTCATGATAGGCACCTGATGTGGCTGGATGATGTGATATCCCACGGTCAAGTGCTCAGATTCCACTCCACCCAGTAGCAGTCCTAGAGGTGTTTCTCAAAAAGCGAGTAATTTTCTGCAAAGTTGCACGCTTACTCCTGGTACTCTCAGGCCCTTCTCGAGTATGAATTAATCACATGCTCTAGGTTTAACGAAATGTGAAAAAGCATGATGCTTTGGGAGACATCTCAATAGCAGCCAGAACATATGGTAAGGAAACCTGGATTCATGAGCTACAATATTTCTGTGGTGTGTGTGTACCTAATGCCACATTGTAGATCTGAAATGTGCTGTCCCTGGAAAGCCTCATGTGTGTTCACAGTGACTGAATCTCAGGCTGCTGTCCTCATCAATTGCTTCATCCTGTGATGCGTTCTGTACTTGATTTGCCTTGAAGAGGGGAAGGAGTCGGCTATTGGGAGCATGTTGCAAAAGACTCTATTCTTGTCAGGACTCTTGTCTGTATTCCTCTCTCTTTCTCTTTCTGTGTCTCTCTGGCTCTCTCACAGCTTCCTGTCCACCATTTACTGAGAACACTTTGCTTCACTTTGTCCCTTCTTCCCTGCTGTACTTGCCTTGGAGACAGCCCTGTGGCTGGAAATGATGAACCGAAATAAACTCGTCTCTTATGTTGTGTGCAATATTTTGTGTCAGCAATTAGGAATGTAAAGACATGCCTAGCCTACCTAGATCTGAACATGTACCGCCTTGAAAAATATAGTTAGCAATCAGAGTGTAGGTCAGCTACACAGGTCTTTTTTATTTGAGCCTTCAGGTATCCAGTGAGAACTCCACTAACATGAACAAGAACAGGTCTCTTTATACCCATCGTCATCAGTAAAGTTATGTGAACTCTTAGTAATGCAAATTCAATTTTTGCTCTCTGCAATATAATTTTCATATCCCAGTTTCAATATACATCAGTGTGTCCTTGAGTGTTGATTTGTGTGTTTGTGTAAAACACACAAAACCTGACATTTTTGTTGCCCTATATCCAAAACATAAGCCCCAGATATAGCTTCAGAAATGACTGAGATTCACTATGTCTTTGTTGCAAGGGCTCAGTCAATCTGTCCAACGCAGAATGGGTGACAGTGAGTCATTAGCTGTCATCTGCTGAGACCCTTGGGTACAGGGTTACTTGGGAAAGGTAGCACATAACACAGGCTCACTGGCCGTGCAGTCCTGTAATATGGTTTCTGCCAACTCCTGACATGCTGGCAGTTCTGGGTCACTCTGCCAGGGAATCTTCCCCTGTCCTTGCATGATCTGTTCCCATACTCTCCTCTTAGGTCTATCTACATATCCATGGTGCTCCACTCAAAGCCAGTACAGGTAGGGTCTCCAGCTATGCAGCTGAATGCTGGGGGCTTAGAGTGGCATCACACAATTTAGTGCTTGTTGCTTAGTGTTTGTGTGTGATCCCAGGGACATCCCACTTGCGAATTCTTGCATTCTCTGACTTTTGTTTTTGGTGGAACATAATGGTCTTTTTCCAAATATTCTCTCCTTCCCACATTTTCTACCTTCTTCCTGAAGACTCTTGTCATATCTCCCTGGGGGTCCCTCACTGTGTCCAATAGCACACAAAAGGACACTTAGGGCCTTTTGCACAGCAACATCAGCCATCCTGGTGTGTCCTTGTTCACCTGTTTAGCAGGTATCCGGATGGGCCAGTCATTGCAGAGGTACTTTGCCCCATCTATTGGCCACAAGTGACAACAGCAGGGAGATGGATTCTTGGCTGTTTGTTGGTGTTACTGTCTTTTTTCAGGCCCTCCTCTTCAGAAAGCACCCCCTTTTTTTAAAATGATAAATGAAAAAATAACCAAATGAAATTTACCTATACACATGAAGCAAAATCATTAGCTATTTTATTAGACAAAATATCGTTTGAGCTTTTCAATCCGTTTTTCTGACCCTGCTAGTTCATCTTTATAGCTTTTTTCATCAGAATCTGAATTTCTTACCTGGTGGCCTTTGTGCTTGTGGATGCTGCATTGGATATTGGCAAAAGTAACTGCTTTCTGTTTTGGAGGAAGACCCATCCTTGAACCCATTCATGGAAGTGATGTGACTATTGGAAACAATTTTGTTTCGGAGAACTAGACCAACCTTTGCTGTAAAATTGACACTCAGGTTTCCCATTCATTCCCATGATATTGGGAAATCTGCCTTATCTTTCAGAGCCCTGCTGCCTTTCTCTGCAAAATGACCTGTCTCATAGATGTTTCTTAGCATGATAAAATGCATACAAAGTTACAGTCTGCCTACTTTCCATGTCAGTTTCTGGAAGTCTCCTGCATTGGAAGTTGTAATCAGTGACTTTTGTATCACAAAATACCTGGTGTTGAGAACTCTATTATGAAAAGAGATTTATTTTCCCCTGTGTTTTAGAGGGTAAATGTCCAAGCTGAGAAAAACACAACTGTGGAAGTCTTCATGCTGCCTCATGATAACAAGGCAAGAAGGCAAGAGACATCAGATGGTAGGAACATGAGCCAGAGGGCCAAGTGAGCATGTGCAGAAGAAGAAAACACCAGGGTGATATTGTTTTGCAAGTCTTCTCTCTGGGTAACTAATGCACTCTCACAAGACCCAATCTACTCCCAAGAGAAGCAATCTTTTCTTAAAGCAACCCAACAGACTAAAGAAAGGCGCTAATCTTCCAATGTGGATGGAATGACTCTGTCTTCAATATCTTCATGGCGACTCTCCCCCACAGTGTTACGCTGAAAACAAAATTTTAGCATGTGTTTTGGCCATAGTTTGTGGTAATGCTTCTGTGCACCTGTCCTCCTATAGCTAGTCAAAGTGGAGGATGAATGGCTCCGCACATTAGCTTTGTCTAGAGAGCTATCTGATCCAGCAAGTCTCTTATTCAAAGCTTCACCAGTCACCACGTGAAGTTGTCATGTTGACCACAGGGTGAAGGGGGGTCCATAAGGTGCAGAGGCACAGGTCAGGAGTAGCAGGAAGACCAGAGGAAGAAGAGGTAGGGTGAAGAGGTAGGGTGTCCAAGAGAGTGCTGAGTCTGCATCAGCCCTGCATTTTCCCTTCTGGGAAGTTGCTCTCCTGCCTGCTAGAAGACTTCTGGGTACCCTGTTCCCTTCACCAAAAGTGGACATGGCCAGGGTGAGCTTGCTACCCAACTGCATTCTGGCTTCAAGGAGCACCTCCTTGAGATGTCTGCAAATGGAAGTTGGAGAAAGTGGTTAATTTTTCTGGTGGCCACAGCTGGAAGTTGGTGGAGTCCAGCTGGTTAGAAGATCAGAATGGAAACTGAAGAGGGAAGACTGAGGTCCTGACTGCTTGGGGGCCCTGTGGCACAGCTGCCTTTCTGTGATTTCTAAACACTTCAAGGACATTTCCCCCTTTCCTCTCAGGGTTTGGGTTTCTGTCAGTGCTTAAAAGAGCAGTAGCAGCAGCAACAAAACCAACAAGAAAAATAAGGACAACCACAAAACTCCTGAACAGTGCAAGTATGCACAGAGAAATGTGTTTATAAGGAGTCACAGAGGCGCAGTGGTCATGAAACCCTGAATGTCACCTCCAGGATGACAAGTTCCAGAGCTGCCTTACATCTGTGGCCAGGAGTCCCAGCCATAGTTGTTTCTTCTCTAAAAGGCTCTCACTTACCCTCTCCCCTTCCTCTTCTCAGAATAATCTCCTTCCACAAATTTCCTTGACTTGGCCCTGGACTCTATTGAAACACTCAGAAGAGTATAGATTTGGCTCTGAGATGCTTGGAGCCATCTCTGGTCTTAAACTCTGTGGATCACCAGGGTTTAAGGACAGAGTGAAGGTAACACGTGTCTTTTTCAGTGTTTGTGGGCTTTTTTCTAAGCAAATATTTTAACCAACCTGTCCCTCAACAGTCTCTCTCCTTTTAGTTTGAATGGTGTAGGAATCACAAGGGAGAAGAATAAAATTCTTGGCCTACATTTGGGTCTTGGAGTCACACTCTACCCTAGTGGAATATTAACTTCTCTAAAATGCCTAAAAGCAATAGATACAGAAATCTCCTAAAAACCAGGCTCGGGAGCCATACAGGTCAGTGTGCACTGTGGCAGGTGAGGGGCCTCAGGGTGGGTATTTAAGCATGATTGCATCCTGTAGTGCTCATCTCACATAATAATGCACATTTAATTGTTTTTAAAACCTCTTAGCCTCACTATGTTTTGTGCGAAAAGGATATTATATATGCTAGTTGGTTTGAACTTCTCCACTAATGCTTTTCAAAGTACGTTTCACATACCCCAGAAGTGTGGGGAAAAATATGAAATCTCTGGTAGATAATTATTGCTTCTCCCTGGAATTGCTCTGTGATGTTTATTTGTTACTAGTACAGGTCTGGACATGTATTTATGAACATTTGTATATTAGGGTGAGTGTGCAATTTTGTTTTTACTGGTAATCAGTGCAGTATCAAGTAGGCGTCGCTGTCCCTTAGAGTTTCTAAGGGTGTTTCTGGTATTAGAGAGACTGTGCAGCCCACCCAAACCAACTCCTGGACCTACTGAATCTGTATTTTTAAAAAGTAAGGTCCAGAAATCTGCTGGTTCAGCAAGCACTCCTGTCAATGCTGGAAAGTAGAAACACTCCTCCATTTGCAGACAAGGACTCTAAAGCTCAGAAAAGCTCAGACACTTAAACCCAAGGTCAAGAGCAAGAGTCGATAGAGTCAGTGATAGAGGTAGGAAGACAACCAACCGAGAAAGGTAGACAGGCAGAGTGGAGCCGGAAAGTAAATTACCAACGGATGCAAAACTCTTTAAAAATCTATTTAATAAAACATCATTTCTGTTGCCTACTGTGTGCCAGGCAAGTGTGTGAATCTTCACAATACATATTATTAGGCGTTCACTTAACAGATAGGCAATGAGAGAAGATGAATTATTTGCTCCAGGTCAGTGAAATTTCAGAGTCTAGGTTCCAAAACAGCAAACTAAAATGTCTTTTATGTTTATACTTTTTTTCCACAAGCTTGACCATCTCAACTCTTCTCAGTTCTACATGGATCTATGTCAGAACCACCTCTGAGTCCATACAGAGAGACCAAAAAAAATGGTATATTTTAATTGGGATCAGACTTTTAATGGCATAAAGCTATCCATATATGGTTCTGCTGTTCCCAAAACTCATGAATTTAACCCAAAAATATGACAGAAGAAGTTTTTACAATGATTTTGCCCAGGCTCCCCAATCACAAGGAGATTTATAAAAAGTCACAGTGAAAAAATGTTAAGGTCCATGTGTTTTCCTATCACATGAAAGACTAACCATTTGTTTCCTGGTCACTTCCAGTCCTCCTGAAAACTGCTCCACCTAACTAGTGTCCAACAAGTGATTAGTTATCAGTTCCCTGGGTGACTGTCCCTGAGCATGATAGGCACTTTGAAGGTAGAGCTACCTTTACAAGGTCAGGGACACTTGGCTCTCACAAGCAAGGCAAAGGATTTACAGTCAAACAGGATGCTCAGTGACTGTCTTTCCTTGGGATTGGGAATGGGGACTTGACTGCATTCTTATGCCTTCTGCACCAGAGCTTCTCTGGGCTGTGATAGCTGGGAAAAACGGTGCACAGTTTCTGCACATTCTGTGAACAGAGTCAGATCAGCTCACTCAGATGTTCCCAGTGAAGGCCCAAGGACACAGTAAGGCTACAACACTTTTAACAAGCAGCACAGCTCAGGCAGCCAGAATCAGAACAGACGCTGGAGGTAAACAAGACCTAAGCCACACCAGGGTGTGCTGGCCAGTGCTCAGCTCTTGTCCCAAGGAGCACAGGGCTCTCACCTTGCTCAGCATGGCACTGGCTCACTGGCCACACCAATTCTGCTTGCTAGTCTGCCTCATCCACATCTTCTCCTGCAGTAGCTGCTTCTAATGCTGCAAGGGCTTCAGCCACTGCTTCATCCTCATCCCCAATATCCCCATGTCTTTCTGCAGCCAGGTCCCACAGGGGAGGGTAATCTGGGGCTGGCAGTAGGAAGCTATGGCCTTGTCCTTCCCAGACTGGACTCTGTGCCTCAGCAGGAGCTCTGCACTCGCCTTTTCCCATGGCTGGAGTCTCTTCCAAGGAGGGCAGCACACAGTCCTGGCTCCCGGAGTCCCTGACTTCAAGGAAGGGCAGAGCTGTGTGAATGCTTTCTTCTGTGCTGGCCCATGAGCCCAGCTGGGCTTTCCTGAGGGACTGTGGAGAGGCTCTGGGGCCGATGCCATTGGCAGTGCCTCCAGGCTTGGCACAGTGTGCACATCCCACGTCCTCCTGAGGGAGTGATCCTTGTTGTGCCCTGCTAGGCTCCTGTGGGCCAGCATTCCAGCCTCTGCTCTCAGTTCTCCTTAAGCCCTCACTGGGGAGGACATTTTTATGCACCAGAACCTCACTGCTTAGCTGGCCTTTTAATTTAACAGTGTGGTCTTCATCCAAATTGGAGCTGCTTACTTCGTTGACGTAATCAGGGGACGGTGCTTGAGCTGGGTCACAGAGGTAGCTGGCGGTGAGAGGAACAGAAATCAGTCAGTCTGCACCATGGAGGAGGAGCCCACCCATGTGTGCCCTAGTTCCCGGAATTACTCTTTTAAACCTCTGTCTACATTAAAAAGACATTTTTTGTATAAGAATGTCCTACTAGAAAGGGCGTTTAAGAAAAGATCCAAAAGGTGGGGAATGGAAAAGTACAATGGGCGTTTCACAAAATTTAAAAATAAAACTAAGGGAAACAGCTGTCCTCTAACAGGAAAAGAAAGGGTTAAGTACTGAATATACCTCTCTGCAATGCAACATTATACAGTCCTTAAAATGATAAGTGTGAAATCTGTAGTAGCATAAAAAGATAGCTGTTCCCTCTGAAGGTGAGGGGAGCTGCCTCTAGGGCCTTTCAGATCCCAAATCTGTACATGCTCAAGTCTGTACAGAAAACAGAGCAGTGTGTGCATATGACCAATGTACATTTTACTTATACTTCAATTGTCCATTGCTACATTAGTGAAACCTCATACAATGTAAATGCTACATAAATACTTACACAGTGCATTGCTTAGGAAGGAATTAAAAGAAACAAGTGTATTTGCACTTAGGGCAGACATAATTTCTTTCAAAAAATTTTTTTTATCCATCTGAAGTTGGTTCTGTGACTATGGAACCCATGGTTATAGCAGACCTAGTATACTTCTAACCAATAGTTTCTTTTTTTTTTTCTAATTTTTTTTTGAGACAGTGTCTCATTATGCAATACACTTGGTCATGAATTTCCTAGGTAGCCCAGGCTGGTCTCCAGTTTATGGCAATTTTCCTACTTTTTTCTTTCTAGTTGCTGGTGTGACAGGTGTGCATCAGCATTCTGGGAATAATAAATGTTTTATGAATAGAACCAAATATCACATGATTATGGCACTATATAAATAAATTTTGAGACAGTGTCTCATTATGCAATACACTTGGTCATGAATTTCCTAGGTAGCCCAGGCTGGTCTCCAGTTTATGGCAATTTTCCTACTTTTTTCTTTCTAGTTGCTGGTGTGACAGGTGTGCATCAGCATTCTGGGAATAATAAATGTTTTATGAATAGAACCAAATATCACATGATTATGGCACTATATAAATAAAAAAACAAAACTAAAGGAACATATGTGACTGGGTGGTTATTTTCATGGATCCCATTTCAGGCATCCTCTGAAAACTGAGCTTTTCTATTCCCTGAAGCTCTGGAGAAATGGATATTGGATCCAAACCAAACCTAGTCACTGAGAACAACAGCGATCTCCCCATGCTCTGAGCAGTGAACAAAAGTTTAAAATCTAGGAAATACACAGGTTGTCTGGGATCAAAATCATGCCAAATGCTCAATGAACAGAGCTGTGCATTGAACCTCACGCCAGCTAAATGCACTGAATGCCTGCATAATCTTTATTATTGCCATTATTATTTTAATTCATATTGCTAATGTCTGTTAATTTTATCACACATTGAATTTCAACATGATTTTACATACCTGCATATAACTTACTCTGATAATGTTATGAGTTTTGAACTGCTATTATAGGCATGGTCTTTAAAAGTGATTTAATAAGCACAGATTCCTCCATTTGGATGAAGGCTTTGTTCAACTTTACCTTTGTATCATTTTACAGCATTTGCACCCCATCTGGATTATTTTTTGTTACCACCTGGAAAAGAAAGTATAGCAAGGAGAGAATATCATGAATGGCATGGTAACAGGAATTCAGCTTGATTTTATTCTCCTAAATGCTCAAAATAAAGAGTTGCAAATTATAGCAAAGGGTAATATATGGATTGGGAAGGGCACTGGATACACAGAACAATGCCACCTCTCTGACATGGATCTGCTGGAGCATATAGTCCTAGTGGCAAAGATCTTGACTACTGTTCTTTCTCTCGCTTTCCAGGTGTCATGGGAAGTGAGCAGGCTTCCTTGGCCCCATGTTGTACTACCATATGCCCGAAACAATTGGTCAACTGACCATATGAGCCAAAATAAGCCTTCCCTCTTTCTATGTTATGTCAGTCAGAATTTAGTAGAGAAACAGTTATAACACAAGCTATACAAATACATAGGACTTTAAAAGACTGACTTACAATGCCCACCTGCAGAGTTGGATGAGGAAGAGTGCAGAGGGTCTGTCTGCCCACTGGAGACCTGAGGATTTAGTTGAATGTCTTGAACTCATGAGTGCTCCATGTGAGTGCAGTGTACACCAAGAGGGTGATGAGTCTATGGTGGAAGGCTAAGGGTCTACAATGGAAGGCTTTTGAATGTGGGCTGAAAGTGAAAGAATGCCCTACAAGGCAGGAGATGACCTCCAAGGTGAAGGCTGGGCCTCCTCCAAAAGAACAGAAGCAGCAGTGTCCTTCTCACTTCCCTTTTATAACACCCAGGCATGCAAAAGCCACCCTAGGTTGGATCTTCTAGGCCCACGGGGCTGGAATTAGTTGAGTTTCTCTTTATCCATTTTCTAAATTGACATAATACATAAACCATCACAATCTACCCTTTGTCAATTTAGCAATCAGATACATTTCCTTAATTCAGTATCCAAATACAAGACAAGCTTATAATTACATCTAACATGTTAGAGCTATCCTGTGTACAAACAGAAATGCACTGATTCCTGCCCCAGAATAGAAGACAAACTGTCTTTGGGTGATGTTTATTCTTAACATTTGATAACTTGAACATTATAGCTTAGATCTGGAATTAGGAGAGAAACAGTTCAATTACAATCCTCACTTCTGTAGCTGATCATGGGGTTGTATCTGGTATTTAGAATGAGCTTATTCTACTACACATTCCGTTTTTTGTTTTGTTTTCTTTTTTGTTTTTGGTACTGGGGATTGAACTTGGGACCTTGTGCTTGCAAGGCAGGTGATGGAAACACTGAGCTAAATCCCCAGCCCTCTACTAGCCATTCTGTATTGGCTTATCCTTCAGCAAGTACCTCAGCAGGCATAGGTTCTTTCCCTGGTGGAGTGATCCATATCTTCATTCCTGATGGGTCTGGGCCATTGGTTATTCTACCTGGTTAGATTCTTGTAGTTTCCTCTTGAGTTTAATAATGGGGCATGGTAATACTAAGAGACACCCTCAGAGTTCTCCTGAACTCCAAGTATATTCTTTTCCTTGATTGTGGAGTTATGGTCCAATTTCCTGTTGATACTCTGGCTCAGTCACCTCTGAAAACATTGTGATTCCTTTTTTAGCTTGTTTTTTCAGAGGCACAGTGAAACCAAAATTACCACAGGGAAGTCTTAGCTTCCAGTTCAATGGTATCATTGTTGTGCTTCCTGGTACAAACTTTACTCCTGAAACTAAGACTCTATGTTCTAAGTGAGCAGAACATGAGGTTGCAGTAATAGTAAGCAAAAGTTCTGCTAGTAGATCACTGAGGGAAATGTTGAATGGTTCCATTCCCACTTCCACCCCTGGTTTCCTGGACCTGTGAATCCTGGCTGTGGGAGACACAATACCTTACAGTATATGCTGATTCAAAGCATTTACAGCCTTTTGAAGAAGGGAGGGCAGGGGTAAGGGGAAAAAATGAGAATCAAGACTTGTCATGTAGAGGTACAAGATCCCAACAATGAATGTAACTGTACTGTATCCCTAACATGTACCAATAAATTCAATTAAGGCTGAAAAAAAAGAAAGAAAGAAAATTGCCCCAGCCCTACAAGCTACTGCCACCTAGCTAGTGCTGGAACTGTGTCTTCAAAAGACCATTGAAACTTTCTATCATTTGACCTACTCCTGGATGTGAGGTACATGGTGAATTCCAGTCCCAGTTCCACTGAATTTCATGAGCTTGAGACCAGTTTTCAGAGGTGACTGAGCCAGAGTATCAACAGGAAATTGGACTAGAATTCCATAATTGAGGAAAAGAATATACTTGGAATGCAGAAGATCCCTGAGGGCGTTTCTTAGTATTACCATGCCCCATTATTAAACTCAAGAGGAAAGTACAAGAACCTAATCCAGGCAGAATGACAAATGGTCCAGACCCATCAGGAATCAAGGTATGTGCCACTCCGCCAGGGAAAGGACTCACTTCTTTGGCTGTAAAATGTATTCCTTGTTGGTCAGAAGCAATGCTATGTATAATTGCATAATGGTATTCAATGGTATCGTTGTGCTTCCTGGTACAAACCTTGCTCCTGAAACTAAGACTCTATGTTCTAAGTGAGCAGAACATGAGGTTGCAGTAATAGGAAGCAAAAGTTCTGCTAGTAGATCACTGAGGGAAATGTTGAATGGTTCCATTCCCACTTCCACCCCTGGTTTCCTGGACCTGTGAATCCTGGCTGTGGGAGACACAATACCTTACAGTATATGCTGATTCAAAGCATTTACAGCCTTTTGAAGAAGGGAGGGCAGGGGTAAGGGGAAAAAATGAGAATCAAGACTTGTCATGTAGAGGTACAAGATCCCAACAATGAATGTAACTGTACTGTATCCCTAACATGTACCAATAAATTCAATTAAGGCTGAAAAAAAAGAAAGAAAGAAAATTGCCCCAGCCCTACAAGCTACTGCCACCTAGCTAGTGCTGGAACTGTGTCTTCAAAAGACCATTGAAACTTTCTATCATTTGACCTACTCCTGGATGTGAGGTACATGGTGAATTCCAGTTCCAGTTCCACTGAATTTTATGAGCTTGAGACCAGTTTTCAGAGGTGACTGAGCCAGAGTATCAACAGGAAATTGGACTAGAATTCCATAATTGAGGAAAAGAATATACTTGGAATGCAGAAGATCTCTGAGGGCGTTTCTTAGTATTACCATGCCCCATTATTAAACTCAAGAGGAAAGTACAAGAACCTAATCCAGGCAGAATGACAAATGGTCCAGACCCATCAGGAATCAAGGTATGTGCCACTCCGCCAGGGAAAGGACTCACTTCTTTGGCTGTAAAATGTATTCCTTGTTGGTCAGAAGCAATGCTATGTATAATTGCATAATGGTGAATAAGGCATTCTATTATTCCACAGATGGTAGTCTAGGCAGAAACATTATGTGCTTGGGTGGCAAATGTATATGAATATGTCATTATGCTAGTGAGGACAAAGTGCTATCACTTCTATGATGGAAATAGCCCAAAATAATCAACCTGCCAGTAGGTCGTAGGTTGAACAGCTCAGGGAATGGTACCATATTGGGGACAAAGTGTTGGTCTATGCTTCTGGCATAGTGGGAACTCAGCAGAAATTTCTCTGGCTCAATCACATTTCCATGTAAAGATAGACTGTTGCTGTGCACATCCAGTCATATGGCTCAGGGGATGAGATAGTATCCAGGTCACAATAGGCAACTCAGATCACATGGTGACATGGTGTCCCACGTCAAGTGTTCAGTTTTCACGCAAGCTCAGTATTGGGCCACGATAATTTTCTTCTTTTGATCATGGATATATTTCTAACGATGCCACTTTATAAGCCTTTGCCCACAAGGAAAATTACTGTTGCTTTTTAAGAATTAATGGATCATGGGGTGTTGCTTGTCATAGTGCACAGAGGTTACCATCTGGTCAAATGATTTTGCTAACTTGTCTCCTTCTACCCATAAGAACTTTGGGTGCCTCACACAGTGCAGCAGTGACATCACCAAACATGGAGTCTCTGGTGAGGCCTCCAAATGCCCTGCAAACAGGAAAAGGACTGTGTGGCCTTGGAGCATGTGACTGTGGGCTTCACTCAGGAGGAATGGGTACCGCTGGATCACTCCCAGAAGAAACTTCATAAAGACTGATGTCAGAAATCTGTACAAGCTTGATATTTCTAATCCAGTTCCACTGAATTTTATGAGCTTGAGACCAGTTTTCAGAGGTGACTGAGCCAGAGTATCAACAGGAAATTGGACTACAATTCCATAATTGAGGAAAAGAATATACTTGGAATGCAGAAGATCTCTGAGGGCGTTTCTTAGTATTACCATGCCCCATTATGAAACTCAAGAGGAAAGTACAAGAACCTAATCCAGGCAGAATGACAAATGGTCCAGACCCATCAGGAATCAAGGTATGTGCCACTCCGCCAGGGAAAGGACTCACTTCTTTGGCTGTAAAATGTATTCCTTGTTGGTCAGAAGCAATGCTATGTATAATTGCATAATGGTCAATAAGGCATTCTATTATTCCACAGATGGTAGTCTAGGCAGAAACATTATGTGCTTGGGTGGCAAATGTATATGAATATGTCTTTATGCTAGTGAGGACAAAGTGCTATCACTTCCATGATGGAAATAGCCCAAAATAATCAACCTGCCAGTAGGTCGTAGGTTGAACAGCTCAGGGAATGGTACCATATTGGGGACAAAGTGTTGGTCTATGCTTCTGGCATAATGGGAACTCAGCAGAAATTTCTCTGGCTCAATAACATTTCCATGTAAAGATAGACTGTTGCTGTGCACATCCAGTCATATGGCTCAGGGGATGAGATAGTATCCAGGTCACAATAGGCAACTCCGATGGCATGGTGACATGGTGTCCCACTGTCAAGTGTTAAGTTTTCACTCAAGCTCAGTATTGGGCCACGATAATTTTCTTCTTTTGATCATGGATATATTTCTTATGATGCCACTTTATAAGCCTTTGCCCACAAGGAAAATTACTGTTGCTTTTTAAGAATTAATGGATCATGGGGTGTTGCTTGTCATAGTGCACAGAGGTTACCATCTGGTCAAATGATTTTGCTAACTTGTCTCCTTCTACCCATAAGAACTTTGGGTGCCTCACACAGTGCAGCAGTGACATCACCAAACATGGAGTCTCTGGTGAGGCCTCCAAATGCCCTGCAAACAAGAAAAGGACTGTGTGGCCTTGGAGCATGTGACTGTGGGCTTCACTCAGGAGGAATGGGTACCGCTGGATCACTCCCAGAAGAAACTTCATAAAGACTGATGTCAGAAATCTGTACAAGCTTGATATTTCTAACAAAAATGCAGAAGACAATAATTTAGAAGTTTGAAATAAACATTGGGAAGCAAATGTAAGATGGGATCTTGTGCTTCCCTGACTGGTATCAAGTTCCTTTCTTCAAGGGATCTTCTCACCTTGGTCTCCTGAGTAGGTGGAACTACAAGCACATGAAAACTGCCTCATGAAGTGGGGTACATTGTTAATTTGTAACTAGCAATGTATAGAAAGCCTATGAAAGTAAAAACATTTGTTATTCTGGAAAGTTTTTATTCATATTTCTTATCTTAGTCTTAGCTAGAAGATTTTCATTGGAGTAAAACCACACAAGTGTAAGTTTTCTGAAATATTCACTATGTGTCACTCATCTCTTAATAGGTGCATAGTGACTGACACTTGGTACAAACCATATGAGAATCAGGAATATGAATATAAATCATATACCTATAAAAATGTGGGTAAGCCTTCACTTATCACCAGTGCTTTCAAGACATGAAAGGAATCACAAGACCGAGAAAACATATCACTTTAACGAATGTGCAAAATCAATCATTTATCATAAAAATCACACAAGACATACAGAACACGATGGCATGGTGACATGGTGTCCCACTGTCAAGTGTTAAGTTTTCACTCAAGCTCAGTATTGGGCCACGATAATTTTCTTCTTTTGATCATGGATATATTTCTTATGATGCCACTTTATAAGCCTTTGCCCACAAGGAAAATTACTGTTGCTTTTTAAGAATTAATGGATCATGGGGTGTTGCTTGTCATAGTGCACAGAGGTTACCATCTGGTCAAATGATTTTGCTAACTTGTCTCCTTCTACCCATAAGAACTTTGGGTGCCTCACACAGTGCAGCAGTGACATCACCAAACATGGAGTCTCTGGTGAGGCCTCCAAATGCCCTGCAAACAAGAAAAGGACTGTGTGGCCTTGGAGCATGTGACTGTGGGCTTCACTCAGGAGGAATGGGTACCGCTGGATCACTCCCAGAAGAAACTTCATAAAGATTGATGTCAGAAAGTTGTACAAGCTTGATATTTCTAACAAAAATGCGGAAGACAATAATTTAGAAGTTTGAAATAAACATTGGGAAGCAAATGTAAGATGGGATCTTGTGCTTCCCTGGCTGGTATCAAGTTCCTTTCTTCAAGGGATCTTCTCACCTTGGTCTCCTGAGTAGGTGGAACTACAAGCACATGAAAACTGCCTCATGAAGTGGGGTACATTGTTAATTTGTAACTAGCAATGTATAGAAAGCCTATGAAAGTAAAAACATTTGTTATTCTGGAAAGTTTTTATTCATATTTCTTATCTTAGTCTTAGCTAGAAGATTTTCATTGGAGTAAAACCACACAAGTGTAAGTTTTCTGAAATATTCACTATGTGTCACTCATCTCTTAATAGGTGCATAGTGACTGACACTTGGTACAAACCATATGAGAATCAGGAATATGAATATAAATCATATACCTATAAAAATGTGGGTAAGCCTTCACTTATCACCAGTGCTTTCAAGACATGAAAGGAATCACAAGACCGAGAAAACATATCACTTTAACGAATGTGCAAAATCAATCATTTATCATAAAAATCACACAAGACATACAGAACATTATGTCAGATGTGTGTAAAATACTTTTTTGGTTTCAGTTCATTTCCAATACACAAAAGGACTCCCTCTGCAGAGAAGCTATATTACTGTGAAAAGCATGATATAGCTTCCACACATTTTAGGACCATTGGAAGATAAAAAAAGGTTCACACTGGAGAGAAACCATGTAATTGTACAAAATTTGGGAAATTCTTCACGACACAGGTTCTTTTAAAATTCATGAAGGATTCATACTGGAGAGACTGAACGAAGTCATTTACCCATAAATGTTAATAGTGTGGAAAAGCCTTTGCACAGTCTGGTCATTTTTAAGTCTGTAAAAGGAATCATGCAGGAGAGAAACCCTATGAGTAAAAACGGCATGGAAAAGTTTTCACATGTTTTAGTCCCTTAAAAAGATATGACAAGATTCACACAAGAGAGAAACTATGATTTTAAAGAATATGGGAACTCCTTTAATGACTCTACTTTTTTTTAAAAAGTTCATGAAAACATTTACACTCTTAAAGAGAAACTATAAATACAAGGAATGTCAGAAAGTGTTCAGGGTTTCTAGTACTTTTAGAATCTGTGGAAGAATTCACAGCAGAGATTAATCCTATAAATGTAAACTATGTGGGAAAGTCTTCAGGGATTTTAATTCTTTTTGAGTCAATGAGAAGACTCAAACTGGAGGTACCCTATGAATATCGCAAATCTCTTTCATATAATTTCTTCTAGTTCCTTTAGAACTCATTAAAAAACTAATAAAGTGTTTGTAAATCGGGAGGGGAGGAGGGGTGAAGGGAGGGCAGGGACAAGGGGAAAAAATGAGAACCAAGACCTGTCATGTAAAGGTACAAGATCCCAGTAATGAATGTAACTGTACTGTATACCTAGAATGTACCAATAAACTCAATAAAAAGAAAAAAATGGCAGCAAGATAAAAAATAAGTTATGAATAGATGTACTGTATCTAGAATGTACCAATAAACTCAATAAAAAGAAAAAAATGGCAGCAAGATAAAAAATAAGTTATGAATAGTTATAACTCAGTTATAGATGAATCTCTAAAACTGTAAGGAATGTGAAGAGTCTTTTAGACTTTTTAGTTCTTTTTAAATTCGTGAAAATATTCTCAATTTAGATAAAGTCTGTTTATGTAAGCAATACAGAAAAGCTTTCAGGAATTGTAGACCTTATGGAGTCTGTGAAATAATTCACACTGGAGAGAAACTCCAAAAATAGAATAGATATGGTAAGAATATGTAAAGGAATATGGGAAAGCCTTCATGGATTCTTACTCTTCTTATGTCCATGAAATGATTCCCACTGGATAGAAAACTATGACCTCCATCTGTGTGTCAAAGCCTTGGCTCATTCTGGTTTTTTTTCCCCTTTTCAATATATTCGCTTGTGTAAAAGCTTACATGTATAAGCAATGTGTGAAAGCTTTCAGGGATTATGTTTCTTTTCAAGCTTTCAGGGATTTCTGTTTCTTCATGGAAAGATTCACCAGGGAGCCAAATATGAATGTATCCAGTACAGGAAAGCTTAGACACATTTAAGTTTCTTCTGAGCTTATGAATTGAATCAACTGGGGAGAATTCCTATGGATGCAAGGAATTCAGAAAAGTATTCCTAGATCTTTCTTTAGGTGCAATGACCCATTCCTGAGAGAAGTTGTATTAGTGTAAGGAATGTGGAGAAACTTTAATCGGTCTAAATTTTCACATATGTCTGACAATGTACACTAGACACAGACCTTACAAGTATATAGTATGACAAGAAAACTTTCATGCTCTAGTTCCTTTCAAATACATGTAATAACAGACACTGGAAAGGAAAAAAATGAATGACAAAATGATAAAACATATTATTTCAATGACATTCACATGCAGGAAAGGCTCACTGTTGCTGAACCCTATTAATAAATACAAGCAACATGGAATGACTTTACCTCCCTTGGAAATAGTCGAAGAATTTGTGGTCTACATTGGAGAAGGAGATTATGAATGTTAGATATGAGGAGAAACTATTGACTCTTCCAGTTTGTTTTTAAAGCAGGAAGGAATTGAAAGTGGAAAGGAATCCTGTAATTGTAAGAAATATAGGAAAGCATTTCTCTTGTAAGCACTTTAAAAATGTAGTTACACATTGGCATTAAAATGTGTGAATGTAAGTTATGTGAGATGGACTTTATAGTGCCAGTTCAATTCTCCATATAAAGGAATTCACTGACATAAGCATTATGATATAGTATGGTAAAGCCTTTTCTACTTTTACTTAATTTTAAATACAAGAAATAACTCATACTGGAGGGAAGACCTATGAAAAGAAGGAAATTGAGAAAGCCATGAAATATCTCAATTCCTTTCAGATTCATGACAGTATGCATATTGGAGAAAAATCCTATACGAGGAGGTTGGCAAATCTCATTTCTTATAGAACCTGTTGAGTATAAAAGCAAATGCTCAGATAGACAGAAACCAATAAATGTCAAAATGTGGAAATATCTTCTGTCCTCTCTATTCTAATCAAAAGTGTTGTATTTGCTACTGGCTGCTCTGTGTGTGTGTGTGTTTGTGTGTGTGTGTGGTACTGGGGATTGGACCCAGGGCCTTCACACTGAATTACATACCCAACCGTGTTTTGTATTTTGAGACAGAATCTTTCTAAGTTGGTCAGTCTGGGCTCAAAATTACAATCCTACCTCAGCCTCTTAGATAGAGTTCTTGGATTATTGGCAATTGCCACTTCAATCTCTGGATCATTTTTAATGTAGCTCCATGCACATTTGAATTCTACTTTTACAAAGAAGCACTGAAACTGACATTCCTGTATGCACTCTCTCAGCAATGTCACATAAGTAGGTAGGCTCTTTTTTTGTAAGTTAATATAATGGGTTTTTCTTTTCCATTTCATGCATGTAGTGTCTGGGTGAAGGAAGTGTCTTTATAATATGACGGTAGTTGTAATTTTTGCATATTTTAATTTTTAGTCATTAAGGATACATTGAAAATGACATTTGCTTAAGTGTTCTCATTTTTATTTTGGTCTACAGAGCAGGTTTTTGGTATCACTTCTATTCTAATACGAAATTAACTTTAAAAAAATCAGGACTGAAAAGATTCATTCTATCTTCCTTGCCAATAAATTCTTAGTTCAAATTTGTAATTCTATAATATGAATTATGTAGTCTTAAGTAAATTACTGTTCTGCTACTGTTTATTTGATAATACTTGCAATAAATATTTTCAATAAAGTTTTCTCCTTAAAATAAAAAAGATTAATCCATTACAATAAAGATTGAAATTTTTGAGTTGTTACATTAAATTCATATATGCTACCTAGAAAAATTCAAGGAACAAAAATTTGAAGAGAAAGTTTTCTTATTTTGCATTGTTATGAATGCCCCCAAAATAGAAAACTAGGCCCTACTGAGGGGTAATACATTGGTTAGTGGGTTACAGGAGACTATATTTACTACATTGAAAAATAAATTCCACAAATAACCTGTTATAGGATGTAAAATGGACCCCTGAAAGAGATCTCTGCCCCAATCCCTGAATCTGTGAATATTTCCTTAAAAGGAATGACAAAGTCTCTGCAGATGTAAAGCTGCATATAAGTTAAGAATCTTGAGATGGAGAGATTTGCTCAAATTATCAGGCACACCCAGAGTACAATTCCATGTGTGCTTATGAGACAGCAAAGGGGGTGACAAATATCACCTCCCAGGCAGAGATTAAGAGCAAGTAGTTTACAAGCCAAAGAAGAAGCAAGGAATGGATTATCCCCTAGAACTTCAGAAGGAGTGTGGATCTCGCAACACCTTCACTTAAGCACAGTGACATTGATTTCAAGACTTCTGGCTCCTAGGACCTTGGGGAAATTACTTCAGTTGCTTTAAACTCCCACATCTGTAGTAATTTCTTCTAGCTGCCTAGGGAATAAATACATCCACAAGTCACTCCATTCTTGGGCACTAAATCCTTTGTTTAACTCTTCTGGGAAGACTAGCAAGTTAGTAGATTGTCCACTGGATTGCTTGAACATTATTTGTCACTCTTCCTCTCTTGATTATCCTTCCTTTTCCTCCCTAGAAGGTATGACTACTACTGGGCATTTAATCACAGGTTTGAATCTGATACATCCTGTACACCATGAAGGGAATGATGTGAGGCAGGTGGAGCCTTTCTTATAGCAGAGTTCCAGCCCTGGGGACAGTGGTTGCACCAAGGATATGTAATAGATATCTGTGTAACAAATGGATTTTCTAATGGCTACAATTTAAAAATGAGGGCAGGACTGGGGACTCTGAGCAGTGAGCAGACAGATGAGGAGCTGAGCCATGTGGAGATGAGCTGCTACTCCATCCCCAACACTATCCTGACCCCTGGCCTCTATGGTCAAGGCAAGTGGAGCCCTGAGGGGTGACTGCAGTACCACCCTAGCTCCACCCCCCTACCCCCCACCACCTCTGGCCTCCTGGCTGTGCTGGTACCTGGATCCACACTGCAGAGGCACAGGGAGTCACATAGGCCATTGTCCTGAGCTCCAGAAGATAGAGCAGAAGTGAACAACAGAAAGAGGGCCCCTCTCAGGCTCCTTGATGAAAATTGAAACCCACTGGAAAAGTGAAGAGAATCTCTGCAATAAGAGCACATCAGACCACCATAGTTGGTAAATTGGAGGGATCAACATCTCCTCTCATAACCTGAACTACCTTCACAGGAAGGGCAGCTGGAACATGCAGCAGAATCTTGCAGAATTCAACCCTGCAGGCAGTCAGGGAGCTCAACTTGGGTCTTGTAGCCAGAAATCAGCTTGAATGTCAGGGGTCTGCTGCTGGCTTGCTGAGACTACTTGGCTTTGGTCTGCATAGTGCTGCCCACATTGTCTATTCTAACAGCAGACATACCCTGAAGGTGTCTCTTCAATTTTATTTTTTATTTTTAAAACTATTTTTTCTTTTCCTCTTATATTTAGTATTTTTTACTCTTTTCAAATGTTTTTTTCTTTCTCCTTTTTCCTCTCTCTCTCCCCCCCTCCACACACACACACACACACACACACACACACACTCATTGTTCTTCATCTCCCTTTTTGTTCCTCTTTTTGCCCTAAATTGGATTTGTTCTTTCTTTTTCTTTTCTTCTTTTTTTCCTTCTCTTGATTGTCATTAATTTCCCTATTGCTGTTAGGTTGTTCTATTCTTGTCTTTGCTTTTTCATTCTGTCTTTTCCTCTTGTCTTCAACAGTTTCCTAGAGTTTGTGTGATCTTCCGGTGTCCTCTGGCCTCACTTCTAACCTTTCCCTACCCTTCTACCTATCTAGTGCTTCCTCCCCAACTCCTTCTAAGTCCCCATCATAAAGGAAAAAGTGGTTACACTGAAACGTTTATTGACTATAAACATATTTTGGGCTGGTCCTCAATTATGATTTAATTTATAAGGTTAAAGATGACAGAGTAATAACTACCACAAACTGTCATTTTCTAAGCTGTGCTTGATGCTATTGTTTTGCTGATTGTATCACTTGGGCTAAGGTGTTGTGATTGATCCAATCAGTTGTCCTCTCTGGTAAAATGAAAATTAGATTGCCTCAGTCATTAGAGATTCAAAACCTAAAGAACAGCTATATCTAGAAGATCAAAGTATCAACCCAGGAATTCAAACAAGGACAGTAACAATAACAAAAATAGAAATGAGAAGATATTTAAGGAAGGCACAAACACAGACTTTCAGTTCACCAAAGGCAAATTCTGATGGAAATGAAGTGGAAACATCTGAAAATCAACCACCTGGACAACCTAAAATGAAAGCACAGGAAGTAACAAAACAGATGAATGAGGCTCTAGAAAAAGTCAAAACAGAAATAATTTCCGAGATAATTACAGAGATGGTGACCAGAATGAAAGACATGATTAGAGACTCTAGAGTAGAAACAAATTTAAAAAACAAAAAAAGATGTGTTTCTGACCATGATAGAAGCCATGAATACCCAGCATAGGAAAGAAATAGAATCCATTAAACCGATGCAAACAGATATCCAGGAGATTAAAAACTCTACTGAAAGTATGCACAACAGATTGACCCAATCTGAAGACAGAATATCAGATATAGAAGATAGGATGGTGGTCAGTGCCCATGAAAAGAGAACTCTTTTAAAAATAGTAAGGGACCATGAGAAATCAATCCAAAATCTCCTAGAAGATGCAAAGAAGAATAATATGACTGTTAGGAGTTCATGAAAAAGCAGGAGAAAGTACGAATGACATAAAAAAAAAAACCTGTTCACAAAATTAATGACAGAAAACTTTCCAAACAGAGTGAAAGAATTTGACATACAGATAAATGAAGTATTTAGGACTCCAACTATCCATGATAAAAAATATATATACCTAGGCATATAATAATCAAGATCCCAGACATCCAACAGAAGAACAAAATAGAGCAATTAGAGAAAAGAAACAAATCACATGCAAAAGAAAGCCCATCAGAATCACAGCAGACTTTTCAACACAAAACCTTAAGTCAAGGAGAGCCTGCAGTAAGTTATTTCAAGCCCTAAAAGAAAACAATCTTCAGCCTAGACTGATGTATTCTGCAAAACTATTTTTCAAATGTGATGGGAAAGAAGACACTCCCATGACAAAGAACACCTAAGAAACTTCATGAATAGCAAACCAGCACTCCAAACAATTCTAAACAATATCCTAGAAATAGACAATGAAGGTCACAACTCCATGAAGCCCAACAGAGCAAATCCATCAGGCAAGGCAAGAAGTTAAAAGGAGAGGGGGGTTGAGAACTAAAATACTCTGAAAAATGGGATTGAAGAGGATATAAGAAAATGGAAAGACATCTCTTGTTCCTGGGTAGGAATAACCAATCTAGTGGAAATGGCTATATTTCTAAAACTGCTATACACATTCAATGCAATCCAAATTAAATCCTAACAGTATGTTTCACTGAACTAGAGAAAAAATCCAAAAATTCATTTGAAAGCAGAAGAGACCTAGAATAGCAAAAGCAATTCTAGGCAATTGAGATATGGTAGCTGGTATCACAATCCCCAATTTGAAACTATGTTACAAAGCGGCTGTTAAAAAACAAAAAACAAAAAACAAAAAACAAAACAAAATGTAACAAAAAAAACAGCACAGTAGTGGCAAAGAAACAGACCTGAGAATTAGTGGAATAGATTAGAAGATGAAGAAACAACTTCAGATGTACTCAGCTACCTCATCTTTGACAAAGGAGCCAACCATCTTCATTGGAGGAATGATAGCCTCTTTAATAAATGGTGTTGGAAAAAGCTGAATTTCAATTTGCCAAAGACTAAAACAGAAACACTAAAATTGCAGGAAGATAAGTGAGGCATAACTTTTGAAGATATTGGCATAGGAAAAGACTTTGTGAACAAATCCTCAGTAGCACAGGAGCTAGCACAAAGAATCAACAACTGGGATCTCATCTTTTTAAAAAGCTTCTGCACTGAAAGAGAAATTACCAACAGAGGTAAGGGACAAGACACAATGTGGGAAAAAAAACTTTACCAGCTATTCCTGAAAGGTCTGCTATCTAGACTATATAAAGAACTAAAAAAATCAGATCCTCCAAATGTAAAGACCCAATTAAAAAATGGGCATCTGAAATGAACAAACATTTCTCAGACAAAGAAGTAAAACCAGCAAATAAACATGTGAAAAATGTTCAACATCACTGGTCATTTGAGACATGCAGATGAAAACAACACTGAGATTCCATCTCACCCCAGAAAGATTAGCTGCTATCAAGAAATCAACCAATAATAAATGCTGTCATGGTTGTGCAGAGAAAGGAACCCTTCTCCATTGTTGGTGGGAGAGCAGAATGGTGCAACCACTATGGAAATCAATATGGAGATACCTCAAACAGCTAGGATTAGAAGTCCCATTTTACCCACCTGTTCCTCTGCTGGATATCTTCCCAAGAGAATTAAAAGAATCCTACTACAGCGATATATGCTCACTCATGTTTACAGCAGCACAATTTGTAATAACTAAAACTTGGAAACAGCCCAACTGCCCATCAACTACAGACTGGATAAAGAAGATATGTTTTTTTTCTTTTTCTTTTTCTTTTGTGGGGGTACCGAGGATCAAACTCGGGTCTTTGTGCTTATGAGGCAGGCAGTGGCACCAGTGAGTTAAATCCCTGGCCCAAGAAGATATGATTCTTTATAAAATGGAGTCTCTTCCATAAAGAGCAAGAAACTAGAGATATTTATAGCTAAGTGGATGCACATTAAGGCCATATTCTTAAGTGAAATAAATAAGACACACATATGTAAATACTGAATAGTTTCTCTGGTATGAAAAACTAAAAGTGTAAATAAGGATCAAAATGTATAAGTGATATTGTGAAACAGGAAGAAAATGTCTAAAGGAGTAGGGGAAGTGGGAGGGGTTAGGGAAAAGAAAGAAGTGTAAAGAAAAAATGAGAAAAGGAAAAATATGGAAACAAAGTCTTTGTAAATTGGGAAGGGTGGAGTGAAGGGAGGGCAGGGAAATGAGGAAAAAAATAACAACCAAGATACATCATGTAAAGGTACAAATTCCTAATGATGAATGTAACTGTACTGTATACCTAAAAATGTACCAATAAAATAAAAAGTGAAATAAAAGACACACATATGTAAATACTGAATAGTTTCTCTGGTATGAAAAACTAAAAGTGTAAATAAGGATCAAAATGTATAAGTGATATTGTGAAACAGGAAGAAAATGTCTAAAGGAGTAGGGGAAGTGGGAGGGGTTAGGGAAAAGAAAGAAGTGTAAAGAAAAAATGAGAAAAGGAAAAATATGGAAACAAAGTCTTTGTAAATTGGGAAGGGTGGAGTGAAGGGAGGGCAGGGAAATGAGGAAAAAAATAACAACCAAGATACATCATGTAAAGGTACAAATTCCTAATGATGAATGTAACTGTACTGTATACCTAAAAATGTACCAATAAAATAAATGGAAAAAAAATGTGGGAAGGACCTGTAAACCTTTTGGACAGCTGTCACCCATTAAGATGTTTCTCATCTGCTGACCATGTCACTTAAGAGGTATGAGTAGGTACTGCAAGAGAAATCCCTGGTTCTGAGCTCAGCTGTACCTCTTGCTCACTTTATGACTCTGGGCCTCAGCCATTTCATCTCTACACAGGGATAGCAATGTACCTATCTGATGGCATTGTTGGGGATGTACCTAAGTTAATATTCAGAATAAGCATAAATCAGTGTATTATCACATTGCTAAACACCATATTAATCTTTTTTTTAAAAAAAGATGCACACCTTGAGTGAAAAGGGAAAAGAAAAAAATGTGAGATAATGAAAAGATGGAAATAAAGTGTTTATAAATGGGATGGGGAGGAGGGGGTGAAGGGAGGGCAGGGACAAGGGGAAAACATGAGAATCAAGACTTGTCATGTAGAGGTTCAACATCCCAACAATGAATGTAACTGTATTGTATCCCTAAAATATACCAATAAACTGAATTAAAGCTGAAAAAAAAAGATGCACACCTTGCACCTATGAAAGATACAGTCTAGTTGGTATGACATATAACACAAACCATAGAATAAACAAAACCCAGCAGTCTTCGCTTCCAGAGAAAGGGGTCGATATCATATCTCTATCAACTCTGTCAGGGTCGAAAAGACATTAGCCCCAGACACAACATCAGTTCCAGAGGCAGAAATCACTGAGGGCCTTGAAGTACCCTGAATTAAATCATCCAATTTTCAAAGTGCAGGATTTTAGTCCCAGCTCCAGCTCCCCACTTATGCACCCATTTTCAGCTAGATCAGATGAGCAAGCGGGATAGATAAAACATACCATGGGCTATTCCCTAGCTTCAACTCCTCCTCTCCTTTTCTCATCCTCTCCTTCCTCTGCACTGGCTCTGGGATCCTTACCCTTTCCCTGCCTGCAGTGCCTTTGCTTAGTTAGGACACTTTAAAAAAAAACAAACGGGCCGTGGATTTAGCTCAGCAGTTGGTTGGCCTGTCTCACAAGCCCAAGGATCCGAGTTCGATCCCTGGTACTCAAAAAAAAAAAAAAAAGCAAACAGGAGGGTAGGTATTTAAGAAAATGTTCAAGAAAAGAAGAAAGGGGCTCAGAAGTTTTTGAGAAACAAAGAGGCAGACTGAATTGTGACAATGTAACTGCAGCAATTGTAAAATATTAATCACTGAAAAATTTTGAGTCAGCTTTACGATGCTGAGTCCAAGAGCTGTAAGTGGGGGAAGGAAAGAAGCAAAGCGGGAGGAAGGAAGGGAGGAGGAAATAAAGTTAAGGAAAGAAAGAAGGGGAGGAATGAAGAAAGGAGGGAAGGAAGAGATGGGGAGAAGGAAGAAGGGCAGGAGGTGCATCTGATCCATAACCTGGATTCCCAGAGGCTGGACCTGAAGATCCCTATCGAAGCTGAAGCTAGGGGCCCTAGTTCCAACATCGTGCCGCTGGGGCTGATGCCACAGAGCCTACCTGCATCAGGAGGAAATTCCTGTCAGAGTTGAAGAACCCAACTCCCACGTCACTATTCCCTGCTTCGTAGACGTTAGCAGTGGCTTTCAGTCTCCCTTTCCTCCCCTGAGAAACACAGGAACTATACTGCTCTTCAGAACAATGCAGTTCCAGCCCTTTTCATAGTCTTTCTCCTTTCGGGATCCACTTCCCAGCTTGGTCACCCCCCGCACACACCCAACTTCCTTTTCAGGCTCACCACGTGGGTTTCCTGCAGACACCGTGCCTGCTGAATGCCCATGCTTCTGTAGAGCTCAGTGGGGGCGGGCTCTTCCTGATTCCAGGTTCAGCCCTCTCACCACCCTGTGCTTTCCTCTCAGTAACATTCTTTCTTTGGACTGCTCTACTGTCCAAGGTTGTATGACCTGCTGGTGGGCAAGGAGGGACGCAGGCACCCAGGCCGGCCCAATCCCTGCCTGCCCGTATCTGCCCCTGTCCTTCCTCTTGTGATGTGGCAGATCAAACTCAATTTACTTTCTTTTTCATGGTCTCCACATACTCACATAGTATTTTTAGCGAGGATTTCTCTTCTGTCCAGAGCCAGAAAGGAAATACTCCTCATCCATCACTGTTACATGAAAGTAGAAAAAATATAAGACCAAGTCCCAAAGGAGCAATCTACCTGCTCTCCTCTGCTATCTTTTTGGCAACAGCTAACTTAAAGTCAAGAACTCGATTGCATGCCCTTTATTGCTAAGCAGAATCAAAATTTGCTGTCTGTTTGGAATATAAAAAGCAACAGGGAAGCAAAGGGCAAATCCTTCACAACCATCACTTGGTTTACACAGGGCCAAAGCAAATACCATTAGGGTGGCTGTGTCTCTCCACGGCTGGCGCCACCTGCTCCTGTGTTGGGAGTTGACTCTGTGTGGGGGGTTGACCGTCCTGAGTTTTGTGTTGAAGATAAATAATTTAGTGTTTGAAGATGGCCACGCTGATGCTCATCAGTTACTGGTGAGGTCTTCTTGTTTCGCAACGAGGGATGTGGGGGAAGGAGGAAGACCAGGAAGGGACAAACGTTTTCTAATCAGGCAGAGAAATGCACAGAGCATTCATCAAGAAGTCCAGGGAATATAAGAAAGGGTTCAATCCACCCAGAAAGAGCGCCCTTTAAACACTGTTTGTCATGAAGAGTGACAGGAATAGACAAAAAGGTACTTGACACAGAAGCTGGATTGGAGGTGTTCTTATCGGCCGTGCCTGGAACCATGAGAACATCAAAATAAATACTATTAATAGAAAGGATTACAGCCCCTTGAAGGTTAAAAGGATTCACATGTCTAAAAGGAGATAAATAATAAGGAAAGGGCCTCCTCCTCCGCTTTACAAGTAGAAATACTGCTAACAAGAGCAATGGAACTAGAAAAGTTATCATTTGACCTTTCGCATCAGAATAATTCTCCTCATAGTAATCTTTCTTGTCTTAATAACTGATTTAAGAAAGAATCACAATGGATGCTGGGGCTAGTGGGTGAGGTCCTGAGAACAGGCTATGCGGCCTCAAAGCCTCTTCTCACCCCCCTACCCAGTACACGCGGAAGGGTGAAATATTATCTTTATGGCGGAGACGCCTGGGCCCTGCCGCTTCACCAGGTGATTGATGCAAAGCAGCCGGAGTGAGACTAACCAATCGGAGCTCCTCACGGGGTGCCCTGGGAAGCCCCTATCTCTTCTGAGATGACAGGTCATTATTAGCACAAGTGGGAGAAATGTGAATAAAGTGTGCCAATCAGGTAAGATATCAAATCAATGTTAATTTTCTAATTTTGATCATGAGAGCCAAAGGAAGAGTCTGTCCGCTTTCTTCCCTTGTATTAGGGTTATAGAAGAGAATGCTCCTGTCCTATTTAGAAGTTCTGATAGAGGATATATGGGGGATCCTTCATTTTTCTTACAACTTCTCTGTTCAGCTTAAAATTATGTCAAAAGGTTAGGAGGGAAAGTGAGTACTGATTTAACATCAGTTCTTATTCTGCTGGTCCCTAGATTAGGACCCCAAACCTCCAGAAAAATCACTGATATTGTTATTCTGTTAAAAGAAGGCCATGGAGAAAAGGTCTTGTAAAAGAATACACAAAAACCACAGCCTTTCTGAATTCACAGGGTGTCATTGTGCGTGTCTCTTGACAGACATTGCCCAGCATACAGTCTAGGCACTAGAACTCTGGAAGAAATAAGGGATCGGATCACTGTCCTGAGACTGCTGCTCTTTCCAGAAAGGAACTCTCCTTTCAGTGCTCTGGTGCTGGTCAGAGTCTGTGTCCCCAGTGGCACACAGGCTGCTCACAGGAAATGCCTCTCCCAGCCACAGTCCAGTCCACATGAGCACATTATTCAAAGGAAGCACTGTTTGGTGAGTGACAGGTGGGAATAAGTTATTTTATAAATTAGAAATTTATAAATTATTACAGTAAAGGTTCTATTCCTTTCCATGATCAAATCTCACACTTAAACCACCCACTGCTCCCAAACCATAAGCCACAAGCAGAGAGGGATAGGAGATACTGTGCTTCCCCCTTCCCAGCTTGGCAAACAGCCAACCCTTCCTGGCACAGTTCCAAGGGTCAAGGACATTTTGCTTCAAGGGTTGTGTTAAACAGGACTTTAAAGCAGCTGCTGGGAAATAGTTGGAGTTTGTAGAAGATAATTGGAGTATTTGCAAGAGACCTATAATAAAATGAAATGCTTAAGTTTCAACTCTCTTAAAAAAAAAAACAACGTGCTAATGTTTAGAAAGCATACGCCTGGATTTCTGGAATCTGGCCAGCAGGCAAAACTGACAAATATTTAATGAGCCACTACCGGGTATGGGTACAGAGCTCCTGCCTCAAGCGGAATGAATGCAAATAACTAAAATTAGAGGTTGTGGGCCCAGCTTCACAGACGATACTCAGGGCAAAGGTGAAAAAGGACTAGAACGGTGATGGAGAACCTATGACCCGCATGCGGCAGCAGGCTGTTATCAGTGAAAGCTCTAAAAGGTTCTCCATTACTGGACTAGAAGATAAACTGCAGACCTCCCAGTTTATTTTCTCCAGCAGAACCATCTCTTCCTTTTTGAGCAGGCTTTGAAGACAAACCAGTAAGTATTTTTGGTATGTTTATATTTCTCCTGAAGGGGCTAAGGCATTTGGTTGTTTTAGAGGACTTGAAAGATGATCTGAAGGTTATTATAATCAGCTCTATCAAATAATCCATTTCATGCGCTCTCAATAGTTGATGTGCTGCAATCCATAGATAGTTGTTAGTATCACCCAGCACCAGGAACTTGTGCACAGAGGTATATTCATAGATTTCCTCTCTGAAAGGGAAGGCCTGGTGTTCTGGCTGCAACAGTGATTTAAATGAACACATTCACGGATATACAGAGGAGCTGTTGCACTTTGCTTAAAACATTCACATGGGGACTGTAATTCATATGTCTTGTCAGCAGGTGGCTTGGACCAGTATTTTTTAAAATTATTTGACCACAGGAATTTTTTCCATAACAGACTTATTAGCAACCAGCAGAATATGTTTTTTACTTTGGGGAAATCCACTATCACAATGATAGCTGTTATCGCGAGGGGAGTTGTATGCTCCACGTTAATACTTCGATGTTTGGGTGAATTTCACCAGCAAAGTCAATGCTTGTGTGTCAGAAATCCACAACCCAGCCACAGTTCCCTAACCATGAATGGCGTGGAAGTAAGTTATTTAAGCGCCTTATTTCTCGGTTTCTTTATGTGCAAAATGGGGGCTATGATACCAAAGCTATCTGCAAACATAATACATATAAAATCTAAATAGTAATGGAAAAGGAGAACTTCACCTCCTCATCCTCTGTCTGACCCAAGTTAGTTATCACCTGTTGCATCCCAAGCACCACGCTCACGGTGGGCCTGGGTTCTTCATTTTTGCAGGAGTCTGTGGGTGTGTGTATGTGCCTGCGCGCAAGGAGGGCAGCTGGTAAAAGGTAGAGGAGCAGATGGGATTTATGTAAACCTCAAGAAGATTCCTCTCACCACATTGGCAGCCCCAGCACAGTGGTCGGTGAATGAGTTGAGGTTAGACTTGAGTTATTGCCTCACTTACTAGCCTGTGACTAACATTTTAAATTGGCCCAGGTGATTAAACCCAGGGCCTTTGCACTGGGCAATATACCCAGACCTTTTAATCTTTTTTTTTTTTTTTTTTTTTTATT
>NW_022900947.1:28434523-28449500 GCF_012274545.1 Fukomys damarensis | reverse complement strand
TTTTTTTTTTTTTTTTTTTTTTAACTTTTGAGACAGAGGCTGAGTTACTGAGTTGCCCAGGCCGTTCTTGAACGTGCCATCCTCCTGCCTCAGTCTTTCAGACTGCTAGAAGGATAGGTGGGAACTGATTTCTTTTTTGAGACAGCATTTTGCTAAGTCCCTAACTTGCCTAAATTAGGCTTGAATTTGCTGTTCTCCTGCCTCAGCCTCTTGAGTGCTGGGATTACAAGCATGCACCAGTGTGGCTGGCTTAGCCAGTGACTTCTAGGCAAGTTTCTTTGTTCAGTGAACTCCAGTTGTCTAATCTGCAAACAGGAATGATAACAGTCCCTGCTTATCCAGGCTGGTGTGCAAGTTCATACGATAAGAATACGTGAAGCATTTACCACTGTGTCTGGCCTGTAGTCAGTGTGTTTAGTCGGCACTACAGTTCACACGTGTTTACTATGTACTGAGGCATCTCAGGGACTTTCCATACTCATTAATTGAAACTTTACAACAACTCTTATAAATGGGAGCATATTTTATTATTTATTACTGTGTGTGTGTGTGTGTGTGTGTGTGTGTGTGTGTGTTTTAGGGTCTTGCTGTGCAGTTCAGGCTGAATTTGAACTTACAGTGTAGCTTAAGTTGATCTCAAACTCGTGGTGATTCTCCTGCCTCAGCCTCCAGACTGCTAGGTTTACAGTCATGCACTACAGTCATGCACTACAGCCATGCACTGCTTGGGGAACAGTATTTTATAGATACTCAAATGAACAAAGAAAAGTTTATACTACTTGCCTAAGGTTATAAATCTAGACAGTGAGATAGTGTTGCTATCTGTGACACTGTGCTTATTGTCTCCATATTATTATTATGTCCTGGAATCTCTCTTGGTAGGTTCTGTTTTATTTGTTTGCTTGTTTGTTTTTCTGAATTCACTGGATTACAACACAAGAAGCAATTTGTGTGCCAGAAACTTTTTTTTAACCATAACAAGGCTTTATTATGGAGAGGATCCGCTGGCCTGTCTCCAAACAAAGGAAAGGAAGCAACATGTGTGCCAGTAACTTTTGCAAAAGGTTCTGGTTTCTTTTGATCTGGCCTCTTAACACCATTTTAGAGGTGTGGTTTCAACCACTTACCACCAGGTGGCGGTATGAGCTAGTTATTACTCGTTTAAGAGAAGGGACTTGACAGAGAAAGGGCCTCAGAAATTCAAGAATTATGGCACAAATAGCCACATGGCAAAGTTAGGCAGGTGATGTGGTAAATACTTTAGACAGTTACTGTCAACTTCAACTCCTGGTGGCCATGGTACCACCATCTGGCAGGGCCTCCAGCAGCACTGGATGGGCATGGAGTTTATTCCATAGTTGGGCAGAACAGGGCAGAGTCAAAGGACTCCTGTTACCAGGCACAAGCTCCTTTCACACAAGTGCTTGTCAGACCCCTGGATCACTGTCTGCCTCCTCCACCCCTGTATGTTTGGGGAACATTCTGAGGACGGGGCTGAGGCAGGAAGGAGCACCTTGGTGTGGAGGGGCCTAGATCTCCTTCGGTGAACTGGAGGCTACTCTTCCGTGCAGCCCACTGGGTGCTTATCCCAGTCCTGTGGTGCCCATGGTGTGAGCCAGAGGAGGGAACAAGGCTGTGAACTGAGAGACAAAAACCACAAAGTAAACAGGGTCCAGCTGGAAGGGCTTAGGGGGAAAATGCCTATTATTTGTATTTTAAGTAAATTAAGAACACTGAATATGAAATGGCAAAATTTTAAGGAATGATTAGGCTGTATTAGAATATATACAGAACACACACACACACACACACACACACACACACACACACACACACACACATATATATATCTCCAGTTCTGCTAGTCACAGTCAACCCTTTGGATACTTGCTGGGGTGTTTTTGTAGTGGCAGTTGAACCCAGAGCTACATCCCCAGTCTTTTTTTTTTATGTTGTATTTTGAGATGAGGTCTCACTGAGCAGCTAAGTTGCCTAGCCTAGGCTCGAACTTGCCATCCTCCTGCCTCAACCTCCCAGAGTACTAGCATTTCAGGCATGTGCCACCACATCCAGCTGTTTTGGGGTAAGTTCTGAGAAGCCAGGTGGGCCCCTGCTGTCTGGACTCTTAATCCCTGTGAGTAGACTCCTGCCAAGGGAAGGTGAGGTGCAGTTCATTGCTGAGTAATGGCTGGGTGTGTGGGCACAGGCTGAGGATCCCAGGAGTCACACAGAGTGCAGGGTACAGGTCTTGAGCACCCAGGGGCCTGAGATCAGGCTCCCAGGTGATGCTGAGGCTGCCTGGGGACTGTACTTTGAGAACCACTGTTTTGTGCTTTAAATGTAGGAAGGCACTTCAGACTTTGCTAAGTTGTTGGTTGGCTTATGTGCGCTTTCTGTAAAGAGGGAGGTCAACATTTTACAGCCCATGGCAAACAGGGAGGTCCCAGGCGTTAGTGCTGGGTTCTTTTGGTGACAAGCAGTTTGGGCCAAACCAACTTAACCCACATTACCATTTGGTTCGAACACTGTTTGGGGTAGAAACTAATACTTGTAATAACTGTTCCAATCATATCTATAACTGGTGCAGTTTTTTACAATGTCTTAAAGGTATAAAACTATTTCTTTTCCAGAACTTGCTTACTTACATGTTTTCATTTATGTTTAACTTTTCATCCTTATCTATGGGTGTAACACAGAAAAATTGCAATAAGCCAAGTATCTGAAAACACGGGATTCATTTGAACAAAATAAGTGATTAAATTAAATGATTGAGGCACGGCTGGAACAGCTGAGACGCTGTACTGCTCTGTGATCCATTTCCTGACCTCCTTTTGCTTGGCTCAGATGTTCAGGGCGCCATACTGCTGGGGCTCCCTCGCCTTCTGGGTCTGGGTAGATTCCACCCCTGGAAAGCACTGGTGAAAACTGGAAGGGGAAGAAGGGAGAACTAGGGGGTTCCTTCTTTCTCTCTCTGCCCTGTCCATCCTGGCAGCGGCTCTATCTCCTCACAGCTCCAGATGCCCAGCAGCTCCTTCTCTCTGTGGCACCAACTCTGCCGCCCTTCTCCGTGGTTCTAGGGGCTGCTTCTGTCTCTTACCATCGGGCGGTGTCTTAGTCTACTCTCTGCTGATGTAACAGAATACTACAGACCTGCTAATTTATAAGGAAAACCAATTTATTTCTCAGTTCAGGGAGCTGGAGGTTCAGGGTCTGAGCCTACATCTGATGAGGGCCTCCTTGCTACACTGTAGCATGGCAGCAGCAGGTACAAACTGATGCATATGTGAAAGAGAAACAAGGGGCCCTGGTGAGTGTGAGAAGGCAGGTGTAAGTCACCCTAGGATCAGGAACCTGCTCCTGACATAACCACATTCATCAGTTCATGGGCCTGAGCCCTCCTGATGTAAACACTGCGTCCTCTGGTGGCCCCACCTTCCAGCGTGGTTGCCTTGAGCATTGAAGTTCACAATGAGTTGGGAAGGGGACGCACATTCAAACCACATCGGAGACGAACGTTTCCCCACTTGGGCAATCTGTGTCGCTTTACCATCTCATTCGGTCTCTCAGCTCTTCCAACACCTGCATAACCAAATGACCATCCCTACACAATCCCCTCTATCAGAAAGGGCAGGATGCTGTTCCCAGCTTGACCTTACCTAATACAATTAATATCCTGGCCAAAGGTGCTTGGGCTAAGTAAGTGGCGAAGTTGTGGACTCTATAAAAGTCGGTGTCATGTGACACGCATGTTGTGTTTGCTGCAGAGCTGACATGGGACAGGTCAGAGGCTGGGGACGCTGAGGGTGGCCACTGCACACCAAGGCCATCAGCACTTCCATCCTTTCCATCAACTTTGCTGCCCCTTGCATCAGTCACTACAGGGCGAGTCTCGCCGTGTCTCTTCCAAGCTCCTCAGCCCCCTTTAAGTAGATATCCAAAACTTCCACTGGAGAAGTATAAGGGCAAAAGGGCCTTCACACCATCTTCCATAACATCACCACTCAGCATCGTCGGTGTGTGTGAGTGATGGCCAGTTACTAAATTTAGATTTTCTTCTTGTTTGCTAAATGTGGAAGGTTCTATGTATTATTAGTATACGTGTAGGGCACTAAAATCCATGCCCCTCATCAATGCAGCAGCAGGAAATTCATCTTTAACACACCCCCAAGTGTCTCATTGAAAGACCAATTCAGTTGTTTAAAGAAAAAGAATTGAAAACTCTTGGAGTTGGTAATTAAGATAGCTTCATGTGCTTATCAATGCACTCCTGATATGCAGTTGTTTCCTGGCATCCATAGGATCTAGTTCCACAATATCCAGATAATAAAATCCTTGGCTGCTTAAGTCTTTATATAAAAATGGTGCAGTATTTGCTTATAGCCTACCTATATCCTCCCCTGCATTATATTTATCTCTATCTCTGAGGGGGGGAAGAATGAACTGGGGATTGAACCTTGAACCTAGGGCTTTTGTAGTAAGCTACATCCCCTGCTGTTTTTTTTTTTTTTTTTTTATTTTGTGACAGAGTCTTAATAAACTGCTAAATTGCCCAGGCTTGGCTTGAATTTGCGATCTTCCTGCCTCAGTCTCCTAGTATACTGGGATTAAAGGTGTGAATCACCATGGTTGGCTGCTTATATTGTACTTTAAGTCATCTCTAGGTTTTACTTCTATTACCATATACAACTGAAAGCTATGTAAATAGCTGTTACAACAAGGATTAAGGACAAGGAAGTTTGCACAGGTTCAGTACAGATGGACCTGTTGAAGGTTTAACTAGATAGTGCATGCCAGCAACAGTGTAACATTCTCCCCCGCCCCCCAGAATGCTTTCCATCTGGGGCTGGTAGGAGCCACAGTGTGGAACCCATAGGTACACAGGACTAGGTGTGTATGCTGAAAGAGTCACAAAGCTGTCACAGATGGATCTGAAGAGAAAGTGCTGAGACCTTGCAGAGAGTCAACCAATCACACACACAATCTCACATCCATTCAGAATCCCATCACCTAGCTTTCCCTAAATTCAGCTACTCAGGTTGAAAACTGTTCAGGGAAGACTTGGGAGAACGTTTTCTGCAAACTGAGCCTGTCCTTCAGGGGAGTTACCACAGCACTGTAATGGTGCTGAGCCAGGGTGTGACCAGGATGGCTTTGTCTCTGAGAAAATGGGTGTGTGTGCCCTGGAGAATTTTCAGACAACACAAACAGTCTATGATGTTTCTCCACTCAGTGTGTACAGTTCTGTCTTTTCCATGTGGAGTCAGTGGACCCTCTTCTGTCATGCTCTTGGCCACTACTGTGACAAGATCATCTGACAAAACTCACCTTACCTCAGCTTATTAGACTGATTTACCACACTTAGGTTCAGGTTGCAAGGCAAGCTCAGCATGCCCAGTCTTTGGTGAGGTATCTGCCTAAACACGCCAGAGAAAACCTTATACTTTCATTTCTATGACTTCAATATCAGAAGGAATGATTAGTCAAAACATAATACATCTGTGGGGCACTCTGGGAAGCTGAGGCAGGAGTATTCCAGTTTGAGTATTACGTAGGCTATTTAGTGACATAGTGAGACCCTGTCTCAAAATAAAAATTAAAAAGGATTAGGGATGTAGTTTAGGGTTTAATCCCACATTACAACCAACTATCCAACAAACAAACTACCCATGTAAAATCATATCAGGAGCTGTGATGCAATAAAAATCTATTCAGTCTTTGCCCTTGGTTCTTGACAGAGAGCTCCCACAACCTTTGGGATTTCCTCAGTCATAGGAGCATCTTTAGGATTCCCAGGATACCCTCTGCCTTGGGCTCAATAATTTGTTAGAATGGCTCACAGAACTCAGAGAAATGCTTTGCTTACATTTGCTCGTTTGTTATAAGGTGTGTGTCGTAAAAGAGAAGGATGAGCACTCAGAAGATGAAATATATAAAGTAAAATCCAAAAAGGTCAAGAGCAGAATCTTCTTTCTTGAGGGGTTGGGGTGCTCCACCCTCCTCCAATGGTGCATTTACCAGTTTGGCAAATTGGATAGTCTGTGAGGTTTTAGAGTTTTACTCAAGACCCTCACACCCACCCAGCAGGGGTCAGTGGATGGACTGAAAGCCAAAGCCTCTTTATTGCTGGGCCTTTCCGGTGACTGTCCTCACCTTGAGCTGTCTAGGGCCCTAATTTAAATCACCTTATTAGCATAAGATAAACGCAAGTATAATCCTGTTCCACCGAGTACCTGAGCAATGCTCATCCGATGAGTCAGGGTCATAAAAGACTGAGAGATGAGAAAAAGAGACTGAAGGAGCCTAGAGAGACTCAACAATTCAATGGTATATGCTATCCTGGACTAGATCCTAGAAAAGGGGCCAGAGTGGAGAAAAAGACTTTGGAGCACATTACTAATATTAACATCTTAGTCTTGATAAGTGGAGTATGGCATGAAAGCTGTTAACATCCAAGGAAGCACACCGACGCATGTATAGGAACTCTCTGCACCATCTTTGGAATTCTCCTATAAACCTTCTGTAGAGGTACCGCTCTTCCGTCAAATTCGTATAAAATAAGAAAATTTGAAAGTGAATGCCCATAATACATTCTTTTACTATTATCATGATGAACTAAGACCATATATAACCGGACAAAAATACATACCCATCGTACACATGGGGAGATGTACACTTCTGCAAGTTCAGACCTCGTGAAGTATGGCAGTCTTGTGTGACCAAGCCCTTAACTCGCAGTATCTGATGGCAACCAGCTCCAGGCACACGGAATCAGAACTGCATGAAACTGTAGGACACTCAGCTCGTGTCCGGAGTTGGGGGATCTGCTTCATGTGCAAAAGCCCCACATGTTCACTCACAGAAGCAATGTGTTCCATACGGTGATATAATGTGCTCAAGCAGTGTAGGGCAAGATTGCTCTGGAGCAATCTCTGGGTGTTTCTGGGTGCAGGTCTCAGGGTCCACACCAGGGGGAATTCAGCACAGGGTATGAATGCTCCCTCTGCCAGGCTGCCCTAAGCCTCTCCTCCTATGGACTCTGCCAGTGTCCTGTTCTAAGACCCCACTGTCTCCTCACTGCAATCACCGCATTTTCCTGTCACCTCACCCACTCATGTCTCCTTCCTAAACATTTGCCACCCAGAAGTCACAGGATCTTTTCAGACTACAGACTTGAATCACTGTCACGCCCTCTCCATGAAACTTTTCAGAGGTGTCCCATGCTCTCAGGATATTTAGCAACACATAATAGCAAAGATGATACTAAGAATGTCAAACTTACATACAGCTTCTTATATACAAGATACTAAAATTACATACGCAATTGAACTTCATAATTGTGAATTCTATATTTGTGAATACACTCAGTTGATCAGACTTATCTGTCTCCCCAAATCAGTACTCATGATGCTTGTGTGGTCCTTCTTGAATGTACACAGCTTCTTATATACAAGATACTAAAATTACATACGCAATTGAACTTCATAATTGTGAATTCTATATTTGTGAATACACTCAGTTGATCAGACTTATCTGTCTCCCCAAATCAGTACTCATGATGCTTGTGTGGTCCTTCTTGAATGTACAGAATAGTAAAAACTGAGTCATCTGAAGTACATGTTTCTACCTAAGCTCAAACAGGGCAACTGTCGGCCTCCTTGTTTTAGCTCTTATACTCTAATTGTCTTTTTGTGATCTATTTAGTGCCAGCGTTTTGTATATTTTCTCCCTCTCTCTTTCCTTCCTTTTTCCCCTCCTTTTTTTTTTTTTCCTTTTTTGGTGATTTCACTGTTTCAGGAGTCCTAAGCCTAGTGCTAAAGTGCCATCTAGAGGTCATAAGTGTAGGGAGGCTGCATGGTGCTTTGCAGAGAAAATATGAGTCTTAGATAGCTTCAATCAGGTGTGAGATATGGTTTTGTTAGCTCTGACCTCGATGTCAGTGAATTAACAACATATTTTTAAATGAGGTTCCTGAAACAGAAACACACATACAGTGAAGGTGTGCACTGATTGGCTATGAAAATGTTATGACATGAAAGATTTCCAGGAACCTATGCCTATAATTCCTTTGGGACCAGTGGTTCCCTATTCACTGGCAAATTGTTTGAGGCAACTTTAGAACATAACCATAATGAGTTGTGAGCGCTGACTGCAGTAACTCATTTAAAACTTATAAGAATCTTATAAAATGAACAAGGTTTTCTTTATAGCACATACAACCCTCCAGCATATTGTCTCATTTTTATTCACAGCCATACTGGCCTTCTTTTAAATCTTTAAACTTAAGTGTCTTTCTAGAACAGGACAGATAACTATATCAAGGGCCACCCTCATTTTCATTAAAAACATCAATACAGAAAATAAAAGGCATCTCTCTGCCAGAAAAAGGATCAAGGACTTGTCACTGGCTACTTCTTTTGCCTTCCAACCTCAGTTTCAAGGCCTACTATCCTGCTCCCATGTTACTGTTCATCTTGGCTTCTTAATATCCCTTCAAAAGTTTATTTATTAACTATTAATTAATGTGAATCCTGGGGGCCAAAGACACTAATGCAGTTAGAAAGAAGAGGGGAAGAAGAACCAGAGCCAGTAACTTGGCATCCTGGCACATGAGAAACTTGGAGTGTGGAGAGATGGTGCTCTGTATCGTAACAGTGTTTCCTGTTTGAAGTTGATGCCGTGGTACGTAGATGTAGATGGAAGGAGATGGAAATATAGGTGAGAATGACTAAGTGCAGAAAGTCAAGAAGGCTTTGAGCCTGGGGTGCTGAATGATACGGAGTAGCTGGTAATGCCCTAGCTGTAGCAATAAGTAGAGGAAAGGGCAGAATAGGCAGATGACATTGAGCTCCCAGAGGAAGAAGAGGCTCTGCAGGAAGGAGGCAGCTGGAGGATACAAGGATAATGGATAACAGGAAACAGGAATGTATGAAGGAAACAAGGATAATGTGTCCACTGCCTTTGAGATATGCCTGGGGTTGGGGGTGGGCTAGATCCACTGGAGTAAAACATGTAGAAGATGAACATGATGAAGGTGTTGGGAAAAACCAGAGAGAAATAAATGGAAGGAAAGTCTGTAATTCCATGACCTGGTTCCTACACTTGAGAATACACTGGAGTCACCCAGAAGGGTGGACATCATGGCCACAGCTTCTGATTAAGTAGGTCCAGGACGAAAACAGAGAAGCTGCATTTCTAACATGTTCCTGCAGGGGCTGGTGCTGCTGCTCCCAGGATGAGAGCTACGGTTTGGTTCTGGAGCACAGGTCCCACTGCAGAGCACCCCAAATGCCTGAGGGACAGAATGACTGAAGCCTTCAGCACGAAGATCTGGACAGGCCATCACCCCCGACACACAGGTGATATATATATATATATTTTTTGTTGTTTTTGTTTTTGGTTTTTTTTTTTTTTTGGTATGAGGGATCCAACTCAGGACCTTGCACTTGTGAGGCAGTTGGAGGCCCTTCCCCACAGGTTTTAGAATCATCTCTTCCAACAACAAAAGTAAAAAGAAAAGTGCATATGTCTACATAAGCCTGGATAAGCCAAGAAGAGATTTCAAGAATTGCTCTGTCTACTGGTTCTGTCCAATGTTTTAGATGATAGCAACTATCACAAATGGATAGAAAATTTAATGGAAAGTGGAAAAGTGCAAACAGACTTTTTCTCCAAAGCATAGAAAAAGAATGTAGCTTACCTGTTGAGGAGATTGTCCATTAGGTTTCTCTCATAGTTCAATTTCTCTTCCTGCAATGATAAAACATTGAGAATTGAGGTCTGCATGTTACCTACTTCTCACAGCCAGGCTACATTGGGAAGGTGAGGGAAGACAGCATTATTTTGTGAGGTGCTGGGCTGGATGTGGGACATAGAGGCCCTGGCCCAGAACTGTGAGCCAGGCAGACAAGAGGTTTGAAATTTGTTAGGCCTGACTTGGTGGCCCAGCTCTTAACATTTAGCAACTAATTAACAAATAAGCAACATTTTAGTGCTCCATTCATAAAACAAGATTGGAATGAGATTTAAATGGCACAATGTGTAAGCTGTTTATCACTTGTTGGAATTGTGCAGTAACCCAAAGCTCTCTACTATGGTCTGCATATGTGTGTGTGTGTGTGTGTGTGTGTGTGTGTGTGTGTGTGTGTCCCCATAAAACTCCTATGTTGAAACCTAATTCTCAGTGTGATAGCACTAGAAGGGGGAAACTTTGGGAAGTGATGAGATCATGAAGAAAGAGTCCTCATGAATGGGATTGATACCCTTACAAAAGAGACAACAGAGAGATCCTTTAGTCCTTAGGTCACATGATTCGGCCCTTCTCAGAAAACAAATTTGTTAGTGCCTTGATCTTGGATTTTCCAGACTCAGAACTGTGAGAATTCTACCCTGTTGTTTATAAACCATCCACTAAGCTAGGTGTGGTAGCATATGAGTTTTATCTCAGCACACATGGGAGGTTGAGGCAAGAGGATTGGAAGTTTCAACCCAGCCTGTTCAATATAACAACTTAGCAAGTCTGTCTCAAAAGTAAAAAAAGCGGGGGCTATGGCTCAGTGCCTAAACCTTGGCTTCAAACTCTAGTACCACTAAAACCAGCCAACCAACCAACCAATTCACCAAACAAGCAAAAACACGTATCTGTGGCACTTTGTAACAGTAGTCTGAAAAACTAAGATACTGTAGCTATTAATGTAAGATACTCTAGTTGTTAATAGTGTTGATAAATACTATATTACTGAGTGCCTCTTTACTGATACAGATAGTTTCAACTAAGCAAAGCAAGAGAAATATTAAGGAATCTGCTCCTTTGGGACATATTAAGCATAGTTTCAATAAGTAAATGTGTAATCATTCAATAAGATATATAACTTTGAAAATCTCTGCTTATAGTGAAAACAATGTGAAGCACCTAGGATGAAGCAAATATTCAGATTTTTAGCAATTTTTCAATGATTATTAGAGTATTTTATATAAACACAAGTTTTTTTTCCCTGAGAAATGCTCTAATCCCAAATACACTGGATACTGAGATAATAAATGTGACCTCAAATTTGCCATCCAATACTGGAATGAATTTTTGTTAGCCACATCTTTTCACTTAGCATTTTTTGTTGTTATTTAACAACTTCCTCAAATCTAAAACATTGCTCAAATGTCACATAATTCTACTGTATTATTCTTAATTTTTTTTACCATCGAACTCACATTCAGTACATATATTTGTTGGCAATCAGGACATGAGAAATGATTTCATGCCCATAGGGAGGCAATTATCTAGCTGGAAAGGCAGTAAGAAGAGCTGACAAATAATTAAAATATTATGCAGATAATGAAATGAAGAGGAAACAATCCAATAAAATCCTAAGGAGGTTCAGTCCTGAGAGACTGCAGTACGAGCAGCTCTGAGCGCATTCTGAGATTAGCAGCGGAGAGACGAGAGGAACAGGGGCAGATGGGAGACTCATCACGGCTAGCTACCTTTCAGGCAGAGGAGGGATTGTGACATAGAAGAGGCAGTAAAGGATGGACTATTATTTATTTAGCCAACAAACAACTCTGAACCCCTACTTTATGACAAGCCCTGTGAGAGATACCAGGAAGTGCAGACAAGGGGATGCTGTGTGAGGTGCCAGCGAGGAATGACAGCCTTGTGCGCTGCTCTGGATTCTTGGTGTTCAGGGAGCAAAGCAGTGAGGAGACGAAAGAGAAATGATGAGTTACTTGAAGGAGAGCAGAGGAAAGAAAATAGAACCACAGGGTGGACACCTGCATGAAGGTCCAAAAGGTTCTGGGCAAATGAAACGGAGCAGGAAAAGGTCTTTGAGAGGAGGAACCAGCACCAGGGAATCAACGTTGCACAGAGAAGAGGAGTAATTTTTACACCTGGACCCTTCTTATCCCTTCAGTTATCCTGTATCCCTGTAGAACAAATTTGAAATGTACCTCTGTGGCCATCCCTTTGTCTCCTCACATCAGACTCTACTTGCCTATCAGAGATGCAGCATTTCTGACAAGACCTCAGCAGTCAGCCTTGGCAGGCCTACAACTTCAAGGAAGACACAGAGGGTTCAACGTTGGTGACTTATCCAAGGTCACATAAGGGTTCAGTTGTGAGGAAAAAGGATGTGTTTCCTGGTTTCCTATCTCAGATGAATCGATTCTTTCACATAACTGTTGTCATTGTTTTGCGTGAAGTACTACACTGATAGAAGCTACTCTTAGATGTCTCCACATGTGATGAGAAGTCATCAAGCTGAGCAGGGTGCTTGGGACTGAGAGTATACAAGGGAGCAGATCTCACTCCTTGCCCCTCCATGGAACGTATCATATGGTTGGAAGACAGGTATTGGGGTGGCCAGTGATAGGTGCTTCATCGGTCTGGATATGGTTATCTGGAGTTACAACTATACTTCCACTTAGAGAGACGAACATTTCAACTAATATTCAAAACCTGAGACAGAGGCGACCTTGCCAACAACAGGTCTCGTCAAGTCACTCCCCAGGGAGGAAGCTTTAAGTGGTTCTTCAAGGACTGCCGAGGCTTTCAGGTCTTCACATGGACACTCAAGGCCTTCCCCAACAAGGCACATAGGGCTTGCCTAGGTGACCTCTGAAATGCTAGGCAATTCTACCATCAGCCAATCTGAATTATTTGCTGCTCTTTAAGCATGCCAGTGCTCTCCTGTTTCTATGCTTCTGTACATATTATTTCTCCCAGGTGGCATGCCTTCATGTCTGTGAATAATTACAAATTTCTACTTATCTTTCAAAACTTGTTTCACCCAGCACTTCTTCCAGGAATAATTTTTAAAACCTCCAATCTCCTCTCTCTCCTTTGATTGGAAGCAGCCTGGCAGATTGTCCCTGAAATAAAGACTTGTAGTAGTTCTGGTTTGGTCTTGGTTTTCAGCCTTTTTCACCTGACATATCTGGTGCTGAGACCCAGGAGAAAGGTGGTCCATTAAGCAATGATCCCCCTCAGAATTGGGTCAATTGACTTTTCATCTGTCTACTCCAGACCACATCTGTCTAGCCAAGACCTCATCAGGGATCTTTGTCTGTGCCCTTGCTGACAATACACATCCATACTGGGCACTGATTACAGGGTGAGTAGGCAGTTCAGCTTCCCTCTACTCAGTCCTCTGTCCCATTCTTGTTCTCTCCGTCTGGGGATTTCTCAGAAATCCAAGCGCTTGGTCAGAGAAACCCTCTTGGGTCACTGGGCCCAGGACGGTGCCCTGGGGAATGCCCCATTGGCCCAATTCCTCTCACTCTCCCCTTCCAGGGACTGGCTGGGAAGGATCAAAAGATACAAAAACAGTCCTCCTCTCTTTTGCCCTCCTCCTAGGGAGCTAACTCCTCCTCACCTGCCCTAACATGGACACCCAACAATCCTAACCCTCTCCCCCAATGCCTCTTGGCTGCCTCCTGGCACAATTTGTTCCCTTGGACTGTTGGGACCTGACTTTAAGCAAAAATGATTCACTTTTTATTGCAACCAAGTTTGGCCTCCGTACAAATTAGAGAGTGAATCTCAATGGCCAGAAAATGGCACTCTTGATTTTAACATATTTCATGATTTGTGCAACTTTTATCAACGCAATGACAAATGGTCAGAAATCCCCTATATACAAGCCTTCTTTTACCTACCCCTTCACCCCTCCCTCCATCAAACCTATTTGACCTCTCAGGTACTTGTAGCCCAAACTCCGTCCTCTACCCCTCCCGACTCTCACCTTCCATCTGGCCATCACTCACCACTCACACCTCCCCACCCTATTAATCAGCCTGCTCTTCCATCTCCTCCAGTGCTTCTTCACCTCCACCATCTTGTGACCCTTCCTCACCTCCGCCATCTTGTGACCCTTCCTCACCTCTTCCATCTTGTGTCTCTCCACCACACACCTGCTCTCTCCTTGCCTCTCCAGTCCCTCCCGAATAGGAGAGTGAGTTAACAACCACTTCTCTGCTTGCTCTTCCTTCCCCAGCTTCCTTGGAAGAGAGAGGAAAGACTGCAAATAAAGGAAAATCCTCTCCTGGCCCTGCCTATTTACATATCAACAAGTTATTTGGCAGGCTACATTACCAAGAAATTCCATGGGGCCCTACTGTTTTCTACATAAATATTGGAAAATAAAATATAAGGCTTTAAAACAATTCAAAGAAAATGTAATGCTTAAGATAGGAGCTCAAAGACCAAATGATAGGTTACAGCCCAGTGCCGGCTACAGACTGCTGGCTCCATAGTAAAATCAGCTGCAATGTCCTGCCAGGCAGGAAAAAAAAATTTTTAATTATAAATTCTGCCTAATTGACGAATGTACCTTTTGTCTTCAACTTAAAATAATGTTTGATTGGTGTTTGGTTTCCAGGTGTTTAATTGATGTATTTAAAATATTTCTTTTACATTGCAATTTCTTAAATAGTAATTATGGGGTTTTGTTGTTTTTTTGGTACTGGGAATTGAACTCGGGAACTTGCGAAGCAGGCGATGAAACCACTGTAAATGGTAATTATGGATTAACCTGACCTTCTCTCTACTTTCTGCTTACAGACTTCTGACAATAACTACAACACAAGATTATGCTACTGTTATAAAGCACTTTTACTTCTTCTGATTCTAACTGCAAGAGATCTCTGTTAATTGACCTGTAAAAGTTTTGATTTGTCTTAATTAAAATAGATGTTATGGGCAGAGACTTAGTTCAGTGCTTCTGCCGCCTGCCTCACAAAAGCAAGGTCCCAAGTTCAATCCCTGGTACCAAAAAAAAAAAGTAAAACAGTTGCTATAATTCAATTGACAAATATATTCGAGTGCACTCTAGTTTCATAAAATGTCTGTCTGTCCAATTGTTTGAAAGTTTTGTCCAATTATATTTTTTGATCAAAATGACATCAAAGATACAAACAAATCATTAATTTCTACAACCTGGTTTTACAGGTTAAATAAAAAATTGTCAAGATAATTAAATATAAA
>NW_022900947.1:28421761-28434023 GCF_012274545.1 Fukomys damarensis | reverse complement strand
TTTTTTTTTTGGTTTTTTGAGACAGGGTCTCACTATGTAGTTGAGACTGCCCTGGAATTCACTGTGCAGTCCAGGCTGGTCTCGAATTCACAGTAATCCTCCCAGGCAGGAGAATCTTAAAAACAGAAATTATAAATTCTGGCTAGTTGACAAATTTACCTTTTGTCTTCAATTTAAAATAATGTTTGATTGATGTTTGGTTTCCAGATGTTTAATTGATGTATTTAAGACATTTCATATTACATTGCAAATTCTTAAATTGTAATATAGGATTAACTTGACCTCTTTCTGCTTACTGATTTCTGACAATAACTATAACACAAGATTATGTTACTGTTATAAAGCACCTTTACTTCTGATTTAATTGAAAGAGATCTCTGTTAATTAACCTACCAAAGTTTTGACTAGTCTTAATTAAAAGAGATGTTATAATTCAATTGGCCAAATATATTTGAGTGCACACTAGCTTAATAAATTGTCTTATATGTTTGTCTGTGTCTATCCAATTGTTTGTGTTTGTCCAATTGTATTTTTGATAAATTTTATTAAAGACATTCCTTCCTTTATTTCCAGGTTGCTAGTTGATCAAAATGACCTCAAAGATTAATTTTGATTGTACTATGTATTGCTGTCTACATTCAATAACTCAAAAAGTATATATACATATATATATATAGGTTACAAATAAATTGTTAATTGCTACAACCTGGTTTTACAGGTTAAATAAAAAATTGTTATGATAATTAAGATATACCCCCAATAATCATTGCTAAATACGTTGTTATGAAATGTTTATTTTGGTTATCATCAAAGGCTTGAGTTCTAAATATGTTATTGTGATATGTTTGTATTGGTCATCTTCAAAATATAATATTTTCTGTGGAAAAATAAGGTGTTATTTTAAAAAGTTCCTTTTGATTCCAACCTACATTACAGGACACAAGGTTTCATATAATTGTAATAATTATTATTACTACTTTTCTGGTGTATTCATGTTTTCTGACTACACAGGTCTTTCAACATATTGTTAATAGCAATAACATTTCGATCCAGTTATTCACCCTTCTCTTCTGCTCCACCTACTCATGATTACAAGTACATTTGTAGACCCATACAATTTCCTTAGATGGTAGCCTATCAAATGGTAATAACTTAAGTAAGAGTTTCCTGATCTTTTGTTTTTATGTTTTATTAGAGGGCTATAGATATATTTAATAATGGCTATTTTATACTGAGATACATATCTAAGTTTGTTGCAAAGATGTCATCATCATGATTGTCATACAAAAATATTATTATTATTATTATTGTGTGGCACCTGATTCCAAGTTTTTTCTGTTAATACTCTAGAGGAAATCAACAACTAGAACAACCATGATTGATAAAATAACAGTCCTCTAGCTATATTTTAGATTCCAGTGTGATTGCTATCCAGATGAAGTTACGATAGTCAACCTCACTGTTCCTCCTGTACTACTGATGTCACTGACCTTCTCTTCTGGGTGTTCAACCCACAAAGGGCAGAGACCAACACTAAAAGGTAACTGGGCTAAGAAGACCACCAATATTTTAGCCTTGGCCCTCCAAGGTCATCAAAAATCCAAGGTATGAAGGAAACTTTTCTACAACACCTTACATCTTTGGCAAGTCACCCAATCTCCTGAGCAGGGAGATTGCTGGACATCAGAGGACAAATGTAACATGTGCTAAAGGAGAGTCACCAAGGGAGAAAGTCTCCCATGCTTTCACTGAAAGCAACGTGGTCAAGCAAGGCTCATGACCCACCTTAATGGCTGACACTGACACTAGAGCTGAGAGGCTCTATGTATGGTTCTATAATAATGCCTAAAGAGACTTAGCTTACCTTGATAGATAGCAAGATGTTCATATTGATTAACACAGGTCTCATTTTAACTTGGTCTTAAACAGTCAGCAGGAAAGAATAACCAAAAGAGGCAGTCAAAGAACAGACATTTTAACTGGCTTAAACAGTCAGCAGGAAAGAATAACCAAAAGAGGCAGTCAAAGAACAGGCACTAGCAATAGAGAGACTTTTGAGGCCCACCACTCCACCTCCCTAAAAACAAATAGATCTCCATATGGTAAACCCGATAACTCAATATTAAAAAGGGCTACAACTCCTATTTAATACCACCCTCCACTATCTCCCTGTCAATATCTCAGACTGTTGGATGTGTATGTCCTTTTACCCCAACTCACTCACTCCAATTCCCATCCCCCTAGATTTTAACCTGTCTGTTTCAAATACTGGAAATTTATCCATAGTTCTGGGATCTATCACTACAGGTCTCCCATTCCCTACAAACCACTAACCTGACATGCATGGGGCAAAATGGCAACCTCACTTGCCTTGCTTGCTCCCTCTTTATCTCAGAAGAGCACCCCATCTGCTTATTCAACAGTCTAGATGTCATATGCAGCCAGGAGGCATTCTGATACCCCAACCGATCGGAAATTTTCTGTTACATGGTATTCCTCAGCCCTCCCTTGACCATCTATACAGAATCCCAGATGTTCGAAGGGATCCTCCCATGGTCAAAGGTCAACAAGAGTGCAGCCCCCCTCGTGGTCCCCTTCTTGATGGAAGCAGAGGTCTTCACTGGCATGGCAATGGGTATAGCAGGTATCTGTACCTCTACACATTTCTATTAGGCATTGTCAATAGAGATCTCAGAAGACATAGACAAAATAAGCCAATCCCTAAACACAGTCCAAGACCAGATTAATTCCCTAGTGGCTGTCATGCTTCAAAAAAAGACATGCCCTCAACAAACTAACAGCAGCCCAAAGGGAAAGGTGCCAGGCTCTAGCTGAATAGTGTTGTTATTTTGTTAACCAATCAGGCATAGTCAAGGCAAAAGTTAAAGAATTACAACAATGCATTGAAAACTTTAAGAAACAATGGGATACATGAGGAGTGACCCAAGGCTAATCCTGGCTCCAACAGATTATGCTACGGCTACTTCCCTTATTGGGCATCCTGACCTGGCCATGGTGGGCCTATATCTGTTCTGCTGTTTTCAAAATTTCTTACAGGAACACATGAGGGCATTTGCTAACCAGACAGTCACTGAACTTGTCATGGGAGGGTACCACCTGCTGTGACAGAAAGAGGAAGACCCTGTCTATCGCTGCCCCCATCAGATCCAGGTTTAGCCCTAGTCTTCACTCCTTTGTCAGCTTGAGGCAGCTCCAAAAGAAGAGACCTTTGCCCAATAACCATAAAGCAAAAGCCTGGAACATTAGATTTCCCTCCCCTTAACATGGTCACTGCATAAAAAGAATAGCCTTCCCCTTCCCATAATGCCCTGTTTCTCACCTAAAAATATGGCTTCTCCCTACCTCCTGGTGACTAGTGATGACACAAGCCCCTCCTAGAGATGCCACAAGCTCCCCCAATCCCTAGCCACTACATTACTCAATCCCACCCACCTTCTATAAGCCCCACCTCAGTCCTATAAAAAGTGCTCCCTGTCTCAGCCATATTGCTTTCTCTCCTTTGATTGGAGATGGCCTGGCAGATCAACCCTGCAATAAAGGCTTGTAGTGGTTAAAATAAATATAAAAATTAAAAAAAAACCCAAACCAAACTAAATGTAATTACTCTACTTAAAATTTTTCTATTAAGCCTTTAAACTTTTAGAGAACTCTAACCACTTTCTGTTTTGGATTATAGTAATTTATTTATATAGATTGTGTGTCCCTTCCATTAGGCTGTCAACTAGAGTGGTGCCAAGGTAGAGTGGAGCCATGGTTACATCACTGTTTACACATGTGATATCTTCTGACATGATGATTTGCATGTAGGTGGTACAGTGATGGTTTTTTAAATATCTATATTATTACTAAAAATTTTTAAATTCGCAGTACCAATGTATTACATTATAATTTAACAGCGCCCATATTTTGTCAAATAATGCAGCAATACTGATGTATTCACTTGACTTTTAACATCTTTCAAATTGGAAGCCATATTATAATCATTGCCAAATCATGGTTATACTGGCAGCATTATTTTCTATCCTCATGGTGCCTAAGTTAATGGTAAATGCTATAATAGATGGCATCAAATATTTAGTGTAATGTGATATTTAATACTATATTGTGGTTCATCTTTGGAAAATACTATGCAAAAATTTTATTTGAAAAAGTGTATTAAGCTTGTACCTACTCTATACAAATTATACAAAGAAGAGCAATACATCATCAATTTATCCAAGAATCTTCTAACATGAAACTAAAGAGATGGAAGGATATTATGGGCTCCATGTATTATGATGATTATGTATAAATTAACAGTAACAATCATAACATATAATGCTTCAAGGAAATTCTGAATTTTCCCAGAATGATTTTCTGAAAGATAAATGCTTTAAAAAGGAAATATTTTGGGTACACTGCCGGTGCTTTGGAAACATATATTTCCACAGATGAAAATGAGCTGAGCCTGACTAATTTGCTTATGGGTCAAGCTGGCACTGACACTGCACTGGCTTTCACATGATGAGGATCTGATTTCTTGCACAGCTGTGCAGCACTAACCATTGTGGGGTTTTGGGAGAGCACCACTCCCAATGTGATTGAGCTGCTAAAAAAGGCTTCATTAAAAAGTAGGGCCATGAGAGAACACAAAAATTAGACAGGACAGTTTTCATTAAAACAGAGTAATAAAGAATATAGATATGTGCAAAAGACAACAAAGTAACCCATATTGTGGATTTGGGGGTGGCAAGGTGGATATGGCATCTAAAGTCAGGTTACTAGAGACATTGGAAATAGGCCCAGAAAACTGTGCAAAGGACAGGATGAGAGTGATATATTAGAAAATATCACCTGCTAGTAGCAAGTTGAAAAAATTGAGTCAGATGCAAAAAGACTTACAAAGAGTTGCCATTTGGGTACAGTGGAAAGAGGGGGAAAAGCCCAGTGTATGGTGGTGGTGACGGGAATCCAGAAGAAAGGGCAAACTTAGAAAATGTAGATACTGTTTGCAGTGTTGGGGATAAAACCCAGAGACTCACACACACTAGCAAGCACTTCACCACTGAGCTGCACCACAGCCCTGGAAAAACATTTTCTCCTGATTTTTTTGATGTTTTAGTTAGTATTAATTTCTACGGCTTCTGGTTACTCCTAGCATTTTGGTTCATGCATTTACTATTATATATATTGTCTTGGAAAAGGTATGTTGCCTTTCAAGTTGTTTCCTCGTGCATAATATAATGATAATAGTATATTTTTCAGTAAGTAGTTAGGATGAAGTGAAAGAACACATTAGAGTATTGAGCATAGTGGCTGCCACTATGCACCTTTTCAGTGTTAGCTATGATTCTTTATTGATCACTATTGTCATCGTCATCATCATCATCATCATCGTCATTTGTTCAGCTGTTTTTCTCCACTGTAATGAAAGTTCCTTGAATCCAGTGAACACATCTCATTATTTCCTCAAAAAGATACAAAATATGACTTCTACAAATACATACTGAATTTTCAGGATTGAAAAAAACAAAGCCAGATCTCCTTAAAAGAAAAGCATTATGTGACAAAAGAAAAGAATTATTATAGTGATTTTGGGGGCTGGCTGACTGATGGCAAGAAGGGTGGCTCCGTACACAGGGCGCTGGTAGGATGGCCGTGGGCAGGATTTGGCACATCATCAGATCCTGGGTCAGCATTTAATCAGAATGATGGAAGAGAAGATGACAACAGAAGTGTGGTAGCAGAACAAATGTCCGACCGCTTTCCATTTTAGAAAGGCATAAAGCCACAGGGAGAGCAAGAAAGAAGGAAACAGCAAAAAGCCCACGGATGACGTGAAGTAACTGAGCTAGGAAACTGTCAATTTGGTAAATGAAGAATTAGCCAATGTTAGTTAGTGGAAACCTTAAATGCCTGAGAAAAGTAAGAGTAAAGAGGGGAGAACTTCTGGGTGTGGTGGCACACTTGGGAAAATGAAGCAGGAAGATCACCATGAGTTCTAGTCCAGCCTGGGCTACCTGGTAAATTCAAGGTCATCCTGAATCACATAATGAGATAGCGAGACCCTGTCTTAAAGAAAGAAAATTTAGAAAATGTGTAAGAAGTTGGGCTTCTAAATCCCTTTCTGCACTTATGGCCTCAGATGGTTTCTACTCTCCATCTCAGCTGAACAATATAGGTTTTGTGCCTCAAGATGATAAAGTAGGGTTTCTGGACCCAAAACACAGGAGTTGACTCAGAGTAGATGGTGGGGGTTCCATCCCACAACTGAGGGGACTGAGTGAAAGGGATGCTAAGCTGGGGCCTTTAGCTTGCCCCTTCTGGGAACAGGAACAGCCACCCTCAAGTTGTCCTCAAGATGTCTGAGCAAAGTCTCTAATACAAAGACAGAGTGTGAAACCAACAAAAGCAAAACAACTAACAATGATATCCTCAAGTCATTTGCATCTGAAAAGCATTGAAAGCTATTTTTTTTAAAGTCAGGAAACAACTGAAAAGTCCTTCAGAGATTAAAACATCAAAAATGCATATCTCAATAGAGAATCTGGAAGAAAAAGCTGAAGGATCTTTTTTATTTTTTCAGCTTTAATTGAGTTTATTGGTACATTTTAGGGATACAATACAGTTACATTTATTGTTGGGATCTTGTACCTCTACATGACAAATCTTGATTCTCATTTTTTCCCCTTACCTCTGCCCTCCCTTCACCCCCTCCTCCCCTCCCCATCTACAAACACTTTATTTTCATCTTTTCATTCTCTCACATTTTTTCTTTTCCCTTTTTACTCTTCCCCTACCCATCCCACCTTCCCTACACCTTTACCTCCTTTCTTCCCATTTCTAAATGTCAGTAATCTTATTATAATCTTATGCATTGTTGCAGATTATTCACACCAGGGAAACTATTCGGTATTTACACGTGTGACTTATTTATTTCACTTAGGAGTATATCTTCAATATGTCTTTTTAACAAAAGACATAAAGACATAGAAAACAATAGAAAGATTAGGAGTTTTAGAAAGACAACACATGAAATGAAGGAAGGATTCATTAATAAAATAATTGGAGGAAATTTCACATAATTGAAGGACCTGAGTGAAAAGACAGTACAACCCAAGTCAATAAATAGAAACAGACACAGCTCAATAGATAAAAGTGGAACCAACACCAATATGTCATTGGGATCTTTCAGAACTAGGAGCAAAGTGAAGATTCTACAGATTTTCAGGAAGCAAAAGAGATCAAATATAAAGATCTGGGATCGGAATGGTTTTAAATTCATTAAACACACACACATACATTTTAAACCTGGCCACACTACCAATTATGTTTGATGGCTATGACCTCACTAGGTGACAGGAATTTCCCAGCTCTATTATAATCTCATAGTAGATTGTAATAGATGTAGATTATTATGTAGGTTATAATACATATACATTATGATTTTATAAATAGATTTTATAATATGATCACTACCATATAGGTGATGCTTTGCTGAACAGAACAATATATTATGTGGCACTAAGTAGAAAGGACAGCTCATTTAGATTGGAGGAAGCAAAAAGGCTCTGGAAAATCTTTGGTGAATTTTTCTTTTTTTTTGGCACCAGAGATCGAACTTGGTTTCTTGCACTGGCAAAGTAGGGGGTAGCACCACTGAGCTAAATCCCTGGCCCCTCTGAAAACATGAAATTGTGCTGGGGTATAGTTCAGTGGCAGAGCACATGCGTGGCATGCAAAAGGCCCTGGATTTGATTTGATCCCCAGAGACAAGACAGACACAGAGACAGAGACAGAGATACAGAGAAAGGAAGTCTAAAGTGTCTCAAAGATTTATGTAATAAGGAAGGAGTTGGGGTTGAATCAGTGGTAATTATGTAAAACACTTAGTAAATGCAAATTGAGTCACTTGTTACCCCAGAAAAAAATTGTATAGGAAAGGACATATAATTAGGTTTTACTACATCTCCTCTATTTGTGAAAAATATTTACATAGTTATGATAAATATTCCCCTAAATCAAATTAGCAGATGGCAGTTTAGGGGGATGGGACCATTCCTTAGGGGTGGGGCAGGAGATGGCAGCTGAAGCATCTTCTATCATAGTGGAACATAATGCCTAAAATTGGAAAAAAAAATCTATCAAGAAATGTATTGAAGGCTCTTTCCCAGCTCGTAAGAACTTGCAGCCCAGTTGACACAATGTTTCATGGAACAATCATAGAAGAACTAACCAATCACGAAGAGTGGATTCACTATAATGAAAATATAATAGAAGATGAAAAAGATTTTGTTTTTATAAAGTTCAATGAACTTCATTTATAATCTATGGAAATTTTGCAATCTTGCATCTCTCTTAGAGTATGCATTTTCTCAAATAACTTTATTACAGATATACATCCATTTCAAACGTATAAAATTAATCAAACTTGATCTCCATGGAAATCAGATAAAAAGTCTACCAGATACCAAATTTTGGAGTGGATTAAAGAATCTAAAACTCCTCTATCTTCATGACAATGGGTTTGCAAAGTTGAAAAGTTTATGTGCATTATCTGCCTGTCCAGCCCTCATTGGTCTCACCACGTTTGGTTGTCCAGTAAACCTTAGAAAAGGAAACACACATGTTCTTGTGGACAGTATTTCAACTCTCAAAGCTCTGGATCATCATGCGATTTCTGATGAAGAAAAGATTCAAAACTGGCATCTTCTTGAAAGATTCAAAACATGTAATGGCCAACTTTTCTTTAACTTCTGCCCTGCTTTGAGAAAGTTAATTGGCTTCATTATTTCATTTTAAGTTAATTTAGAAAAGTAAAATTTTACCTTCTTAATTATAAACCTATATTACATAATTATTTCATAGCTTTGACTCATTTGTAAAAAGTATCATGGATCACTGGATATATTATGATAATTTATATCTAAAATTTTTAAAGGCTTCTGTACCTGTTACATTAAAATGTAGACCTTAAAATCATTACAATTAAAAAAATTGAAAGCAAATCTTTAATTTACTTAGATTTTTATATAAATAATTCCACTGAAAAATATTTGATATTTTTGGAATGTCATAAGGAGCAACTTATACTGTTGTTGGAAAAAGATCAAATATTCAGTCTTTTTTTCCCACAGTGTGGTGGCATTGTAGTGATAAATTCATCATATGTTGATTTACAAAGCATTGGGATAAATAATTGAGGCATCACAGAATACTTTTTTTTAAAAGGTTAGAGAATACTGGACTAGTGAAAATAAGACAAACATTCTTTATAGCATATGAATGTTAGAACAAATAAGAATTCAAAGATTAATTCTGCAAGTATTAGTAGAAAATTAGCTACAAGGTATAGTAAGAAAACAAGGATATAATAGGGCAGTGTTTTTATGTAATCTATAAATATGTTTTCAGACATGTATTGCAAGATCATTTCATGCTTATCAAAACATTATACAGTGTACTAAACCAAAGTTAGGAAGCCATAACTAGGTGATAAAATCTAAGGTACCACCATGTATATGCATATCAACCAAAATGTCATTCTTTGGAACAAGACTATATAAAATCTTGAAGAATAGAAAATTACTATGAGTAGTGATACAACTGAAAGGGTATATGAACATGAACCCTGAGCACTAATTATGCATAAAGTGGTTTAGTTATAAGCTGTTCATAATACTGCATATGATTCTTTTAAAATTATGAGTATATTAATGATTTTGTAATATTAATTTTAAAACCTTTATGTTTTCATAATAATTCTATAAGTGGTTACAATTTTAAAGATAAGGCAGTATTTAAGTCTAGTTTCTTAAACCTGGACCTCAAGGAAGAATTTCATTTGGTTATTCCAGTTGTATGTTACAGTATAATTAAAGATGGTGATAGAGAAAACTTTAATAGAAAAAAGCCCCATGAAATGTCACAATGCAAAATAACTTCTGCCATTTGCTTTGTTTAGTTCAGAATCAACAGGCACCAGAGGCATCTAGTCCAGCTCAAAAGTTTTGTAAATAAAAACAACCATTGTTAACTCTGTTGACCAGACACGCCCCATTCCCTTGGGGTACAATAGATATAGATTAATTTTTTTTTTTTTTTTTGTACTGGGGATCAAACTCGGGACCTTGCACTTGTAAAGCAGGTGACAGAACCACTGAACTAAATCCCCGGCCCAATAACTAGATGAATTTTAAAGGTAACCTTCCCCTGGGCCAGGGATTTAGCTCAGTGTTTCCACTTTCTGCCTTGCAAGTGAAAGGGCTGGTACGAAAACAAAACAAAACATCAAGTAAAGGTAACCTCCCCTAATAAAGAAGTGCTACATCTGGTGTTTTGCCACCATGTTTTGAATATCAGCAATGTGAACTGTGAAAATGCAATGTAACCATCTGAATGAGATCAAGGCTGTAAAACCCTATAAAAGAAGGAGGTGTAGCCCAGTACTAGATCAACCCAGGCACGGCTTTATATGGGATCAATCTTTGTTGATAAATAAATCTTTTTTATTTTACTTCCATTTTGCTGCCTCTCTGTGTGTCCCTTACTGATTCCTTCCTTAACAGTGGGACCCTTTAAGGAAGGGTTGATGGACTGAGGTTCATTTAAGGAAATAAAAAGAAAAATGTTCGAGGAAGATAAATTGTTAGGAGGCAACTTGAATGACACATTGAGGAATATAGATTTTGAAAATGATGAATATCAATTGTTATGTGAGTAGGAAAATAGAATGGTCCTCTCATAGTATATCCTCTATAAATATTATCAAACCCAGTATTTTGCTGGTAGATGAGAGTATGCAGAGGAAATGAAGGTAGGGCGATCAATTACTCTAGATTAGAAATGATGTAACCAGAGTTTATAAAGGCAGATAGCAGTGTTAAACTAGTGATGAAGAAAATAGAAGACAGGCACTTATTCAGTAGGCATTTTAAATATTTCCTTTCTTCACTTCTTTGACAGGTATGAAATCTGTCAGGTAGTAAATGAGATAGATTCTTCTAGGACCTGAAGATTCACTAGTAGATGCTACTTAACAATTTTCCTACCTTTACTTATATTCAGTGGAAAATAATAGAAAATAATCATATAAGATGAAATAAACAAAAGCAAAACAACCATGGAATGTTGGATAATGTTATTTAGAAAAGAAAAGAAAGGATCAACATAGGATGAAAGGGGTGGAGATGTGGCATATTTTAGTTTAGATAGATGGAAAAGGGTTTTCTATTCATCATTTCCTTTGATGTGGAAGGATATTACTCTTATTTCACAAAGGATGAGGCATCCAGTACCATGAAGATGGCAATTCTGTTCTTGCAGAGACCTTCAACTACATTGCATCACAAATGACAGTGGAAAAATCTGCTAAGTTTTTTTCCCCACTATTTAGCTTTTATTAATGCATGTTTACAGAACAGAGAGATCACATTCTTTGTGAGAAGTTCATACATGTGCATAGTGCATCTCAATTCTTTTTTCACTCCCTTCTCCGCATCTCTTGATCCCCTTCCTATGTGAAATTGATGCAACATTTTTAAATGATTGAATGTACGAGAAGAATAAGAAATATACTTCCAATATTTGAACCTGGATAGTATTCATAGGATACAAAGAAGGGCATTGATGAAATTAAAAGTACAGATAAAAAAGTACATGTCAGCTAAGTCTGTCAAGTTTGTATTAGGAAAATAATTTCCCCCATGAATTTCTTAACTGACTCATATGGCTACCATTACACATGTGAGAATCCAGTATGAGTATTTTTAAGTGGATACATTAACTTCTCAAAAAACAAGCAAACTATATTCTATTAATAAGAAAGAAAGGATAAGTTTGTGTTGGTCCTGCAAAGCTATTTCCCAACTAGGTTGGAAACCAAAGTGGATGGATCACACGTTTGAAGTCATCCTGGGCAATTTAGCAAGACCCCATCATAAATAAATGAAGAGATAGATAGACAGACAGACAGACAAACAGACAGATCAATAGATAGATAGGGCTGAGGATGTAACTCAGTGATACAACATCCCTGAGATCAACCACTAGGCCTGCAAAAATTTTTTAAATGGAATAAAAAAGAAAATATGATAGATTCTGGGATGGCAGGTAACACTTTGTCAAAGAGTGAAAATGAAGTTGATAATGTAGTGCAGTAGTAGTAATTTAAGGTAGAGATTTCCAGTTCAAGCATTTGACATCCATTTGTTTTTACTTTATATGTAAATGTCAAAAAATACAAAAATGCATATATATATAT
>NW_022900947.1:28409238-28421719 GCF_012274545.1 Fukomys damarensis | reverse complement strand
TTAATAGTTAATTGTCAACTTGACTGTATTAAGAGACTCCTACAGTGGTGACTGGATCATGGGAGTGTTATAATCTTCAATGATAATCTACTAATATTCACAGCTGAGTGTGCTGCCAGGAGGTTGAGGTCAGCGGGACGAGGACAGGTGAGCTTGGGGGCCTGCCTTCGGAAGGTACAGATCTCACTGATGCTCTTTCTCTGTGTCTGCTTTACAACCTCCATGAAGTGAGCAGCACTGCTCCACATGCCATTCTGACACAATTTTTTTTCTTTCTAAAACTAGATAAAAAATAAAATATAAACTATATGAAATACACATATAAGAAAATAACTAAAAAATAATGCTGTTTTTATAATACATTTTTAAAATTTATAATGTAGCTTAAATTAGAAAACAGTAAATAAGTTATAAAAATGTAGAAGCTGAAATCAATATGTTCATTCAGAAGATTGATTCCAATGACAAAAATAAGGCATGCAAGTCAATGTAAAATACTAAGCAAATACATATTAAGTAAAATAAAACAAAAAGCAAGACATTACTCACTAACAATGTAGAATTCAGTATTCAAAAAATATGCATTGAAGTCTTTCTTTCTTTTTTTTTCACCTTTAATTGAGTTTATTGGTACATTTTAGGGATACAGTACAATTACATTCATTGTTGGGATCTTGTACCTCTACATGACGGGTCTTGGTTCTCATTTTTTCCCCGTGTCCCTGCCCTCCCTTCACGTCCCCTCCCCTCCCCATCTACAAACACTTTATTTCCATCTTTTCATTATCTCACATTTTTTTCTTCTCCCTTATTACCCTTCCCCTATTCATCCCACCTTCCCTACACCTTCTTTAGAGAGAAGAAGGTAAATACTGAAATAATCAGCTCAAAAAGTGATTTTTTTTTTTGAGAAAAAGAATGCACTCATGGGTGAGGAGTCTGGGCTTCATTTGAAGGTCTGGGAACTGGTTTGGTCATAAAAACAAAATCATGAGAAGTAGTAAACTAGATGACTGCAAGCAGTAACAACAATGCTTCTGAAAAAGCCAATCCACATCCACTCATTTAATTTACAATTATTATACTATTATACTACAATTGTTATACTACTGCTCTGTGGCAGGCCAGGTGGTAACAGGTGATTATAGCCTGTAGTCTAATGAGATGGGCAAAACATAAACAAATATATACGTATGACCTAATATTGTAATAGAGATAACACAAGAAGTACTGTCAACTTTCAAAACACTTTAGAGTTGTACAGTCCAATATAACAACTGATAGGCATATGTGGCTACCTAAACTTAAATTTTTCAGAAGTAAACACAATTCCAAGTTCATTTCCTCTACAACACTAGCCAACTCTATTTCAAGGGCTCATGTTGAAAAGTCAAGTGTGGCTGATGTTACCATCCTGAACCATGGAGACAACATTCTTCTCATTGAAGAGAGTTATATCCTGGTGATTTTTTGCAGTGTATTCATTCATGTACAATATTGGAGGCATTACATTCCACGGTCTATTAGTAAGTAGTCTTGCAGAGCTTAATATTTAACTAGCTAAGTTATCTGCACATGGAATGGAATTTCTACCTTGTCAGCAGTTTAGCTTCCAGGTGAAGCCACCCCTGGAGCCGAGCAGAAGAGGGTATTTCTTGTTAGTGGTACAGAAGTTTGGACAAATGCTGCTGGTGATCAGAAGCTTGCAAATCTTCCAAAAAGGCAATTTTGTATAGTGGAAGCAGGGGTGAGCTCTTGAGCAAGAGTTTGCATCTGACCTTTACTGCTTATGAGCTGTGTGGCCTCAAACAAACCTCCCAACCTCTCTGTGCATCTCTTCCTTCACATGAGATGTATACATCAAGGGTGAACCGGGATAGACAGGTGGTAGATTCAAAAGATTGCAGCTGCCATTCTTGTTCATCTCCAGCATGAGACAAGTAGGATCCAAGGGCAAGATCTCCTTACCTCTGCTTGTTTTCTTCGTACTACCCTATTTTCTAGCTCTCGTGAAAGGATCTATCATTGCCTACGTACTAAAGTGCCTGTAACAGGCAGGGGAAATTCTGTTCAAAGAAGTGGACAGCAAAGGACACTGACATTTACCAAGGCCTATAAATCCTCCCATCAAGGTGTGGGAGGAGTGGCAGGATGAAGCGAAGATGACTGGAAGAGAAGTGTGTGGGTGGTGGGAGAGCAGCATGGTGGGAGGGAAAGCCACAAGGACGGGCTGTGGGTGTGGAAAGGGCCCCTAATGCTATACTAAGGGCTCACAGCCTGTGATAATGGCACTGTTGGCCTCCCTGCTGGGCAAGACAGAAGTGAATTGAGCCAGCCCTCACAGCCCACCTTAAAGGGATTTTCTGCCCCAAGTGAATACTGCACAGTGGACAATCTCTTTCTACTATCTTCTCTGACTTGCAAACTACTACTCACCAAATGGGATTAAATTCTCAATATGATAAGCCTGATCTGGCACAGACTGTGGCTGCAAGACCTCACTTTTCCTTGTCATTGGTCAATGCATTCAGAGTTGTTTTCTGTTTTCCCTTGATGGCTTTCTCCCTCCCCCAATCCCAAGCAAGGCCAATATCTGAATAGAAAGAAAAGACCGCATGCCGGGCTCCTTTCTCTGAACAAGCTTTGCAAGCTTTGCACCATCTTCCTTGGATACGGTTCAGCTGGGGGTCGACCCTCTATTCTAAGAGGAATCCCTGGTCCTCACACAGGGGCCTTTGTTTTCCAAGGTTATGAGAAGTTAAACCACTACTTTGCACAAGGAAATATCTTTTCCTTTGCAAAGTCATGATCAAAGAGGTCCATCCTTTCAACCAGGGAACAAAACCATGATTTACATGTAGAATCACTACAGAAAAAAGAAAGCTCCCAGTTACTGAAGCAAAACTATATTCTGCAATGTCCACTGTAAAATATTCTTTTCCAGTGATGGATTTTAAAGTTTTGTTCTCAGTGTATACCAAATTCTAAGTATATTTATTAAGGTACAAAAAATTTGTATCCTTTTGCATTTCTTCTGCTTATAAAGAGCTCCCATATTTTCCAAATGCTTAAAAACCTTATTTTGTTACAAATTACATGTTATATTGTATGTATATATTTGTACATGTATAATATATAACTGTTATCCAAATAGATATAATCTATACATGCACATATATGTACAAGCACACAAATGTTGGGAAGACAGTGGACAAAAGGTCAGCCACAATCATGATTACCTCACCTTGTGATGTGTTCAGTCTTTTCCATGGTATATTTTAATTTATCTCCTGCATAACAATTTTACACCACTACTACTTGTCCTACTGTTTTGCACTTAATGTTATACCTCTGGGAAACTGAGAGGTTAACAGGGATCTTTAGAAACTATGATTTTTTTTTTAAAAAAAAGATAGAGCTTCCTCAGAGTAGAAACTTCCCCTGTTGGCAGCCCTGGCACAAAGAAAATGTCCATGCTTCCTGGACTCTCTGAGCCCAACCCTGGCTAAATCTGCCTATGTGTATTTTCTGACTTTTGTTCTACTCCTTCTATAAATGGGAGTACTTGGGAGAAGGGACACAATAGCGCTATTCTCAATTTGGCCAAATTGTAAATAAGCTATTTTCCCACTTTTATGGGCTTTTTTCATACACATTTTTTATCTTTATTAAATCTATTGGTACATTTTAGGAATGCAGTTACATTCATCACTGTGATCTTGTACCTTTACATGACTTATCATTGTTCTTATTTTTCCCCATTCCCCAGTCCTCCCTTCATCCCCTCCACCCTTCCCTGTTTACAAAGACATTGTTTCCATGGTTTTCCTTTTCACATATTTTTTTCTTTTACCTTTTTAACCCCCACCCCTGCCACTTCCTCTACTCTTTTGGACTTTTCTTTCTATTACACAATATCAATTACACATTTTGATCCTTATTTACACTTTCAGTTTCTCATACCATAGAAACTATTTGGTGTTTACACACATGTGACTTATTAATCTCACTTAAGAGTATGGCCTCAATGTGCACACACTTAGCTATAAATCTCTCCAGCTTATCATTCTTTATGGCTGAATAGTACTCCATTTTTTTAAGCACATCTTCCTTATCCAGTCTCCAGTTGATGAGAAATTGGGTTGTTTCCAAATTTTAGCTATTAAAAACTGTGCCACTATAAACATGAGTGTGCATGTATCACTCTAGTATAATTCTTTTCTTTTAGGAAGATACTCAGAAGATACCCAGCAGAGGAATACCTGGGTCAAATGGGACCTCTAATCCTAGTTGTTTGAGGTATCTCCATATTTATTGCCACAGTGGTTGCACCATCTTCACTCCCACCAACAGTGAAGAAGGGTTCCTATTATCCCACAAATCTGCTAGCATTTGTTATTGGTTGATTTCTTTCTTTCTTTCTTTTTTTTTTTTTTTTGTACCAGGGATTGAACTCTGGACCTTGCACTTTCAAGGCAGGTGGTGGAATCACTGACCTACATCCCTGGCCTGGTTGATTTCTTGATAGCAGCCATTCTTACTGGGGTGAGATGGAATCTCAGTGTTGTTTTCATTTGCATCTCTTGAATGACCAGTGATGTTGAACATTTTCTCATATGATTATTTGCTGCTTTTACTTGTTTGTCTGAGAAATGTCTGTTCATTTCAGGTGCCTATTTTTATTTATTTCTTTCTTTATATTTGGAGGGCCTGATTTTTTTTTTTTTTTTTTTTTTTTTTTTTTTTTTTTTTTTTTAGTTCTTTATATATTTTGGATAGTAGACCTCTGTCTGAGGAAAAGCTGGTAAACATTTTTTCCCACATTATGGGTTGTCTCTTACCTCTGCTTGTGATTTCTCCAGCAGTGCAGAAGCTTTTTCAAAAATTGAGATCCCAATTGTTGATTCTTTGTGCTAGTTTCCATGCTACTGAGGATTTGTTCATAAAGTCTTTTCCTATGCCGATATCTTTAAGAGTTCTTCCTAACATCTTTCAGAAAGTTTAGCATTTCTGTTTAAATATTTATGTCTTTAACCCACTGGATTTCAGTTTATTGTATGGTGAGAGATAGGGGTCTAGTTTCAATCTTTGACAAGTTGAAATCTAGTTTTTCCAGCAGCATTTATTAAAGAGGCCATCTTTCCTCCAGTGAGGATGGTTGGCTCCTTTGTCAAACATGAGGTGCCTGAGTATGTCAGGAGTTGTTTCTGCATCTTCTAGTCTGTTCCACTGACACTTACATTTGTTTCTTTACTTGTGCCATGCTGTTTTCATCACTGTGGCTTTGTAGCATAATTTCAAATTGGGGATTGTGATTCCTCCTGCCATGTCTCTGTTGCTGAGAATTTCTTTTGCTATTCTAGGTCTTTTCTGATTCCAAATGATTTTTGGATTGTTTTCTCTAGTTTTATGAAACATACTGTTGGAATTTCAATTGGGGTTGCATTAAATCTGTATAGTAGTTTTGGAAGTATGGCCATTTTCACTCTATGGGTTCTGTCTACCCAGGAAAAAGTAATGTCTTTCCATTTTCTTACATCCTCTTCAGTCTCTTTTTTCAGAGTGTTGTAGTTCTCAATGTAGAGTTCTTTTGTTTCCTTTGTTAGATTGATTCCTAGATAATTCTTTTTTTTTGGGATGCTATTGTGAAAGGGATTGTTTCCCTAATTTCACTCTTAGTGCATCTGTTATTTGTGTACAAGAAGGCTATCAATTTTTTAATATTTACCTTATATCCAGCTACTCTACTGAATCTCACAATCATCAAGTCTAGAAATCTTTTGGTGGAGTTCTTTGGGTCTTCTATGTAAAGTATCATATCATCAGCAAATGAGTTTCACTTCTTCCTTTCCTATCTTTATGCTTTTATTCCTTTATCTTGTCTATTGCTATGGCAAATGTTTCCAAAACTGTATTGAATAGGAGTGATGACAGTGGACATCCTTGTCTTTTTCATGATTTTAGAGTGAAAGTTTTCAGTTTTTGACCATTTAATATGATGTTGGCTACTGGTTTTTCATAGCCTTTATCAAGTTGCAATAAAGACCATCTATTCCAATTTTATGCAGGTTTTTTTTTATCATGAATGGGTGTTGAATTTTGTTGAATGTTTTATCTGCATCTATTGAGATGATGATATGGTTTTTGACCTTGATTCTGTTAATATAGTGTATTACATTTATTGATTTATGTATGTTGAGCCATCCTTGCATCCCTGGGATAAATCTGACTTGGTCAGGCTGTATATCCTTCTTGGTGACCCTCTGTATTCTGTTTGCCAGCATCTTATTGAAGATTTTGCATCTATGTTTATTAGAAAGATTGACTCCTAGTTCTCTTTTTTGGTTGGGTCTTTCCCTGGTTTTAGAATCAAAGTAACACTTGCTTCCAGGAATGAATTTGGAAGTATTGCTTCTCTTTCAATTTCACTGAAAAGTTTAACAAGTAGTCACAATAGTTCTTCTCTAAATGTCTTGTAAAATTCAGCAGTGAAGCCATTAAGGTGTGGGCTTTTCTTTGTTGGTTAATTTTTAATTACATTTTCAATTTCACTGATTGAAATTGTGTTTTTAGAATTTTTATAGCAAGCAAAGATTCAAAGCAAAAGGGAGAGAAACAACGAAAAAAATATGAAAAAAGAAGAAAAAAATGGAAACAAAGCTTTTGTAAATGGGGGGGTAGAAGGCAGGGAAGAGAAATGGGAAAAAAACAATAACTAAGATATATCATGTACAGGTACAGATTTCTAATGATGAATGTGACCATAATGTATAACCTAAAATATACCAATAAAATTAAATTTTTAAAAAGAAAAATACATATAGTTGCACAAAAGAGCTATTCACTTCAGAAAAATTTAAGAAAGATAAACATTTTTACATAATTTTTAATCATTCATTTTTTGTTATCATAACTATCAGTCTTGGGATATTATAGAATTTCCCATTCTAGTGCTTTGTGCTATCTTTTATCAGTTAAATACTCACTTTTGAATTCCTTGCAAAAATAAAATACTTATTTGATAAGCTTTTGGAAAATTTTCCTGTTGTTGAGAAATGACTTTGCAGTTTATGCAGAAAATTAGAAAAGGTCTTCCCTATTTTATAAAATTCAATGACTGTCTATTGAATTTGAATAAATTTTTGAATTTAAATTTAAAAGTCATCAATGTAGGCCCCTCTCCCACCCATGCACTGCCTACTGGTGGACCGGCCTCCCTGCCAGCAGGGACCTAGTGAGGACCAGACCCCACCCCCACCTCTGGCTTCCTGGCTACCCATGTTCCTCATCTAAACTGTAGAGGCACGGGGGTTTTAATGACCGTTGCCCTGAGCTAAAGCAGAAGTGAAGAATAATAAAAGGGCCTTACACCTTCTAAGTCCCCATCCCAAAAGGTAAAGTACTATATTGATCAGCTTATTCATTATGAACATATCTTGAGCCAGTCATCAATTTTGTGTTATTTCACAGGGTTAAAGGTGATAGATTAATAACTACCACAAATTGTCACAAGGTTAAAGGTGATAGATTAATACATTTTCCAAGCTGTATTTGATTCTATTGTTGTTGCTGATTTTATCACTTGGGCTAGTGTTGTGATTGATCTAATCTGTTATCTTTCCTGGTCTAATGAAAATGAGATTACCCCAGAATTATTAGAAACTCAAATAATAAAGACCAGGCATATCTGAAAGACACCTCTGAGAAGCAATCATTCCTTAATCATTACTAAATACTAGCAATAATGATACTTACAATAAGTAATATCTAAGTATCAAAAACAACAATAGAAATAAAAAGATGTTTAAAGAAGACACAGTCTTCCAGCTTACCAAAGGCAAATTCTGGGGGAAACATGATGGAAAAGTCTGATAACTACCTGGACAATCTGAACTGATAGCACAAGAAGTAAAAAAACAGGTGAATAAGGCTCTAGAAATATTCAAAAGAGAAATAACTTCCCAGATAAATGTTCTAGAAAAGAAACAGATTAAAAAAAAAATAGATGAGTTCAGGACCATGATTGCAGCCATGAATGCTCAGCATAGGAAAGAAATGGAAACCATGAAGGCCCAACGTAAGAAAGAAATGGAATCCATGAAACAGATTCAAACTGATATCCAGGAGATGAAAAACACTATTAAATGTGTACATGGGCCAGGCATGGTAGAACATGCCTATAATCCCAGCACTCAGGAGGCTGAGGCAGGAGGATTGCTGTGAGTTCGAGACCCCCCAGCCTGGGCTATGTAGTGAGTTCCAGCTCAGTCTCAACTACATAGTGAGACCCTGTCTCAAAAAGCAAAACAAAACAAAAAAGTTTACAAGGGAGACTAACTCAATATGAAGGCAGAATATCAGATGTAGAAGATAGAACGGAGGTCAGTGACCTTGAAAAGAGAGATCTCTTAAAAATAGTAAGGAACCATGAAAAATTAATCCAACAACTCCTAGATGATGCAAAGAATAATAGATATTTTCATAATCTTAATGGTGAGAGGACAAATAAATCTAGACTGCTGGGTACCAGATTCAGGCCTTTGACCAAGTCCCTGGTTTCATGGCCTTTTGCATGAAAATATATAATATTCATACTGTTTATTTTAATGGACTGAAAATTACTCAAAGAGTGTCATCCGTTAATTAACCATTCTTCCCCAGAGGATAACATTTTGGAACTTTCCATTATTGATAAAGTCAGTTTCCTTGCAGTTTTCCAATTCAAAGTCCACTGCGCTGACTATAAATACTACATATTTTTAATGTGCGATATGATTTTGATTTTCCTTGCCCTTCCATTCTCTTGTAGTTTTCTTCTGACATCAAGAAAAGATGACTACAGGACAAGGTGGTTAATGTCCAGCCCAGAGGTAAAGTTCCTCCACCGTGAGCCAGGAGTGTTTGATCCACAATTCAAAACTCTGGGTCAGGAAAACCTGTAATTACCTGTAGTGGGCAGAAACTTTTCTTTTCAGTTTCCAAATAGTTGAAGACCCCATACAACAGACCACAGGGAATCCAAGCCAATTCTCAACTTCTCCTAAGTCTTTACGCACAAAGCTCTTCACAGCAGGTGGTGGCAAAGTGTGTGTATCTTAGCAGAAGGGGTCATCCTGTAAATCTGCAGGTACTACATGCCCTTCAGGTATGATCTTCTCTATTTACAAAGTCCTTATTTTGTCTTCATTTTCCAGAGGTAGGGCATTCAGAGATCTGTCTCAGACATGCAAACTGTCTTGCACATGATCGTTTCCAGTGCAGGTGAGGGTGAGTGGGAGTGAACTGGGTGAGGCAGAACCCAGGGACTAAATCGCTGCAGCTGGAGTGCTGGAGATTCATGTAGGGTGCTCAGGGAGGTGACAGCCACAGTGCTCCTCACCGGGCCCATGACTGGTGATGGTACAAGTGCTGGTGGTGGTGCTAATTGTTGATGATGGCGATGGTGCTGGTGGTGCTGGTGGTGGTGATGGGGTGGTAGTTGTGGTGTTGGTGTTAGTGACTGTGAATATGGTCATGATGATTTCTGATCCTGAAGTATCCACTGTGCGTTTAACACTTCACACTTGCTATCTCATTTTTTTTCCATGCAACTCTGTGAAATATGCAATGTGCTAAAGAAATTACTATGGTGAATGCTTAAATTAAAAAATTATTGTAGTAACAGCCACATTGCCATTCATTCCCCTCCAAATACTCCCCCTTGCTTTGTCCCATGTTCGTGGTACTTTCTGAAGCAGTTCTGGAAGTACTTTTCCATAAGTGTTTTTAAATGTGCTGTTATAGCTGCCTTGATGCCATGAATTAATTTAGAACATTTACCTTTTATCACCATTTTGACTTTGGGGAAGAGCCAGAAGTCTCACAGTGCCAGAACTAGTAAATAAGGTGGATGAGGCATAGACAATGGTTTTATGAGCCTGCCTTTCCACTGGATGACACACTCAGCAGCAGCATTCACTGTATTTTTTGGTCACGCCTCATATAGACACTCACAAAAGAGGACTTCCAGAATCGCTGCTTCAGAATGTGACAAGAATGATAAAGATAAGTGTGTTTTAAGCAAGGGGGAGCATGTAGAGGATTAATGGCAACATATCTTTTACTGTAATAAATATTTAAACACTTACCATATTTTCAATCAGCTCTTATAACTGTTAGTAGTTCCATTTTACAAATGAAGAAATTGATTGGGCAAGCTTAACCAACTCTCATAGGTAACACACTACTGTAAATGGTAAAGCAAGGATTGAGTTGAAATCTTTTCATTTATGCCATGGAGTATCCACTATGACTCCTGCATGCAGTCAAGGGGGTCATGACAGAGGTAGGCAGGGAACATAGGACAAAGGAGGTCAATAAATCCACAGCTCCCTTTAGAGAAGGGCTTCAAAGTAGAGACTCGACAGCATCTCCAAATGCACCCAGAGCGACACTGACAGCACTGAGAGAAGACTTTGTTCATCACACAGTTTTACATTTCAGGCCCCCTTGTTCTGTAATAAATCCTCTGCTCTTCCCTAAAAGCTAATACTTTTTCTTGATATAGGAAGATTCTGTCACCTTTACGTATGTGTGCAAAACGAACTGCAAATGTGTGCATGAGCATTAAAAATATTCTTGTTTATAGGAAGAAAAGGTCTGAAGGTGTAGGGAAAGTGGGAAGGGTAGGGGAAAGGGAATACAGGAAAAGAAAAAAATATGAGAAAATGAAAAAGTGAAAATAAAGTGTTTGTAAATGGGGAGGGGAGGGGGGGTGAAGGGAGGGCAGGGACAGGGGAAAAAATGAGAACCAAGACCTGTCATGTAACGGTACAAGATCCCAATAATGAATGTAACTGTAATGTATACCTAGAATGTACCAATAAACTCAATAAAAATAAAAAATAAAATAAATAAAATAAAATATTCTTGTTTATATAATCTTGTGTTGTCATTATTTTGCTACAGAAGACCTCAAAAACAACAAAATAGTCAGTTAAACCTACTCAACCTTTGAAAGACCTCAATTTCATCCTGCAGTTGTTCCAGAAAACCAAGGTTGTATGTGTACTTTAAAGGCAATGCAAAAGGAAATATTAGGGACAGATTCCTATGCAATTGTGTAAGGGAAATTCTGGTTAAGGGAGAGACAGCGAGAATCTGTTCCCACTGTATCTTATGCATGGATGACACTATCTGAGAGTCCTCAAGTATCCATATTTTAAGATTTTTAAGAACTGATATCTGTGGGTCACATACCTTGTATTGGTACAGGGTGGACAATTAATCACTAGAGGTATCATTATGCTGCTACTGGTCTGCTGACCTTTGGGCTTCTGGTCCTCTTTTTGGTGGGTTGGTACTAAAGGGCCCAGTTCACATGAGCCTATCCTTTCTGCCTCGTAGATGGCCAGCCACACAAGTGATTGAGACTGCATGCATTAAAGGGAAGGAATGCATTAGTTAAGTTTTCCATAGATTAAACCATATTTCTTTTGGAAATAAATTTTATTGGCACAAAGCTATGTCGATCCATTACAATTGTCTGTGGTTGCTTTCAAGCTCTGCAGCAGAGTTGAATAGTTGCAACAGACATGCCTTGTTGCCCACAGGTCTAAAATATTTACTATATGGGCCCCGGTGGAAAAATCTTGGTGACACCAGCATTATGGGACTTGAAAAAAAAAAGGCTCATGATAAGCAACCAAGGAGTGGCAGCCACCACACAAGTGAGTGGTGGAGTCAGAGCTTCTGAGGACTGACAGGCACTGAACAAGCACGAAAGCTGATTCTCCATCCCTATCCCCGGTGCAGCCTGAAGGTGACTTAGCTCTGGGTGATCCCTTGGGAATCCCTATGACAGACACTTTGAACCAGAGTCATCCTACTACGTTATGGATCCCAGACCAACAGAAACTATAAGATAATAAATGTTTGCTGTCTTATGCTGCTAAATTTTGGGGTAATTTGCTATGCAGCAACAAACTAATGCAATTGCACCTCTTTAGCTTAGCTCACCCTTTTACAGTGAGTGAAATTCTACCTCCCAGTCAGTCTTAGTGTACTGTTCTCTGGCCTGTTCCCCTAACCTCAAGTGGAACCATGTAAGGCCTAGGACAACTGCTTACACAGACTCTGTCCCATGGCCATGCAGTCAGTTATGCAGATATCTGTCTCTCTGGCTGGTCCTGAGTCTTAATTTTATAGCCAAAAAACCTGATTTAGTATTTATTATTCATAATGGAATTATACTAATAAATATTCTTGAGTGATAAGTAAATGTGTTAGGATTTTATGTGCATTATTTAATTTTCACCATCACCTCGAGATGTCAGTGCTGTTTTTAAGCCCACTTAATAGAGGAGGAATCAAAGATCTAGCAAGCTAAGAACTTTTCCCTGCTGGGGATTTAGCTCAGTGGTTCCGCCACCTGCCTCTCAAGTGCAAGGTCCTGAGTTCAATCCCTGGTACCAAAAAAAAAAAAAAAAAAAAAAAAAAAACA